>NC_142517.1:174047000-174355000 GCF_057876585.1 Rhinolophus sinicus | reverse complement strand
TACAGAATCCTGGGACTAAAATTATATCAAGGGATCCTAGAAGTCATCTAATCCATTCCCTGTGTCAGATAGTAATAGAAGAAAACAATCCTAGAAAATAAATACTTATTCCATTTTGGTGTCCTGAAAAATAAGACTTCCTAAAAATAACAACACTTTTGTTCTAGGATAATAAAGTTACAATGGCACTTTTAAAACAGATATTGTTGGCATTCTGGTGCTTTGTCCTTGAATTACAGGACATAAAAGGCAAAACATTAATTTTTAAGAATTTCAAAAACAGAAGAGCTGAGAAAAGAACGTGCTTTCAACTTCCAGAAAGGAATAGAAGCCAAAATAAGTAATAGGTAGTAAAATTTGTGTGGTATCAGACACATACCGAGGGTATTTAATCAACTAAAACATTTTAATAAACGCAATTATTCTGGTATGTAATCCATAGGAGCCTTTGGTGTCTTCTTTATTCATGAAGTACCCACCGTGACTTGTCACCATTGCAAATGTGAATTGTAGTGTTTCCTTCAAGAACACCTGACATAAGAAGTCCTTGTATACTGGAAGGCCTTCCCTCTTGTCCTCTGCCACTGGACAGAGACCTCTTCCACCAGTGACGCAGCCAGAGTCCTCTCTTTGCCACTGTTGCCTCTTCCTCAGTCCTTGCTCCCTGCTGACAACCCTTGTTAGGAAAATTATCCAAAGCTTGGAAATAGAGTGCTTTTGTACACTAGCTCTACACTCGTGAGGGATGGACACGATAGCAGCAACTCTGCACTCCTCTCTTGGTGTGCTGGGGGAATCTAAATCAGTGTTTTGCATAAATAGTACTCTAAACTACAAATTGGGAATTAATCTTCAGTTTTCTGCTCTTTCCCCAAGTCTGGAGTCTCAGCTTTGTTTACATCTCCGTTCTACGCCCTCTAGTTCTGTTTCATTGAGGACCCCGTTTAATTGAACATAGAGCTGATTGATTGAGGACTGATCACAGGAAACACCATGCCGTGTCCGCATTCCCTCTACTTAGCTGCCTGCTTCTGACTATCTCATTAGGGTGAACCTGTCTGAGCACCAGAATCACTAGGGAACTCTTTAGAAACAAGCAGATTCCCAGGCCTATTCCAGACCTCTTAGCAGTAGGATCTGGGAACCTGATTCTGATGTCGTGTTTGGGACCCATTGGCAAAAAGGAAAGAATTCTGAGACTAGTTGGGTTCTTTGACTCTGACCACAGTCCTCAACTTCTCTGGGCATTGATTTCCCAATCTGTAGAATGGGGAAGTAAGGCCAGCTCTGTCCATATCACAGATTGTTGTGAGACTGATGGCTGTGAAAGCATTTTGGCTAAATGCTTTACTATTATTATTTTTAAGAAAAAGCAATTTGCCGTAGTTGTTTTTACTCTGCTTGGGAAACGGAGCTCGCAAACTACAAGTGTCACAAATACACAAAAGTCTCTCAAACACAGATTGTATGGCACGTGTTTACAGACTCACTGCCATTGCTGAGTCTGGATCTAAACCTAATTATAGAAATCAGTCTTGAGAGTAGTATCGGAAATTGTCAGCCTGTACCCCCCACCACAGTCCCAAACCTGTACAATGAGGCCTGAAGTTCTTTCAATAATGGAAAAGCCTTTTATTCCATAATTAATGATAAGACTCTTATATTTAAAGCACGGTTCACGAGATTAACGAATTTACTCAAACTGACCCAATAGTGACATTGACTGAAACTTTCTTGCATGGCCCCTACTTGACAGTAGCACTGGAAAGGACTGAGTTTCTTGCCGGAAACTGGTACACACCTCCCAGGAGCTGGGCAGCCGGGAGGGGCTGCTATCAAGTGTGGTGGAAAGTGCAGACCAGACACACTACGAAACTAAGTCCAGAAAATATGCACACTTCAATATCTTTTCTAGGCCCAGTTCCTGATTTAATAACTTATTTTGTTTCTAACTGGGCAGCAGTCTCATCTTTCTCACATCACATTTACCTGCCTTTTCTGGTGAAAGTTAAAAACTGTACTTGAGATTTTGCTTCAGGAGATAAGCATTTGTATGTTTCTTATTTTACAGTTGGCTCATATGTAAAAAGAAGGGGGAGAAGGGAAGGGATGGTAGGAATCTAATTTCTAATTCAACCCAGAAGCGATGAACTTGATATTCGTCAGTTGATTTAACTGAGTCTCATTCAAATTTTAATTATCTGACTCCTCAATGAAACATAACATTTTTTGTTGAGTTGTTCTTTCAAGATAGCTATTCTTCCCTCGGAAGAAAAGACCGTATAAAAAAGTTTCCCTTTTAGAAATCATGTATGTTCTGATCAAGGTCATGGGTGTTTTGGGATTTGAGATAGCAAACAATCTTGACATTTTTGGTCGACATTTGCAAAACAGCAAAGAAACACATCAGAAAAGAATTGCAGGAAGTGTAGCTCTGGCTGGTAGAAAGCAGAGAGGAGATAGGGCCTTGCAAGCTTCAGCCTCCCAGCCAGCTTGGGACTTGCGCTATCTAACACCTCCAGTGACGTGTCCAGATATCACTCACACTAGTGAAAAACAAACTCTCCCTGAACTGAAAGCAGCTCAGTCACTGAGTGGAGTTTAGTATTAAGGGGAGAAAACATTTTGTCTGTTTGATCTTTCTTAAATAACTTATTAGTCAGTACGTGGATATTGGAACACAACTTTATTGTTTAAGTTTCTGTTAGGAACAAGGGAGGGGAACAAACATATTTGCTTTTTGTTCTTTTTGGGGGAGGGTAGATTTTGTTTTGGAGGGTTTACAAGAAGGGAGGAAATATGTCATATAGGACTGATGTAATATTCATTCTTTTCCCTAGATATAAAAGAATCGTGTGTGACCCAAACTCTTTTCTCAGTTTTAATCATTTACAGAGGTTTCTAGTACTAACATGCAAACCGATGCCACTTGTAAGCCAACTATGGCCTCTGCAGGCACGTGCGAGCCTTGACACCACTCCTCCCAGTTTCCCTGCCCAAGTGGGCACAGGAGAACAGCTGGCTCAGCTCTTATTAGTGAGAGAAAAAAGTATACTGCTTGGGTTTCAGTTTTTGCTGACACCATGTATTTGAACTGGTATGTTTAGACATTTTAGATGGAAAAGAGCTCCTCAATCAGTAGGTCAGTCCTTCAGTTATACAGAGAAAGCAATTAAAAACATACTGTTGGGGAACTGTGAACCCCAGTTTCCATTTTGCTATAAAAACCTCATGTCTGTACAGTTTCGTAATTAGCTCTTTCCTATTGGGAAAATACACTTTATACTTCCTCCTACCTCCTTTTCGTTAGTCATCACATGCATTTTTATTATATATTTTCACTCTTGTCGTTCCCCAGGATCCACGATGCTGGTCCTCCCTGTTATCACAGAGCGATAAGCCTAGAAGCAGGTCAGTCTGGAGGACTGGGGGAGGATGTCACTGAGTCCTTCCACAGCACTTGCAGCGACTCTCCAAACTACAACAAAATCTTTCAGCTAAAATCAGTGTGCTTGCTGCGCACAGTTTTGAGACAAGTCTGTAATTTCCCTATATTGTGGCTCTCAAGGCCCTCTAACGGAGACATTCCAGAGGCCCCACTGCCCTGTGGTATTTGGTTGTCTAGGTGAAAGGTTGTGTAGTGATAGGGCTGCCTCACAGGGCTACTGAGCATTCAGTGAGACAAGGAAGTAAAGCATCTATCGAGCATAGTCCTAGACTATGGGTGCTCATTAAAAAGAGTTCTCTAGATTAGTTCACGTAGTTTCTCCGAAATTCAAATATCCACTGACAGGTCAGGTCCTTGAATCCACTTGACTTAATTATGTTGTTTAAAAGGGGAGCAAATCCCCTATGGGAAATGAGCTGAGTTCCCAATCAGAAACAATTCTCCCTTTGTGATGTTTAATGGGATTTAACCTCTAGATATCGTAGATCTTTAAAAAATTATTAATGAATGTCTACAAAAGAAATTCAAGAAGATAAAGTTTGAATTCCTAAGAAGAATGCATTGCTTGTGATCTGGTGCTTGTTTTACACAATGTATTTTCCATCTGTACTTGTATCTTTTGCTTTTAGCTGTGATATCTATTCTAGCAGTAAAAAGAGGGATCATATTAGAGGCCTGGAAAACTGCCAAATTACATCTGCGTTGAAGTGGTTGACACAGTTTCTGGGATAAAGAAAATTCCTGCCTGAAGGGGCCCATTTGTTCTTAGGCTTAAGTTTGTGTCGTGTGAGTTGAACCCTGGAATTTGTATATGAAATTGCTCTTGAAAGGCAAGATATATAGAGAGCCAGCTGTAACTGGTTTGTTTAAACAGCCTAGATCAAGGCAGACCCGGGAGGGGGAGGGGCAGAAAAGCCAGATTAACTTGCCAACAGGAGCCTCAAGACTGTTCAAACCAGTTGAACATGCTCATGGGAGTAGGACACACCCTAGGGGAAACCAGGTCCAAAAATAATGGCCTTACACAGTATGAGGATGTCCTAATTTTGATCTTCTGATCCTAACCCATTTTGGCAAAGCTTTGCAAAGGTGCAACTATATGTTATAATTTTATGCAAATTAGAATATGGATTTTCATATCTGGTTGCAGACTGTAAACTTAAAAATGAGTTCCAACAATTTAACATTCTACTTATGATACAGAGCACTGTTCAATCCTTATATTGATGAGAGGAAACCCTGAAATGATGAGAGGATAGTAAAAGAATAATGTTTCTCAAGAGTCTGTGGACACCGAGGGGTCTGAAGACATTCTCAGGTCCTTGTGTTTTGAGAGGTGTGTGTGTGTGTGTGTGTGTGTGTGTGTGTGTGTGTGTGTTCAGTTCAGTGATGATATTTAAAATTATTATATACCCTTACATAAATACGGTTTCTTTTTACACTGGTAATTCGTAACTGAAAGATGCTTTGCTTTCATAACTTACATCTTAGATCAGTTTAAACCAGGGACTTGACATCACATTCGTGGTGGTTCTTATAACAGGGGTCTATTCTTTACTCAAGCATGAAAAATACTGTACTCTTGGACAAGTGAATTAACCTTGAGTAATTTCTTGATCTATTAAACAGGATTTTTAATGCCTCCTTCAGAAGGTCACTATGGATTAAATGTGGGCAATGTTGATAAGATGCTTGGGACTTAGTAGGTGCTCTTTTCTCTCTCTCTTCTCGCTCCTTTTCCTCATTCCCTGGGGATAAACAAAGGTACAGAACAGATAGAAGGATTCTATTTACAGATAGCTGGCTTCGCTTCCTTAAATAAAGAAGGTAGAATGGTTTTAACAAGTTATTGCTATATGTCTGGCTTTTAGAAAGTTATACTTAGTCATGATGTCACTCCAGATTCATTGAGAAGAAATCTCATAATTATGAATAGAATGTACTAGATTATCCAAGTGTAACAAGAGTAACTGTTTTCCATCCTTCTGCAATTGTCCTTTCCATTAATCCCCAAATAAAAATTATGCAACCCCCCATTTGCTTGCCCACAAGAAACTCATTTCCCTTCTGGATATTTTTGAGAGTTCTTTGCAGTCTTGCCTGTCCTGTTGTCATTTATCACTTTTTATTTAACTGCCCTCTTAGTTCATGATTTTCATTGGCTCTCTAGTCGCCATTTTCCAGGTTGATCCTTCTACCTCTTCCTCAGAGTCCCAAATGAAGACAGAGCCCCTTCCTTCATGTTCTAAGGCGATGTTAACATAGGCAGATACTAGATTGCAGTGGTTAATAAGAAGAGTTAAGGGACTTGAAATCTCTGCCCCTGGGTTCCCTTCCCATACTCTATCAGGAGGAATTTCCAGTTGACTCTCTCTCCTTGAGTCCCAGCTGCTGGGCTTAACTGCCCTTTGGATTGCGTACATTTTCCCATGCCTTCTTTTCCCCAAGTTCCTGGGCCTCAATCTCCCATTATTCTTCTCCAAATGCTCACAGTGCTCAAACGGATAGTTAGATCTAAATACTGTTGCAGGATTTTTCCTCACACCATTATTGCTGAAATATCCCCAAACTACATATCAGTTACAAAAATATGGGACCTAATTCTGTTAATGCCAATTAGCTGACAGGATTTAGTCGCTAATTATTTCTATACTGTAATTTCATTGAATTTGGGTTTGATTGGCAGGGATGGAGATGCAGTTTGTAGGGGATACAGGTTTTTGTGTGGGAATAGAAAATGATCTCCACTTATATGGGAATCTAAAATGGTCAAACTCCTAGAAGCAGAGGGTAGAATGGTAGATGCCAGGACTGGGAGGAGGGAGAAACAGGGAGGGATTAGTCAAAAGGTACAAAGTTTGTTATAAAGGATCAATAAGATCTGGAGATCTACTGTATAACACGGTGCCTATACTTAACTGTACTGTATTGTATGCTTAAAATTTGCTAAGAGGATAGATCTTACGTTAAGTTTTTATCATCATAATAAATAAATAGGGCAGTAGGAAACCTTCGAATGTCATAGATATGTCTGTGGCTTGGGTTGTGGTGATGGTTTATCAAATACACACTTAACTCTAAACTCATCCAGTTACATACAATAAATATGTACAATTTTTTGCACATCAGTCATACCTCAGTAAAGTGGTTTTTAAAATATATAAAATGATCTCCATGGTTGCTTCAAATTCAGATTCTATTTTATTCTAAAAGCACCTTTTTAAAAAATCATATACGTTACAATTTAATTTTCTTTGTATAATTATGTAAATTTAATAATTAAATTACTAAAATGTAAATATAACCAGTGTAATTTCATCCCTAATTTTACATGAAAAGTTTTTCATAGAGCAACAAGATTAATCATACTGTTAGGCTGGTGCAAAAGTAATTGTGGTTTTTGCAATTGTTTTTAACCTTTTAAACTGCAATTAGTTTTGCACCAACCTAATAATTTCCCATTATAGGAGATATTTTATTTCTGTGAATTTCTTAGTCTTCTGAAAAAAATTTTTTTGGAGGGGCAAGGAAGGGAGATATATATGTTGCTATTATAATAAGTATACATATTTCAATAGCAAGAAACCATATTTGATATAAAAGTAATTGATTTGATTTCTGATACATTTGTGATGAGTTGATTTTAAAGAAGATTTCCATGAGCTCATGATACTCCTCCCTCAAAAAAAAAAAAAAAAAAGTCAGGTCATCTTTTCTGTTTATTTGGCTATGTGGATAATATTTTCCCCAGAATTGATACTATATGAAGATTTGAAGTCACACAAAAGAATTTGAAATAAAATACCTGGAACATAACCCATAATCCAAGTCACCCTACAGACATACCTGGTGGAACTTTTCACATTTAAGTTGCGAAGAGAATTCAGGGGGCCACTAGGTCTCACCTCACATTCCAGGTAGGTCAGGGAGAGACTCAAAATACAGATATTTTCCTCTGGCTCCAAGCTGTGTAGCTTCTCAGAGCCAACAGACACACTCTCTGGTGGAGTATACTCCCACCCCAGTACTGTATAATCTGCTTATGTACTTGAGAAGATTGGGGAGGAAAAGGAAAGGCTTCATTACCTCAAATTTAGTAATGGTTGATTTTGCTCTGATTCATTTATAAGTTTGAGGATTAATTATGGAGATTGTGGTAATATGAGCAATTTCATTTGTAAAACTTCACTTATTACTAGTTATAAGTAATGACTAAAACCTCAGTTAATATCTTAAATATGTACTTATACACACACATGGTTTAAACAAATCAGGCTTTAAAACCAAAGACATATCAAATCATTTCTTTAAATCTTACATATTATCTGTTCCCTCATCTTCCTCTAAGTATTGGTGATTCTCATCTCTTTTAAACCCCATCATTTAGAAGGAACTGAAAGAAAACCTACCTTAGATCAGGCCCCTTTCGCCTTCTGACTTGCCAGTTCAGCCTTGAAGATGAATTACAAGTCATGAAGTAGCTACAACATAAATAGTCCTCTTAGTTACCTCGTGGTGTATTTCAGTTCTTTTAAAGTACCAAACTTAGTTTTTTATGGTTGCTGGAGTTGCTACATACTGGTACAATTATTCTGTAAATAAAGAAGGATCTATTTCGGTTGATATTAATATATCCTATTCATCTCTTGCGTACAGTGGTGGGGCCAGCAATCCCCTTAGCTGCAGAGGAGGACAAATACAGACATTCGAGACAAGGCCCATAGTAGCATCGCTCGCACCCGCTTGCAAGCCTTTCTGCATTCTTGAGTGGGAGGAAGAGGGGTGGAGATGCTGCCTACAGCTGTGGGCACACCCATGGACGGTCAGGTGCATGTCCGTGCCACTTTCTTGTCCTTTAAGGTGAAAACGTGCTTAAGAACCACTGCTCCAAAAGAACGGGTTTGGGACTTCTAAAGCCACAGAATCTTTTTCTCAAAAGAAATTTTATATTGACCTGAAATAGATAAAATAGGTAAAAACACACATGCTGTCAGTGAAATGGTGGGGGGTGGGGTGGGAAAGTTACAGAACCCCAGTGGCTGGGCTTGCTTTTTGGCTTTACTTACCCCCCAAGCGTCCTGAGGCACTCCATAGAACCCCACGGCCAGGAAGAACATAGTTTGGATTGCTCTCTGGTTGGCTCTGTTGCAACATAATAATTACACATCAAATATTAGTGATTTATTGGTAGAAGAGCTGAGAGATCACAATTATCCTCTAACTCCAGGACGGCTCACTTAGCCATCAAGGCGAAGGAGGAGGAGACGTGGATGAGTCTCTACTCCCTTTCACTCCAACACTCCAACACATACAGGTACGCTTGGATCTGTTTAACCCTAATGGGTTTCACACCTAAGTTTGTTTTTTTTTGGATGAAAAGATTCAATGTCTGAAAATAAATTTTGTTTTTTAAATTTGTTTAATTTTCTTACTTCATAGGTAAGGAATCTGAGTACTGGAGAAGTTTTGGTTCTTGTCCACGTTGATTCGATTAGTGAATATCAGAATCAAGACTACAAGCAGAGTCAAGTGAACAAGTCATTTGTTGAGTGGAGTGAGTGTGTTCTTTGACAAGCACTGTCCTAGGCAAGAGCAACCTCCTCATCCCAGGCTTTCTCTCATATGAACTTTCTTCTCTCTTTCCCATTTTGGCTCTACTTACCATGTTCCCGAAAATAAGACCGGGTCTTATATTTAGGTTTGCTCCAAAAGATGCATTAGGGCTTATGTTCAGAGGATGTCATCCTGAAAAATCATGCTAGGGCTTATTTTCCGGTTAGGTCTTATATCGGGGAAACACGGTGGTGACTACTGAGTTTCTTCCATAATGACAACGGTATGGACATGATTCTCCTACTCAGCATACGCTCAAAGAGAACTTTCAGCTGGGAGCCCTCAATCCACATCCACTTTGGGCTAAAAGTGTAGACAATTGGATTGGTCTGGTGCCTGCTTGTACATGGCATGGTTTTATGTACATTATGACATAAGGGAAATGCATGAGGCTTTAGTTTAACAGAATTTAGATAATCTAGGGTTGTTGTTTTTTGTTTTTTTTTGTTTTTTTAGAAGAGGTGGGGCAAGGGTAGTGTAGTGAGGAGAGAGACTGGAAGCCAACATTTCTAATTGAATGTATGACAAGAGATGGACGGGGTGGAATAAGGCCGAGGTAGATCCTATGCCACACTCGCCTATCTCAGTATTGCTGTTGTAGGTAGAATCAGGATACCACCTTTCCAAAGAACAGTCAGGGGAATGTCAATAGACAGGAGAAGACAGTCTAACCATTTCTGCCTTGCTATTTCTATGAGGCTTTGTTCTTACAGCACCTGTTGCAGAACCACTGTCTTCTCTCCCCTTAGCTGCCTCCCCAGCCGTTTCAGAGGCTGGAAACACAGGCCTTCTGCACTACAGAGACCAGGACGATTGCTCTGTTCTGGGATGTCTGGGGCTGCTCCTGTTGCCCAGCTTCTGCCAGTTATGTGATATTTGTGGATGTAAGAACCCAGCTGAAGTATTAAGTGAAGTGTCAACAGCCAAAATAGGGGGTGGATTTATCTGTGTAATATGAAACTGTTTTATTTAAATGTGTGCTTTCTATACTATTTCTCTAAGAACATTTCTCTGCATATTTAGGGATTCTCCATTGTTCTCTAGGCACATCAGGGAATATTTGCCCTTGTTCATTCATTTGTTCATTCTTTCTCCTTCCTTCCTTCCTTCCTTCCTTCCTTCCTTCCTTCCTTCCTTCCTTCCTTCCTTCCTTCCTTCCTTTCTTTCTTGTCTTCCTCCCTTCCTTTCTTCCAACCCTGGGGGTTAAATACACAAATATGTACACTGCTATTTTATTTCTTGATCTCTTACTGTGGCCAGATACTGTATTTTTATATGTATGTAGTTTAGTTTTATATAGAGATATATTGTATATAGTATACATTTTTATATAAGTATACTACATAATAAACACTATGTAAATATAATATAAATTTACATATGATGTAATATAAAAATATATGTAAATTATGCATAAATTTAATCCTCAATCCCAACTTTTACCCATTTTTGTAGATAAAGAAACTAAGGCATAAAGGAGCTGCCTTCAAAGAGCTTATATAGACATTGGACTGTATGTCCCAGCTCTCACCAGCCTATGACTAAAATAAGGTCACAATTCTCCCTTCATACGCAAATTATTATGACACAAGCTTCTGACCTTTCCCAGGTCCTCTCTGCAAATACCACTGGGACAGTCTCAAGGCACTACACGTGTGTCCCGGAGCAGGAACTCAGGTTCTCCCACTTCAGCCTTTTGGTACCAAAGTCTTTTTGTTGCCTCTCCACCAATGGCCCATGTGAAGTGCACTGCTCTGCCAGTCTCTGCTGTCCTCTGGGAACCACTGCTCACAGCTCTGCTCTGGTCTTGGAAAGAAACACTGCTGTTCCTTCCCTCGGCTCTCCTCTCAGAAACCCAGGAAAGCTTGTAGTTCACTAGCCCAAACATGAACCTACGGTTGGTTAAGTGGTTTGATCTCAGGTAGGCTCTTCATGACAGGGGCCTATTGTTCCTCACCCCTTGGCGTCTCCATGCCTTACGATCTAGGCTTCAGAGAAAGATGAAAGAAATTTCTCTCTATTGCCGTGTACTATATAAATAAAGGACTCTTGGGAGTGGTTCCTTTGGATATAACCAAATTGTAGGTCTTCAACCTAGAAGGCAGAAATTGATTGGGAGTCTTAAAATAGCACGTTTGAGAGCTTTCAATATAATCTTAACATCCAGACACCTTGGGTACATGATCACAGTGAATCACAGCAGTCTTAAATTAACCACATCCTCACAGTGGGGTCCCAGTCCCACCCCCAGCTTCAGCATTGTTGCCATGACAACAGTGCTTGATGCCCTTCCAAAGGAGTTGAGACATTTTAATTTGATGGTGATATGCAATCCTAATATTTTAGAGTGTTTGAATCATTCTGTGTAATGAATGAACTGTAATTTGTAAATAATGCTCTGGAAGAGAACATGTCTCACATTTTTTCAGTTATCAGTATGTGAATAAACAGGCAAAATGAACAGGAAGATGGAATCTATTATTTACTCACCTAAGACTGATTAAAACATGCCTCTGTCTCACATCACTTCTCAATGCCCACATTGGGTAGCTATAGTATAAGGAGATTTTAGAATGTGTTATGGATAACTGAAATATCCACTCTTCTTTTGGCTCAGATGTTTATTGTTCAGGTGATACCATATGATTAGGTTGAAAGACAAGTGTCAGCACTATAATAGTCAAGACTGTTCATAGAAAGACAATGGGAATATTTCAGAGGAATGGGATGAACCATCTTTGCCATTACTATCATCACTGTTGGTTGTTTCCCTTCTTTCCTATAGATGTTATGATTCTTCAGACAGAATTTTGCGCAGTGACTCAACTCAGCAGCTACCCTTTTGTAGAATTGTATAGATTGGTGGAACTCATAGATTTCAAAAAGTTTTAATATTTTAGAGGACTTTGGAAGTCAATTAGCTGAACTTTGTCATTTTATGCATGAGGAAAAATGAGGCCCAGGACAAATAACTAATACTGCAAATTGATTTATTTGCAGCAGAATCAGGTCTAGAATTTAGGTCTCCTGGCTCCTGGACCAGAGTTCTTTTTACCATATTATGCTATTTCCCTTGTATATTAATTTCTCTCTAGAGATGGAAATAACTGATTTTAGGAGTTGTTAATAAAGAAGAGGTGTTTCCTTTTAATTCCTGGATCATTGCCTCTATGCATCTTGATCTAAAGCATGAGTCCTTTATCAGTACATCACTCGAAATATTCATTACCCAAGCACTCATCAGATATTTAGACTAAACTCAAAGCAGGGCCTCCCTTCATAGAAGCAATGGTTATTGAGTTGATCAAATAAGGTAGTGGTTTCCAAAAAGATGCGCATGACTAGATGGCAATTACTGATAAAGCTATCATTGGTCTATGGCAAATGGCAAGATTTAAGAACAATATAGTATAATTACCATACAGCCAACTTTATTCAGTTAATTTTTAAATTTGAAGTTTGATTTTTCTATTTTTTCTTTAGTCCATATTTATGACATTGGACACTATTAGAGATACAGTGATTTGTCCTCATGGACATTACATTATAGTGGAGGACACAGACGGTGAACAATAAAACACATATTTCATATATCAGTAAGTTCTATGCAGAAAACAAAGCAAAGTAACAGGATAGAGAACGCCTGGAGTGGGGAAGGGGTTAACTAACTCAGGTAGACTGGTTAGGAAAGGTTTCTGAGGATGGAGCATTTGAGCAAGAAATGAATGAAGAGAAGGAACTACCAGGTAAAGATCTGAGGGAAGATTTCTGTCAAAAGAAAGTGCATGCTAAGGTCCTGAGGTGGGAATGGGCGTGGTGGTAGTAGCAGTTGAGTGAGAAAAGGGGGAGAGCAGTAGGAAATCACAAAAGTGGTCAGGGGGCAAGGCATGTGGCTAAGGAATTTGGATTTCATTCCACATATAATAGGAAGTCCACTGGAAGGCTTTAAGTTTAATAGGACAAGCGTAGACAGGAGACTAGTTGAGAGATTCTTGCAGTAGAATCAATGAGAGAATATGATGACAGACTAGGGAGGTTGGGTTGAAAGTGGAAGAGATGGAAAGTGTCGTATTTGGAGTATACCTTGAAGGTTGAGCTGACAGGACCTGCTGAAGGAATGTGTGTAAGAAAAAAATACAAAAGTGTGGCAGACAGAGTTTTTAAGGCGGCCCACATGAGAACTGCTTCCTGGAGTTCATGCCCTTGTATAAGTCCCTCCCTTTCAGTGTGGGTGGGACCTGTGACTGACTTCTAACCAACCGAATATGGCATGTCACTTCTGTGATTACAGTAGATAAGACACCATCTTACCAGGCTGTCTCTCTCCCTTGCTAGCTTTGAAAAAGCAAGCTGCCATTTTATCAGAGGGCCTGAGCAGAAGGCCATGCGGCGAAGAACCCTGGATGGCATCTTGGAGCTGACAGTGGCCTCCAGCCAACAGCTAGCAAGAAGCCAGAGCCCTCAGTCCTATAACCACAGGAACTGAATGATGCCAACCACCTCGTGAGCTTGGAAGCAGATCACCAGCTTTCAGATAAGAGCACAGCCCTCGTCACCACCTCGATTCAACCTTGCAGAGCCTTGCAGAGCCCTGACTCCTGACCCATGAAAATGATGAGATACTAAATGTGTGTTGTTTTCAGCGGATAATTTTGTAGTATTTTGTTACACAGCAGTGGAAACATGTTTAGTTCAAATATTCTAGTCTAAGTGCAACGAAGTGTTAAAACAATAAGAAAATCATAATCTTCAAACACAGCCCACTTATTTTGCAGACTGGGGAAACAGGGCCGCAGAGAGTGAGCGACTTGTCTGAGGCGAAACGTCTCACTAGCGATTAGAATACCCCTCCTGCTTCCCTAACCATTGCTCTTCCTGCTGCAGTGTGCTGCCTTCTATCACCCATTAGCCTTTTCTTTTCTGTTAGTCTATATGAAGCATATCCTATGGCTGTATTCTGGCTTATTGAAGTATAGAATTTTTCTTCTTTTGATCCATGAAAGTGTGAGTTAGAGTTTCTGTCTTAGGTCAGAAATAAAAAAGACAAGTCCTGCTTTATCTCACCCAGGAGATCTGCCCTATGTGCAGTGCATCTGAATTCTTAACCTGTGACCTGTGGTAGCCTCCATCATGAAAATGAGCTGTATGGGGTTAGACAGAACTCTTGAGAGTCCTCCAAATATGGCTCATCTTAAAGCTTCCTGTCCAGCCAAGGCAACTCTCCTTCCTCCCCATAAATCTTTGGGAGCCTCCAGAAATCCTTGCCCTGTTTTTGTGGTCTCTCCTGGGAAGCACAACCACAGGAGGTGTCACTGATGGACCCCTGGGCCTCTGAGGTAATAGAAAGAAGATAGAAAATATTTTGGGGGGAGAGAGAGAGAGAGAGAGGCTATATGACAGTAATGCAACCTAAAATGCCAGTGACCTTGGTGCTCATGATTAAAAACAAGGAGCTTCAACAGCCCTGGGGTACAAATATTTTTCATTAGCTACACAACTGCTGTCAAACCTGGTGGATACATCTTACACTGCTTCCTATGTCCATTGTCAGAGAAAAGAGAGACAGGAACTAGAGTTTTGGCTAATGCTGCTTTGGAAATTGCTCTTTCTTTATGCAGTTATGAAGTATTAAAAGAATGTAGCAAAGAACCTCATCATATCTGCAAGCTTTAATACTTATTTCTTGTCAATCATCCTCCTAATTCTCACATCTTTTTTGCTGCCCTTTATCTTATGTTGTGTTCCTCACTTAGCCGCGTACAAAGTTACTACAGCCACGCGCTGCTTAAGTATGGGGATGCCTTCTGAGAAGTGTGTTGTTAGGTGATTTCATCATTGTGCAAACATCATAGTGTGCACTTACATAAACTGAGGTGGCATAGCCTACTACGCACCTGGACTCTGCGGTACAGCCTACTGCTCCTAGGCTACAAACCTGTACAGCATGTTATTGTAGAAAACGACACAGGATTAAATCAAATACAAGATAAAATGATGCAATCAAAAGACAGGTAAACAAGAGATGTATGCAGCTGCTGCCAGCATAACATGACGGACTATTTCACAGCAAACTTTTTTTATATAAATAGAAAGCATACACTCTAAACTAAGGCTATAAAGTATAGTAAAGTAAATACATATGCCAGTAACAGAGTCATTTATTCTCATTATCAGGTATTATATACTGTCCGTAATTGTATGTGCTATGCTTTTATATGACAGGCAGCCCAGTAGGTCTGTTTACACCCGCGTCACCACAGACACGAGTAGCACATTGTGCTAAGATGTTATGGCAGCTACTACGAGTCTAGGCAATAGGAATTTTTCAGCTCCATTGTAATCTTACGGGACCACCATTGCATATGTGGTCCGTTATTGACCGAAATGTTATATGCGGCGCATGACTATATTTTGATTCTGTTAATACCAGGACAATAAAACAGAATTCTTCTCTTTTGTGTACGAGCCAAGGCATAATCTGCATCCGGGCTGATGGAGTGAAATAGTCAACAGATCAACAACATCCCTGTGCAATAGGCAACCAAATGTTTTTCTGTAGATTGCAGTAATTTGACAGCGACTCAGGATCAAATGAGGCTTGTAAATAATTATGGCTTAAGTTATAAAGCTTTAGTTTGGACTCCTATTTAGCTACTTGATATAAACAAACACTGGTAGTCATACTTCATGTGGAAATGTTTGACCTGACTTGAGTACATATCTATATTTACAGCAATTCTGAAAATAATTTGAGGTTATCCCTTTTGTTGGGAAGATCCCTTCTCCTCCCACTTCCTGCAAAAATACTTTCTTCACTTGCAAGGATCCTGAAATTAGACAATATTTTACTCTTTGCTTATTTGTTGCTTAACTAAAATGTAGACAATTAAGGAATGATGACAAATGAAGCTTTGTCATTCTATTTATATATGAAATTGAGTCTGTCCCTTTATTTCCTGGAGTAAGTTTTGCTGGGTTGTGGGTGGCTGGTTTGGTAGTAGAGGAAGTTATATGGGGGTAGGTACCTGGAGGGCATATGTGTATGGGGGATACACCTAGGAAAGGTCAGGCAAAGGTAAGGGGATCTCGGAAGGCCAACTCAGGCCACTTGACAATGGGCCTGGCCAGGCAACAGCCTGCCATCATCTCAGCCTGGCTTCTCTCCTGATCCTTGCAAGAACTGGTAGATGTCTGAACAAGCACAGAAACATAAATAACAATTATGTGGCACTCAAGAGCCACACCTTGTTACACATTATTTAATAAAATAAGTGTTATTCTGTGTAGTTCATGTAGTCAAAGCATTTAAAAGCACCCTGTATTTTTGGATTACTTAAACATGTCCTATGGTACCACCTTCTTGTCTGATGAAGGTATGTTACCAGTAATATACATATTTTGCTGCATACAGGCAATGCAAAAATGCAGTTACATTTTCTGAATTTCCATATTTCTCAGCGAATTTAATTTTCCATGTGGACACTTTATACTATATTTGATAACACTGTCATGATTGAAATGGTCAATTAGTTCAATCAAACAAATGACTAATTTAGTAAAATATTATTTTAATTTGTGTGTTTTTATTGCTTCTTCAAAACAAATATAAAAAGAAAGTTAACCAAAAGCAAAAAAAAAAAAAAAATCCCAAATATTATGCCTGCCTGTTGACTATGTCAAAAAAGTTGAAGCATTGGAACACAGATTATTGGCAACACCAGTGTGGATTTTTGTGAATCTACCAGGAGTTAAAGGAAGCTAATTATGATTAGCTTGACTTTAAGAATTAGTTCTTAAAATACATATTTATACAAATTGCCCTCAATAGAGAATAACTTGTTCAGTTATGAGGTTAAAATGTCATTATACATTTGTCCAAATGCGTAGAATATACAAAACCAAGAGTGAACCCTAATATAAAGTATAGACAGACTCCAGGTGATAATGACATGCTAACACAGGTTCATCAGTTGTAACAAATGTGCCTCTCTGGTGCGCGATGATGAGGGAGACTGTGCAGATATAACAACAAAGAGTATATGGAAAATCTCTGTACCTTCTGCTTAATTTTGCTGTGAACCTAAAACTGCTCTAAAAAGTAAAGTCTGTTTTTTTAAAAAAAGAAGAAGCCTGGACTTAAAAGTGTGGGCTTTTCACAAAGGAAACCCAAAAGCAAACCAAATAGATGGATATGCCCCACACCAAATAAATAATAAACAAACAAATAAACAAACAAATAAATAAATGCCAGTGTATGAAATATTAGCTTCTGGTAGAGTTGAAACAAAACAGAAAAGTAATGATTGCAATTGACTAGGAAAGATTTAGATACATTTGGCTAAACTTTGTAGCTATCAAAGTTAAATTCATTAATTTAGTAGGCTCGCCTTCATTTATACTGAAATAAGTTTTACTTTATGGACCAAATTACTAAAGCCAGGAGAGAGAGGGAGGGAGCGAAGGAGGGAGAGACAGAAAGCAGGGTGAGAGAGAGAAAGAGAGAGAGAGGTGTGTGTATGCATATGTGCACGCATAGACACACACACACACACACACACACACACACACACACACACACATTTTAGATGCTGCTCTTGTCTAGTTCTGCCTGGCCTCCCCCATACCTGTCAGCCAGGGGTGGACAGAAGAGCCACTGCTTCTATATGGGGGCAGACAGCTCTCCTTGCTACTGGCTATCCTGTCAAGATGTTTGCCAGCTTCACTCCAGAACATGACCCATTTGTTTTTGTTTGCAGAGAAAGTTTCAAGGAAACAAGCTATGATTCCTTGGTTTTAAAAACAGAGTGCCTGTGGTGGTAGTTAAGTTTGGGAGTCAAGGAGGTTTGAGAATATAGTGAGTGTGTGGGACAGACCCTTTGCTCTCAGGTTGTGCAGTGTTTGCTGAAGAGAATTCAATATGTAACAGACACAAGCCAGGAAGATAATCTTCAGAGGCTTAAAGATATTTTAAAAGTAAAATAAATTAGCTTTTGACCCTAGGATACCTTTGAGAGTTATGAATACTTACAGATCCCAAACAAGACTAATGTGTTTTAGCCATAAATAGAGCAGCTCCTGAAGCTATGAAGGAACAATCAAACCAATTCCATTCATTCATTCGTTTTTTTGTTTGTTTGTTCATTCATTCATTCATTCATTCATTCATTCATACAATCTGCATATGTTCTGTGGATTAAGTATTTAAAATAAATACTAATTAAAATGACAAACTGAAATGCATAGCTATTTTCTTCTTTAATTTGTTTTAGATTCCTGTTAATTAACACAGTGAAATTGGGTATCTTTCCAGGAAGTACCCTTTTAGAATAATAATTTTATTTATTAAAAATAATTTCACATATCATTTTGTAGCTGTACCCTGCACAGGAACTATATGGTAACATGTTTAATCTGTTATCTCTGTTTTGAACTACTCAGAATATTAAAACTACATAGCTATGTTAGAGGCCGTTATGCATCAGCTTATTTTTCTTATGTAACTTATCTTAGTATTTAACCCATACAAATATAGCTTATTAAAGCTATTTAACTTGCTTGGGAAAGCTGAGACACTTAACAGATTTTTGGTCTTGATTCCTTGGCACAAAGTATCCATAGTTACTACTGTGTAGTTAAGCATAATTGCAGAAATACAATAATGTACAAATTGGAGAATTTATTATTTCAAAATTATCTATTAATAGATTGTCTCAGAGAATAAAAATCAATCTTTTCCTCTAACGCCAATTGTCCAGTGTTCTTACACTACAAATGAATAACTAAATTGATCATCCTTATCCTTGAATTCATTTTTAAGAACTCAGTTTTACAAGAAAATCTGGCTTTCATTAGCATCTTGTAATGATTTTGCCCAGCTGAGCAAAGATATTTGAATGTGGTCTAAATGCATTCTCCTGCACTGGATAGGATTTTTGTTATTGCTATTTAGTTTTATTTTTTAATCAGTGGCTTCATCTTGATCTGATTAGGATCAAAGCTCTGACCTACTGCTTTGACCTTAAGACTGCGCGATCCTATAATTATGATCCCCATACCTATTCAAGAGCAAGGAGCTCATTATGGTATTTGTTTTTTGAGTATATATAATAATTGGGTTTGCGAGGGGCACAATGAATCATTGGCTACTGATAGTTTTATTTTTTATTTAATTTATCATTAAATGGGATTAGGATGTTTATGTTTCCATTGTTCAAAAAAACACTGTGAAGAAAGAAAAACAAAATGAATAAAATAAACTTTAATAAATATAAGTTACTCAAATAGCATTAAAGTATAATTTTGTGTGGAATTAAAAATTACAAAATGCTTCATTATTTATTCTTTTGAGGGGAATTTTCCCCAAAATAGCAAAATAAATCAGTCATTTCTGTGATATTATAGAGAATGTGTTAATATTTGGTAGTATTACATATATAAAGCACATATTTGCCTTAAATAAAACTGTAAACAAAATGTGGTATTCATAGCAGATTTTGATAAAGTACAAGATATCTTTGTATTTGATCTTGGTAAGTTTCATCCTTTATGTTTTCCTCCTTCAGAAAGCCAAAAAAAAAGAAGCAATCATTAGAGGGGATGATGCATCCATGCTCTTCTTTTTTCCTGAATGTGTAACAAAATAAAAATACTTCAATTTAGCAACGTGCATTGTGATCAATGAATAATGAGCAAGACAACAAAAATTTACAAGTTATGTGTATTTTGGAATAATTTATACTTTTGGGAGAATTTATTAATTTAGATTTATAAGACAAGAGAGAGCAAGAGAGAAGGACAAGACATAGGTTGTTTTTAAATTTTGTTAATCATACAATGTTCTCTTTTTTTACAATTGTTATTAAATAAAGAGCTATATTTAGTCCTTTTGAAATTTCCAGCAAAATCCCTTCCAACTTTTCCTTTTCCAACCAAACTCCTCATGTTATATGCTTTAATTATACTTTGGTTTCAAAATGATCATTGTTTTATGTTACACACAGCCCTGGGCAAACAATACCAATACACTTCTATGTAAAGGGCCTTGTTAGACTACACCATTTCTTGAATCTGTTATTGATTCTTGCCTTCTTTGGTTTTTCTCTTAGCATACTCCCTCTTTTTAGCACTGAAGACAGGTGGGTTTGACCATTGTGAAACTGGTACTGTACTGTTGTTACAAATCGTCCTCAGAGGGATGTCTAGAAATGTCTGAAGCACCAGGAGTCAAAGCTGGCCTGAATTTCAGCAGCAGAGGTGGAAGGGGTCCTTGAGTGTGCCCTGTGGGGCCCCCCTGGTCTCCCAGGTTCTAGAAGAACTGAATGAGTTTCAGCAATACCGAAGACTCACGTTTCTTTCCTTGAGTGTGGATGTTCCCTGGTGATTCTAGGCCACCTAAATCATACTGACTTATGTCCCTGGGGCTAGTGGTGGTCCAGAGATTGCAAGTCTCTGGGTAATGACAAAAGATTTCTTCAGTTTTATCTGAGTCTGGCTACAATGAACAGAGTTTAAAAAACTTAATAGTGAGTCTAAGGGCCTACTGTATTTTCCCATTTTACCTAATAGCCCTTTTAATGTAAATATTTCACTAATTCTGAAAAAGATAAGAGACCTGAGAAAGGCTTTAAATTTTTTTATTACAGTGAAGTCTGAGACTAGGTAAAAATAAAAATTACAAATGAGAGCTACAGATATATTTTCAGTCCTTAAAATACGTTAAGGTTTTAGAAAAGTATGAGGAGTTTGCCATGATTGGAAGTGCTTTTAAGTATTTGGATGAAAGTCACTTTGGTAAATATAAAGAATAAGTTATTTAGTAATAATAATAGTCATTTCGCGCTTTAATATGAGAACTTCAATGCACATTAGATACATGAAACATCCCAACAGACAGCTTCTTTCCTAAGTCACCAAATGGATAGGAAACCGGTCATAAAAGTTCACAGAACAAGTTACCAACATAATTTGAATTTCTGTCTGTGACTTATTCCCAATCCAGGTAGCTACCTATGTTTTTAATACACCTATATTTATTAATTAAATCATTTATCAAGTAGTGACTGTGTAAGAGGTGCACTGTAATAGGTGCTGGGTTTCCAAAGACGAATAATACTCGTACTGCCTACAGTAGCTCATAGCCATTTTACATTCACTAATCATCCCGCAGCTGACCACATGGTTACTCTGGGAGGATTGGTAGCCTCCTGGGTTTTCCTCTGGCTCCAGCCTGGGAATCTGTCATGAAATATACCTGAGAAGTATGTTTTAGAACTAGACTTGCTTAGGCTATTTGTATGTTGTTCACTGAAAATACAAGCGTGCAGGGATATTTGAGTGGGACCATGACTTTTTGATGTGAATGTGTAGAAGTGCTCCTTTGGAAGTTTTCAGATATTAAATTATTAACAAATCAAATGTGCTACCCCCTCTGTTTTAAATTTCTTTTTCTTCTTTTCATAGAAATAATAAAAATTCTTCTGCTCTTGAGCCAGTTGGTTCTAAGCCAGTTGATTCTTGCCACCTGATATTGCTCCCCAGGTTGGCTTCCTCTCATAAATTTATTTTATGTTTATTTCTGACTTTGAAGATCAAAGGTTCTTAGAAAACTCCTTTTCCCTTTTCTGTGTGATAGGTAATCCAGTGATCCCCATTAACTTCCTTGTCTTCCAGGCAGATTCCTGAATGTTAGACTGGAAGAGACCTTAGAAATGGGTAGTTTTCAACTTCATATTCCCTCAGACCCTAATTTATTCCTGGGGATGGTTCAGTTTCCATCCATACTAGGCATAAACTTCTTGATAGAATGGGAGAAACAGCTACCAACAATCCCAAGGTAGTAATTCTTATTGCTCGTAAAGTTTTCATATCATATGTTGGTACTAGACTATCGTGTTTCCCCGAAAATAAGACCTAGCCGGACCATCAGCTCTAATGTGTCTCTTGGAGCAAAAATTAATATAAGACCTGGTATTATACCTGGTATTATATTATATTAAAATAAGATCGGGTCTTATATTAATTTTTGCTCCAAAAGAGGCATTAGAGCTGATGGTCTGGCTAGGTCTTATTTTCGGAGAAACATGGTATATCCAGAGCCCAATTAAAATTTTTTTAAAAAAGATTCTTGGAACAGATTGGTGGTTGTTAGAGGCATGGGGTGCAGAATGGGTGAAATGGGTGAAAGGAGTAAAACGGTACAGCATGGTGACACAGTTAATACTGTAGTGCATATTTGAAAGTTTTTAAAAGAGTCGATCTTAAGAGTTCTCATCACAAGAACAAAAAATTCTGTAACTATGGTGATGTGAACTGGATTTATTGTGTAATCATTTCACAATGTACACAAATATCAAATCATTATGTTGTACACCTGAAACTAATATAATGCATGTTGATTATACCTCAATTAAAAAATACATTAAATTCACAGCAAAGTACTATTCAAAAAAACAAAGATATTTAGGTTATCTTTACCACTGTTCCCGATTAGCAGAGATAATTAAGAGATAATTGTATGGTTATACATATCTCTGGAATGTGGTTTCGACTTATATTTTAATGTGGGTGTGTCATGCTGAAAATTTATAATAATTCAAATAAAACAATGAAGCTGTGCCAGGAAGCCCAGACTCATAAAATACAGAAGCTGCCCATTTTCCACCCTCTGGGCTTTTGCTCATCTCCTCCTTGCTCTCTACTTCATGTGGGAATGACCAGCTTCACTTCGTCTAAAGAAACTAAGCAGAGATGATTGCCTCCACTCCCAGTCAGATAACCTGCCATTGGTTCCCCCCTTCCATGTTTGTTAGGAAAGTTAATTAAAATGTTTTCTTAATGGTGGTCATTAAAATCTTTTCTCCTCAGTTTGGGCTAGGAGTAGACTATTGAAGAAGCTGTTAAGTAAGCAAGGAGATAACAGCATGAGGATATGGAAAGAAAAAATTTTACTGCTATAGTTACTGGAAGAGTTAACATTAATTCATATTCTTTAACCAAAAACGTATGCTATATTTGAATATTTTTCATATATGACAGAAAACTATGCAACTACATTTTTTCCTTCAGTATAAATTTCTTCTGATGAAATTATCTAGACAACAAATTTTTCCCTATACTCTGCCTGTCTAAACATGACTCACTTACTCTAGTTAGAAGGCAAATCCACTGGACAACCTCTTTTGTTTTCACTAAGCAAACTAATTCCCTCCTCTTTACCTTTGTTCTTCAGAGAGTGTGTCCTTTGAGTTCAGAAAGAACAATCCCCGTTGTTTATTTCTTGGGTTCTCAACATCATTCATTTTGAAGATAAGGCCCAGCCAGTCACCCCTGGAATCCATGCTGTGATTATATGGTGCTGCTCAAGTGAAGGATCTCTCATGCGTTTTGTTTGTTTATAAAGAGTTCTCATGAATTTTAGAAACTGGAGTGCTTGCCTAAAATAGCCCCGTATCCTATTTTAAATTTTCTAAGTGTTTTCTTTATTTAGGCAATATCCAGGTATTGTTTCTTTTAAGAGGGAAAGACAAACACTTTTATATAATGTCAAATAACTTTATATCATACAATAAATATTAAATAATGGAGCTGACTTTTGACAGTTTTGAAATTATTATTAATCATGCATTCTAAAAATATTTAACGAATGTCTTCCATGGACCCAGACTGTCCCAATTTGAAGTTGTATTTCTATATGTAATTTTTTTTTATAGACCACTGGTTATAGTCTATATTGTAATCATCTACTGAGGACCCAAAGTAGGGAGGAGATCAGGATTTTTCAGTAGCTCTCAGTGTCTTTCTTGTCTGTTAGATCCACCAGTCAGTTGGGTGCAAGAGGGTCTGAGGGAAAGTCCACCCTCCACCCATTTTCTTCTGAAGTAATGTCAGGGATTAATACCCCAACCATGATTTTGTCATAGGATATAAATCTCCTGAGGGTAAGCATCATGTCTGTTCTGTTCACTTCTGTATTTCTGCACCTTGGAGAGTACCTGCCACCTAGTAAGAACTGCATAAATGAGTGTTGACAGGCAGCAAAGATGTGCCCTCCCCCCATTTGCTCAAAACCCATGGAAGGCAACTCTCCGCTCCCTTCCCCTCCTCAGTGTAAGCACCAGTTCCTCTTCTCCCGTCTCCCAACTTTCTGATTGTCTCAGGGTTTATGGAGTAAAAACTACTCTTTGTACAGAAATTGGTAAGCCAGGCCTCATGTTTTTCCTCAGTTTACCTCTTGTTTCATTGCTTTCTATTTTGATAATTTCTTTAACTATTTTGATTATTTCTTTAACATTGATAATATAACAGAATACTTGTGGACCAATTCCATAGTCTTAGCCCCTAAAAAAACTTACTCTGACCAGAGTAACAAAATTTAAGTAAATCTTATTGGTCAAAGATAAAAGTTGACTGTGGGAAATTGTTCTGTGCCTGCCTTTTACTGCTGTTTACTTTCAGTTTATCTATTAAAGATCTCCTCTTTAATAGATAATTGTAAAAGAAAAGAAGGCATGTCCAATTTAACTTTTAGTCATACATTTTGAGGAATTACAGTGGTTTCAAAGAATGTATAAAGGCTCTTACTGCACTATGGGTGGGGTAAGGTTTAATTTCTTGCAATCTGAATGTGCAGTACAACCCTTACAAACCTGATGTCTTGTGTATACAATACTAAAGTTGACCCTTGAACAATGTAGGGGTTAGAGGTGCCAACCTTTGGTGCAGTTGAAAATCCATGTATAACTTTTGACTCCTCAAGGACTTAAATACTAATAGCCTATTGTTGACCAGAAGCCTTACTGATAACATAAAAAGTCTCTTCAAATATATTTGATATGTTATACGAGTGTGTTTGTTATATGCCATATTCTTACAATAAAATAGTCCAGAGAAGAGAAAATGTTAAGGAAATCATAAGAGAAAATACATTTATAGCATTTATTGAAAAAAATCTGCATATAAGTGGACCCATATATAAGCAGTTCAAACCTGTGTTGTTCATGAGTCAGCTGCACTTCTAAACCAGTCATGTGATAGAGTGAGCCGCAAATTGCACAGAATCTGTACACACTAAATATCCAAGCTATTTCATACTATCTGTACTCTGTGGATGACAACTTGGAGAATCACTCACACATAGTTGACTTGAGAAGATAGAAGAGATTTTGTTTGCAATTCTTTAGTGCTATCTTAATTCTCAAGAGAGAACTGAGTTGTGTACAGAGTTGCTGAGCGTGCAGGTACTACGTTGTATGGTAATATGATCGGTGAGGCTATTTCAAGTCAGGTATAGGAAGGTGGAGTACATTAGGGGATTATTACTGGTCAAGGGTTTAGTTTCTTAGCTCTCAGGTCTAGAAACTCAGTGAAATGCACTCCAGGGATCTAAACCTCAGTTTCCTTGTCTATAAAATGGGCATAATAATCATACTTATATCATGGGGTTTACTGTGAGAATTAAATGAATTAGTATATGTAAAATACTTAGAGAAGTGTCAAGCATATAGTGCTTTATAAGTGTTAGCTATTATATTTTTAATTACTACAACCAGATCATATTTGCTAAACTCAAAGGATACTGGTTTATACCACTGTTTTAATTTGCAGAGAGGCTTTCCAGGGAAAAGAAGAGTCTGTAATACTCCCTCTATCTAGCACCATGTGATCTGTGACACCAAATTATTGGATACCAGATTACTTGGTGAGAATTAAATGAAAGGAAAGTGAATTGGATGGCTTTAAAGGATTTTTTGAGTAAATGTGGCAAAGCCAAATAATTCTTGTATCTACTTTTGTAGATATAAGGGCAACCTGTCAGGTAATTATCTTTTCCTTGGATGGTGCTCACAACCTCTCTCCCTCTCCCTCTCCCGCCTCATAGGGACCACCCCTTTCTAAGGAGGATTTAATTTCCCTAGAAAGCCTTTCTATGTCCTGAGACAGTCTCAGATATTTCTTGACTTGGGTTCCAGATTTTAGAATATCACTACTTTGGGATCTCTAGTCCCCTGCCAAATGAACACATGTTGTTCTACATTATACCCAAATCTCTAACCCAGAGAGCAGAAAGATACCTAAAATTTGCCCTTATTGCCTTGTTGAAGAGGGAAAGAAAAATCCTTAAAATAATTACTCTTCAACCACTTCTTTTTTTAAATGATTGAAGATAAATCATGCCTTTTTCATCTTGCATATAAGGGCTTCAGTGTAGTTTTTGCATATGAAAAGGTTGCATATGAAAAGATTAGCTCTCCACTTAAAATGCTGAAATTTATTTCAAGTATTGGATGTATAACTTTTTCCTTAATTACTTATGTATGCTTTATATCAATGTCACATAATGCTATTTGTGCCATATGTGACATTAATATTAAGCATACATAACTGATAACCAAAATTTAATCAGTTTTCAAATAATTTTTATTACCAAGTATTGCCTGTAAGGAGAGTGGTAGAGATGCGATGAGTGGTTTGCTTCAGCAGTCACAATCACTTTGATTGTGTTGTTCCTGAAAAATATCAATTCTTGGTAGAATTCAAATGTTACGTCTTTCTATGAAAGAAACTTAATTGCATTAGTTTGCTAGGACTACAGTCACAAAGTACCACAAACTGGGTGGCTTAGAACAACAGAAATTTATTGTCTCAATTCTGGAGGCTAGAAGAATTGAGCAGGGCTGGTTCCTTCTGAGGGCTGTGAGGGAGAATCTGTCCCATGCCTCTCTCTGAGTTTCTGGTGGTTTGTTAGCAATCTCTTGTATTCTCTGCTTTGTAGGTCTCTGCCTTCATCTCACCTGGCATTCCTGTGTTTGTGTCTATGTCCAAATTTACCCTTTCTATAAGGTTAACAGTCATATGGGATTAGGGTCCTACTCCAGTAGGACCTCATATCAACTGATTATATCAGCAATGACCCTATTCCAAATAAGGTCACATTTTGAAGTACTCGGGTTTCAACATGTGAATTCCGGGGGAATGGACACAATTTAACCCATAATAATCACGATCCTTAAATTCTACTTTTAAATGCTTATGAGCAATGGGACCTGTCCCTTGGGTTTGTATCTTACTTAAAAATATATATAAAGAAAAAAAATCAGCAACCAAAAATAAACAAATACCCACTTCCAGCCAGGGATTTTAACACTCAGTTGACAAGTTTGATTGAGATAGGCTTCATTTCATAAGCATAAATTCTGAAATGATATTCTTTTACATTGTTACAAGGATCTAACACTCACTAAATTGTAGTGTGGAAAATAAGTTCCAAAAAAAAAAGAGTAAACAGATAAAAGAGAAAAAATATCACATTTGAAAATCTTCAGATTTTATATAAACTACTTACTAGGAAACTGTAAGGGTGCCACCCATCCTGCATTCAGTGGGATTGTTCCAATTGTATCAGGAAAACCTTACATCCTGTAAACCTCACTTTCACATCTAACTAATTGCTTAAATTTATTAGAGTGCTAAAACAAGTTATTGGTTGATGATGACTTATTATATTACTACCTCATTTTTGCCTGGCATATGCTCTAAAAAGTATAGAAAACCTACCAATAAATAACTGAAGGTATTATAATATCTCAAAGTAAATGACCTTTAATTTTAATGCACTGTCTATTTTTTTTTTAAAGGTAGAAGTGAGATGAATGTTTTGGTTTGATAGCCAGGTTTAGTCCGACATATGTCTGTCTTTAATAAAATGTAAATACAGATACATTTGGATGCTCAGTTATAGTGGGGAATGGACAAATTATAATTTTTATCCTTTTATCCCAATTATAATCTTTAATATTCAGTTAAAAATTACTAGAACCATATGTTGTTGTTTTTAGAGGAGACAACTTACTCTGAGACAATTTTTGGTATTTTTGGTGTTTGATGTCTATCACCTAAAACATATCTGAAAACTATGCAACATTATTTGTACTAATAGCAGTATGGAGAGTCTCACAGAGCAATAAAACCCCATTAATTCATAGCTACCACTCAGATTACTACTTCCTCAAACCATATACTTCTTGGTTTAAAGTAAAAACAGTATTTTGAGACCAAGCTTGGGTTTTCATAAACAAGTAGTTTAACTGAATTAAATTTCTAAAGGTTGGATTCCACTTTTTTGAGGGCTTCTATGATACCATGTACTATGACTTCTATGATTCTGGAAAGATGTTTGAATTTTTCACTTTTTGATTCATGATTTTGTTCTTATGGACATTGAGTGGTAGGTAAAACAGAAACTGAAGATATTGTTATGCTTACAATAAAAGACAAGTTTTCAAAATCAGTCCAGATCTTAATCTATATGTTTGTTGGAATAGATTTTATTCCCTTTATGAAGGCAAAAAGCCATTCAAATACATTTCTTCAGAAATGCTGAAAAAATCACAGGTACTGATGAAAATTCAGAAATCTTGTGAATCCTTTTCCTTGAATTATACACACCATTTTTATTAAACAACGTTTCCTTAGTTCTTCATTCAACTCGAGCAGTAGTAACCAATTCTCTGTCTAGTTATAGCTAAGGAACATCAACAGAACACTGAATTTTAACAAGCCCTCGGGTGATTCTGATACCATAGTAAGTTTGAGGGTAGCAAAAGCCATTTTCATCCTATTCCTTCTTCCTAACAGAATCCCTATTTAAATATTAGTTGGAGATCCTATGATCTCAGGGAATGTGGTTCCAGTTTTGACCTAGGAGCAAGAGTGACCCAGTTCTGTCTAAGGAAGTGTAATGGGAAATCCCCGATGGGTCTCCTGGGGAATATTTTCCTCTCTGATAAGACACAGGGTACAAGAGAAGCCCCCTTCCCTATACCACTAGCTACTTCTGTCTTTGAATATGGTTATGGAAGGGCACAGTGCTTGGGATTCCTGCTATAATCTTGCAACCCAGGAAAGCCCAAGAGACTCTGAGGGCCACTCAGCCAACACACTTATAACTGCCATCCTCCAAACTGTTGGAGGCAATAAACCTAATTTGTTTACTTAAACCTATTGGGTAAGTATTCTGACTTGCAACTGAAAGCTTTCTTAACTGATATAACCAGACATCTGTAATGTATAGTAAGTTACCAAAGAGTACACATGGATTGATTCTCAATGGCATCCATTTTTTTCTATTCGTTTAGTCAATCAACAAACATTTCTTGAGCAACTACTATGTGACAGGCACTATGCTAGACATCAGACACAATGTTAACAAGACAGACACATTTTCCTGCAGTTTGGCTGAACCAGCCCAGTTTTTTAGCTCAGTGTCTAACATATAACCTCCCCCCTTTCTCACCCTTGCTTTTAAGGCAGGTAATCTATATGCATTTTCCACCCCACTTCCTTATGAAATTATTCAGGAGGTTTGGCCAGTCAGTACTACCCACCTCCTTAAAATATCAGAAGCAAGACGGGTCCATAATTTTTCAAAGATTGCTCACCCCTAAATTAAGACTTTAATTCATGTTTAATTCATAAACATGAAGATTTAAAGGAAGACTGATTGAAGACAATGAAATTATGAAGGCTGGAGATCAATTGAGCATGAGTTTAACAACTCTGGGCACTTTTAAATAGAGTTCTGTTTTGAAAGTTTGAAAAATGAATTTTTAAGTCAAATAAAATAAACAATGCAAACAAATGCAGTATTTTTTTTCAGATAGAGAATGATAGTGGATTGATGTTACGAAATCTAAATACAGATTGAGGAAATGTAGAGATCAGTGAAGAGATAGCTCTCTAATTGCTTTCTAAGGTGTCCACCCTAAGTTTTGATGAAGTAACATGTACCAGGCACTGTATCTGTGGCTCTACATTGACTATGCAAATAGATGTTTTTATCTCCATTTTTCTGAAAAGGAAGCTGAGATTCAGAGAGTTAAGTAACTCATCACATAGTCAATAAGGAAGTCTTGATTGAACTCAGGTTTTTCTAGTATTGAATAGCACATCCTCATACCACTTCCTTAAAGACAAAGAGGCGCACCATTACCATCTTCCACAAATTATCCTTTTGTCCCTAAGGCAGAGTCTGAATCTTGGGTCCATAGACTGTTAGGTTAATTCCACCTGGCATTTAGAGTCTTGTTCTTGGGAATAGTTTAAAAACAGTGTTTAACTTCTTAACAGCAGAGCCAGCAAATAAAAGTTAAGTTCCAAGAATCTAGACTAAATAACTGAGGGATCTCCTTCTCCCTTTTAATTTCAGAACAAATGGATTCCAGTAGAGAAGCTTCCTTTCCCTTGAGGGGGTGGTAGTTATTCAAAGATAATTTGAACAATATTTACACCCAGAGATAACTTGGATGAATATATATATAAGGGAAAATTTATCAGAGAGATATTTTGACCCAGAATCCTTATAAGCACCCCAGAAATGGTTACCCACTCCTCAGTTGGTTGAGTCAACAGTTTATATATATATATATATGGCTGGACTTTTAGGTTTAGTTATGTAAGCTGAATTGTCTTTCTACAGACATATTTAGCAGACAACTGAACGTTTTATGAACTAGAAATAGCAAAAACAACTGGAAGTCATTTTGATCTCTTTCTATATGAAGACAATAGCTAGTTAATTTGACCAAAAGGCACAGTGAGGGCATTCTGGGACTTCTATACCATGGGGCCTTTATATACTGCTATGGTTGCAAAGCAGTTTGGAACAAATGCATGGATGAGCCCGTCTCTGAATTACGTGACAGGAGAAATCAGAAGACTTGTCATATACTTTTACTCTAAAAAGTGTCAACAGTTTGAAAGAGAAAACGTGCCAAATTTTCCCTGGGGCCAGATAGCACAATCAAAGATAAATACCAATTTAATATAATTCATGAGATTTTAGTTAGGAATTATTTTCCTAAATATTTAATCACCAGCTCAGTTTAAGCTCACAATAGGCAGATGAATACACTTAATCTGTTATGATTATAGTCTGTCTGAGCTGGTCAACTGCTTAGAAAATGAGACTTTTTTTAGTACACAAAAGAGACGCTTATGACACAATTATAAACCTTTCCTAAACCATTTTATCCTTAGCTTTCAACTTTAGCTTAGATGGCTCACCCTATGAAAGGCTGACAATCATCATTCTACATAAGTCCACATTTACTTTACAAGGCAATAGATTGCTCATTCAAAGGAAAATCAAATTAGGCATGTGTAAAGTAATTGGTACTAAGAAGAAACAACTAAACTCGTTTAATGATACCCTTTTCCCCCATAAACTGATAATTGTAGTCTAGGTGTTTTTCATTTGCAGTTTTAAATTAGTCAAAACATTAATGTTTTCTAATGTAACTTCCTAGGGATGCATTATTATTGTTTTTCAAAGGATGGGTCATCTTAATGCTGAGGAGAACACAAAGTAGATTATACAAAAAGTACGCACATCGTGACCATGAGCAATGGGATGGTGAGCTTGCCACAGCACAGTCATTGGCCATTACTGTCTATCAGTGGGAAAGAGTGGGGATGGAAAAGGGGAGACTCACAGTCAGTGTTGACGGAGAATAAGGTAAACCTAAGAAAACAATCCTTGAAGAAGCTGAGGTCAGCCTCAGCTGGACTTCAAAAATCAAATGAAATCTAAAAGTTCAAGGACGCATTCTTTGAGACTGATAACCTTGAAAATATTTTTGCCAATCAGTTCTAGCAGCATATTTTATAGAGTTTTGGCATCTCTATAGATATATATTGAAAATCAAGCTTCACACGTAAATGTAATGCTCTTCAGGAAACAAAATTTCAAATATCCATTGTTACATTTCAGATAACAGATGGACTAAACAATTAAAAAAGCAATTAATCTAAGTGCAGAGGCACCAAAGTAGTTATCAAATCAAGGTCCCTTACTTGGTGATATTATTTTCCAGATTATGAATATTTGGATACAGCAGATAAATAAAGCATTCTAAAAATAAATAAGGATCATATATTGCCTTAATGAATACCTCAAAATTCCCCAGAGGTATAATAATGGAATGAATTCAAGAGCAAAATCAAAGATAGAAAACCATTACCCATTTTCCTCTTAAATAAAATAATACCCATACATATGGTAGACAGGTTTATTGAGATTTCTTTCAAAACTATTATTGCAACTCAGATTTTTAAAAGTTTAATGAGCTTAATTAGCATTTTATGGATCAGTGTCCTTGAAGAGAATTTGCAGTTAGCCCTGTTCAAAGGTTGAAGTGACACCAACTGATAGAAGAAAGCCTTCTTGTTGAAGGAATTAAAATTACAGAAAGTTTAGTTTTTTTGTTTCTGTATATATAATACATGCTCATTATAAAAGTATGTAATACATGCTCATTATATAGAAAATTATTGAGAGGAAAGTTAAAAAAACCACTAAAGCTTACTAATGGTATTGAATCAAAGACAATTTTGATGAATTTGATCTCAGAAATCAACTAAAGCCTTCATTTACAGATGAGGAAACAGACCTTAGCTAGAGGTAAGGCAAGTGCCCGAGGACACAAAGCTGCTTATTAGTGAAAATGGAACTCTCTCCTGATTTCTAACCCAAAGCTTGTTTCTTATATACCAGGCTGCCCACTGTCTCTACCTGCTCTTTCATTCACTTTTATCTTCAGCCCTTTAAATTCTACTTAACCCAGTCCCCTTTCCAAACACATAATATCCTTCATCACCAAACCCCATCTCTCAAAACCTTTCCTACTTTCCTACCTGCAGAGGGAGGGAGAGAGAGAGGGAAGAGAGAGAGACTGAGAGAGAAAGAGAGAGAGAGAGAGAGAGAGAGAGAGAGAGAGAGAGAGAGAGAGAGAGAGAGATTGAGAATAGGCAGTGGACTTTAGGATTGATTTGACGTATGAGGTTCATGATCAAAAACCTTGTATAGTTATGAGCAGTAAGAAAACATCAAGGCACATTGTAGACTAAAGAGACCTACGCAAACATTAATAATCACTCTTCTAGGTAGAATATTTTCTAAATATGAAAAATTATTCTCAAAAATACATTTCATCTGGTACCATAGAAAAACCCCAATCTTCTATATGTAATAATAAATCTGTGTCAATATTGCTTTATAAATAGCTTAAAAACAACCTTAGTCATGTAAAATCTACACTAATTATGCCTCCTTTTAAAATTATATTATTTCCCTTTACAATGCCAAGAAATTCCTTTAGACTATTTTTAAGATAACAAAACATTTTTATAAAGCCCCAACTTTTAATACTGATTACAAAATTCAGCGTAAGCTGTCTTAAAAAAAACAAACCCAAATATTTTATTTTGACCTTGTTTCCCCTTTTCACACCTGAAACTTTTAAACTGAGTTTTTACCAACCTATTTCATGTTATTTTGTCCACGTTATAGCCATACAGTGCTCTGAAAGGAGTCCTATACTATCACGTGGGCAGCAGGCACCAACCACATGGAAGTTCTCCAACACCTCCAGGTATTAGGTGGTTCCCACTCCATAAAAGGGATGGTGGTACCGCCATTTTATACCCCTTCCCAGTTCTACATTGGCCTCCACCATCAACATAATTCTAAATCCCATACTGGTGCCCAGGTCATTTTTAAGGGAGCCAGCAGGAAGGAAAAGCCCTATTTATGCTTATTTGAAGCACCTGTGTTGTCGCAAGCTTACATATTTGTTGGTGAGAGAGGCAGAATAACAAAACAGAAAGAGCAAGGGCTTTGCAGTCAGACAAGTCTAGGTTTGAATCCTACCTCTACCCCTCTCCAGCTGAAAGACTTTGGTTGAATTATTTAACCTCTCCGGGTTTCAGCTTCTTTATGTGTACATAAAGAATATATAACAGCATTTCTTCATTGGGGTGTTGTGAAGATGAAATGAGATAATATCTGAGAAGCACCTTGCTTAATATGCCACTTGTCTAGTGCTCCAAGTATATGGTGCCTTTGTTATAGATGTGGCTCAATGCAGATAACAATGCAGGAAAACATTTCTGACAGACATCCTTGGGAGGAGCCTTCTTATTGTATTTTTAATTATTCTTAAATGTTGAAATAGTCACTCCAGTCAATATTTTCTTATTGCATTAGAGAGGAGGGCTGTGTCCAGAACACATGATAAGGGTCTTCTTTATCTTACTAGGGTCTTCCTTTGGTTTGTGTGACCAAAAATTCAAAGACTCAAGATGAAGGATATCATCTAATCAGGATTTTGTGGCTGTGTGACACCATTATCTTTTACTAGGCTGCACTCATAATTGACATGCTATTATAATTAGGGATCTTATGAGACTCGAAAGGAACAAATCAGCAGTATGGAAGTAGTATTTACTGAAATAAAAAACACACAAACAAAAATAGAAGAGTAGGGGCAATGATCACACCGCTAAGAGGTTGAGGTTGCAAAGGAGCTGGAAAACATGGACTCTCGCACTAGACTCGTGGACTAGGTCCCAAAGAGAACATTAAGGAGTTCTGAAATATTTGCCGAGAGCCCAGAATGCAAATTTCATTCATAAATGTGTGGCCAGCCTAGTGAGAATCAGTTTCAAGGCGCTGTTTAGAGAGAGGTGTGTAGTATGGAGTGGCTGAGGCATTAGACTGAGGCTATCAGAGCACCTAACTCAGGAACCCTTTGCTCAGGTGGATGAAGCCCTCTGTGCCGTCTTCTATGAAGGACTTGTAAGCCAACGATCCAACTGAAAAGGGTGCCAAGAAGACCAATTAACATGACTGAACGCCTGAGAAATCTACCCCTGCTTACATAGCTTGGGTAAGCCCAAGCGAGGTCTTGACAATGTGAAGGGAAGATCATGGTGATACTAAGCATTTGCCTTCTGTGTGACTGAAGACAGAATGGAAGAGAATGGACTTTATGTTGCAACAGGAAGGAGTTAGGTTAGACAGCAAAAGAAACTACTTAGGACAAAAGTTGAGATACCAAAACATTGTTAAGTGGAATTTGTATGTATTTTCTGGCTGTACATAGAGAAAACTAAACAGTTAATTCAGTTTCATGCTTTTTTAGTTTCCAGTGAGTGTGATGAGCAAGATGTCTCTCTTTTTCTTTCCAAATTCTTTCTTTTTGATTAAAATCTCCAAAGACCACATTTGGCCTACCTTTATCCCAGTGAATACTATTACTCAAAATGGCAAACTTTCTATATAGGAATGTATTTTTAAAATGACGTGAACTTCACATAAGATTCACCATTTTAAAGTGTACATTTCGGTGACTTTTCGTACATTATGTAGTGCAACTATCGACACTATCTAGTTCCAAGACACATTAGTTACCCTGCAAGGAAAGCCCATACCCATTCTCCCCTCTAGCCCCTGACAACTACTAATATGCTTTCTGTCTCTATAGACTTGCCCTAGGAAAACATTTCTTTTGGAATCTTCTGAGTTGTGCATTTAACTTTCCACCTAGAAACTAGTCTACTGAATGTGTATCTGTGTGTGTGTGTGTAAGAGAGAGAGAGAGAGACAGAGGGGGAGAGAGAGAGACACAGAGAGAGAGACAGAGAGAGACAGAGAGAGAGACAGACAGAGAGAGAGAGAGAGAGACAGACATCAGAGTCAGCATTCATGAGAAATCTATTTGATTTGCATGGTCAAATCTATTTGAAATATTCACACAAAATGAAAAACAAAGAACATGCTTATTTTTAAATTAGATGTCTGTAATTTAAATTAGGTGTCTGAACTTAAATTTCTCAAGGGTCCAGTCAGTCATAGGTTATAGAAATGTCAAACAATTCTTGAAGTATGCCTGCAATATTGAGAAAGCCTTTTGAATGGCAATATGGCTTTATAGCTCCTAAGTTAGGCTCAGAGTTTTCACTCCCAAACAGAAGCTCTGTCCTGGATCAGAGCTTCTCCTGTAATAGTTGATAATAACCCCATTACTTTTATTTAGAGTAATGTAGTGGTGACCATTCTTTATTCTGTGTTTGTCCTGGTGAACACATCAGCTAAAGCAGAGGAAACTTAGGATGCTTGACCAGTAAGTGAAAAAGCAACTTTAAAATTATAAAACCCCTTTTATTTGCCAAGCATAAATACTTATCAATCTTAAATTAGAATATGCATTTTATTCTGGCTGTAATTTTTAAAAAGTTAACCTATTAACAAACTTAAAAACTTTCAAAATGAACTGGAAAATCGATTTTAGGGCATCTATTTCTTGTAAACTGATTTAAAATTTACATGACTTTCTTAGTTATGATTACATTGACAGGAAAGTTGTGTGTATGTGATTTTTTGTTTGTTTGTTTATCTTCTGGGAAAAGTACATAAGACTTTTGAAAGAAATCTTAATTTTCAGCCACTTAAATGATTCCTAGAAGGAGGAATAGCCAGTTGGGTCTTGTGATCTAAGCAGTGCTTTGTCATTCTAAATGTCACGGCCAGGAGATTACTGTCATTTTGCATTTGGGGATTTTTAGTCCATTTTTCAATTCGTTTCCATTTCATGAGCCCCAATTAATATATCTTTACTGTTCCCATTAATAAGGATTTAGGATTCCTTTGCCAAAGCTCAAACACCTCACTGGTTTTGGTGTTATGGATCTTGCTTGTTTTCTTTCCAAAGTATCTTTTCTACATGCTTCACTGTAGTCTCCTATCTCTTCTTTTTACCATTCTCTGAGTTTTGGCTTCTGGGGACACCTTGATGACAGAGGAAAACAGACTCTCCATATCACATTTTGAGGTGTACATAGCTCCTGTTCCTGCAAACCCTTCTCAGGCCGTGTGCACCAATGTAAATTTCTAAAACCAGCACCTCCTTCAAGGCATCTGGAAGTTGGGAACCTCGCAATAATCCTCTGGCGGCATGTAAAAATCAATGTAAAGCACCGTGTTGCTGAGAGACGCTGTGGCATATGTGCAAATATCATTATCCTTTGAGCTTCGTTTGAGGACCTATCAACAAAGCTCATCTGCAGTTAAGAGATCCCCACGAAGTGGAGGGTTTAATCCATCAGTTCCCTCCCTCTGCAGTTCCCTCATGTGAACGTGCCTTGGTTTCCTCAAAGATGTGACGCCATTCTCCAACTTCTGAAGTCAAACCAAAATCTCCCTAGGAGTGGAGAGAAAGGACTTGCACGTGTTGTGGAAAGAAAGGGAAAAAGAGGGCTTGAAAAGGGAAAGGCAGTTAACAGTAGTAGCTAAACTGTAAATCCCCTATCTCTGCCCTCCAGACCACATCCCAACCGAATCCAGCTGCACCCCGCCCGTTGACTTGTGGGGCTCCTGATTGAGAGTGCAGATACAGGACATATATTCATGCGTGTCTCCCTTCACTATTGGGTGTCAGTCCTGCTTGTGCTCAGGGGTTGGAAATTGGTTGGAGTTTCAATGTATAGGATCCACTCCTCGGTTTTTGGCGAGATTGAGAAGGGTAAGGTAACGGGCTGGTGTGCTCCCGCACGCTGGCACGCGGCGGGGGTGCGGGTGGGGGTTGGAAAACTCAAGGAAGGCCTCAGTCTGGCATTCTTTAGTCATTCACCTGCCCCTTCATGAGGCCGCTGAATGGCTTTATCTGGACAGGGACTCACTCAGGGACACAACTGGGATAACCGGTATTCCTGGTAACAGCCTGTCAGATACTGGGGCATTTGGAGGAGAGGAGGGGAAAGGACGCGCAGGTGGGGGCGGGGGCGAGAGGGTGCGGAGGGAGAAGGAAGGATGGTGAAGGGAAATGCTGGGGCTGCTTCCTCCTCGCTGCATCTCCAGGAAGCGTTTAGAGACCTGAATTCTGGGCTGGGGTGGGTCTCTAACCCGCTGCTGGACTTGACCTTTCCAAGCCAACTTTTACTCCTCTGAAGAAGGCTGGACTCTGATCTTTGCGCCCCTTCCTGCCCTTTGATTCCGGCTCTTTGAGAGAAGCCCCGCTATGCAGTCCTGGGAAGAAAAGACATTCTGGGCCGCAGGCGGGCCGGAATGGGAAGGCCAGGAAAACGGCCTCTGTGACACGGGTTATATTCATGTAAATACCTATATTAAAAATGATTTTCGTTAAAAAAACAAACAAACAAAACAAAAAGATCCCCCAACCCCCAAACCCAGGCCGCAGCTTTGCACAGTGACCGACCGGAGGCCGCCTTCTCCCCAGCACGGCCAGGTGGCGGGTGCGAAGCACTTTCCTCCGACGCTCGCCGCGGGGCTTTGCGCTCCTCTCCCCGCCGCCCCGCCGGGCCCCTGCGCCGGCCTCCCCTGCCCAGACCCGGGGCCTCCCAGACCCTCGCGAGCGGTAAAACCCGGCGAGTGGAGTGAGCCGGGAGCAAGTCCCCGCAGGCCGCGCAGGTGGTTTGTGGCCAGTGGGCCGCAGGCACCCCGAGCGGGCAACTCCTGGCAAGGGCGTGGAGGCGGCTCGGCGCTGGGGTCGACAGACGCCTGGCCTCGCGCCGCGGGGACGCCGGGGTGGCCCTGAAATGGAGGGGGCGGAACAGAGCTGGCGGCCGGAGGGAGCTCCGCCCCGGCCGGGTATAAGGGCTGGGCTCGGCCCGAGGCTGCCGCGGCGCCAGCGGAGGCACAGGGGTCCGACACGGCTTGGACGGCCTTGTTGAGCCCCCCACCTGCTTCCATAAGGCTTTGCCTTTCCAACTTCAGCTACAGTGTTAGCTAAGTTTGGAAAGAAGACAGAAAAAACACACAAAAAAGACCCTCGGGTTGTTTTTCTTTTATTTGTCATAGTAGTCGTTGGGGTCTTTTTGCACAAGGCTGTTGTGTTTTTAGCGGTGCTCTCTTCAGTTCCTTGCACTCCTGTTAACAAGCACCTCAGCAAGAGCAGCAGCAGTAGCAGCGGAAGAGCGAGCGCGGGACGCCTGGTGTCATGACCAAGGCAAGAGAGCAAAACCGCCAGGGAGGATGCTGTGGTAAGTTGACCGAATGCAAGTGGTGGAAACCCAGGTTGGGCGGTGGAGACCAGCGGCTTCACGCATTTTGGAGCACTGTGGCTCAGCTGTTGACCAGAGTGCTCTGTAGCTCATCTGATTCATATTTTGGTGGGAGTCGAGGAGGAAATGAATTTCAGGGTGTGGGAAGAGGGGCTTGTACGCAGGCAAGGATGGAGTAGACTGGGACACTGGGATTGCCTTGTTTTTTTTAAAAAAATGGAATTAAAGAATGTTGAAACAAGAGCTTTCCTCACTGTGTGTGAAATTATGCAGTGACTGGCCAATAAATGGGTCATGCTGAATTTGAGTGTTGCCTTGATAAAATGTGCATGGTTTGCCACTCACAGAAGTTTTTTAATAGTCATGTTTAACAAGAGCAAATGTATACACATTCCAACCTCAGATCACTCAAGTGATTAAATACCCTTTTTGTCTTCCGCTGTGTGTCTTTGCAGGATCCTTAGCAAACTACCTGACCTCTGCAAAATTCCTTCTCTACCTTGGTCATTCTTTATCTACTTGGGTAAGTGAGAGTGTACAAGTAATTCTTACAACATACTTACACAATTTCTTGTTTCCTTTCATTTGGGCCACTTATTTTAAACCATCTTCCAGCTGTGTCATGCAGCTGAAGACAGAAATCATCCAAACACACATGCTTTAATGAAAAAATTATTTTCACCAAAGGTATTTTCTCATAGGTGTTTGGAAATGCTATTTAATCATTGGGTGATGCCACTTGGATAGATTGGCAACTATCCAAAGACAGGATTAAGTAGGACAGGGATATTTGCATTGTTTGTACATTGTGTTTTGCATTAGTAGGCTTAGTAAATGGTGATATCTGCTACTATTGTATTTTGCATTAGTGGGCTTAGTAAATGGTGATATCTGCTACCAAGAATGTTCTTTCACATTTTAAGATATTTCTCTGTTTTCTTCTTTTGTTAAATTTATAAATTCCAGCATACTGCACTATGAAAATACAGCAAAACAGTGAAGTGACTGACTCAGGCTAAAAATAACATTCTAAGATTAATTTAAATACAATTGACCCCAAGAATAAGTATCTGAGTGATGAAAATTCTGGTCTTTATAAAATGTTATCTGAAGGTAGATATGGGTGGGATATCTCAAGCTATCTTAAAAATCATCATCCAGTAAAAATCAACACTGACTCATAACTCTTACTTTGACTTGCTCTTTGGTTGGAAGAGTTCCAGTGTTTCTGTGGGCCTGGGTTCTTTTCATGAACCCCTCAAAAAAGAATAATCCCAAAAGGATGTTGTATGTTATTTAATTAATGATGATTAGAATCTTTAAAATTAAACAATTGTTCTTATTGTTTAAAAGCCATAAGCCTGAATATATTCTATTTGTGCCTCGTATATATAACATTTAATTAAAGTGATACATGAGTAAGGATAAAGAATTTTGAGAGTAAATTTTGTGAATGTTATTTTGTTTTTAAATTGGAAACATTTATTGTATCATCCTGAAGACATGAAGGTATACTATCCTATGAGTAAATCTGTACCCCATGCCTTTAGGAAATTATTAAGCTAGGTTATCAGCTCTAAGAAATAGCAGTTCAAAGATGGCCTTTTTAGGAAGGCAAGCTCTTGTCTTCCCAGAGGCTTAGGCAGGGGTGACTGCAAATATGTGTAAACAAAGTAGCATTGGTGTGGGCTTGTTTCATTTCCAATAGCTGATGATTCTAAGGAGAAACCTAGTGAAACTATCCTTAATAGTCTAAACCAATAGTTTGTTCTTCCAATTTAATTTAGTAAGTACTAAGTATAGAAAAAACCAATAACAAGTGATGGAATATAGAGGTGATGCAGTAGAAAGTTATATGCGGTTAGATTTGCGTAGGATTGAATGTTTTTCACTTCCAATTTCATTTCTTTCTACCAGTGGATCAATAAATACATTTTATTCTATACTATCAGAACACAAAGTACTGTAAGAAGTAGATTCTGTCATCAAGGAACTTACAGTTTAGTGTGGACTTTAAAAATATATCTAATAACAAAAAAATAACTAATAATGTAAGGCAGTGAAAAGGGGTGGCCAGTTGTTTACATCTCATGTCATTATCCTATGGACTGTCTCCATTTATACCCCAGATGTCCGCATGGCGCCATCCCTTACTTCCCTCAGCTCCTGGCTCATTGAGGTCTCTGTAACTACTTCAGGCAAAATGCCGCCTTCCAGCCCCACCCGATTTTATTTTTTCTCATAGCATTTACACCACTTGACTTATTCTAGATTTGTTTTTCATCTTTGCTCACTGGGATGCAAGCTGCGTGAAAGCATGGACCTTGATTTTTGTGTACTGCTGAATTTCTAGTGCCTACAGAGTAGCCTCTCAATAAATATTAAGTGACTGTGATTGCTCATTCACAGATGTTCAGCTGATTTTTAGCTCTCAGTCCACTGGGTCTAGATGGACGTGTAAGCAAATCATCAAGCATGCTGAGAGCTTATGGGAAGGCAGGAAATGGACATAAGGAAGGAATGGGTGGACTTAAGATTGCACTTGGTCAACATTTGCTTAGAGTTTACCTGATTCTTGGGCTTTGTGAGCATAGAATCTGTTGCTTCTTAAAACCTAAAGCCTTTGGAAGTTGGGGTAACTGGAACAATTTTACTCCTTTCCATCAAGAAGGTGACATGCCATACGGGGATAAGCAAGAGAGAAAATTTTCATTTAATAGTGTTTGTTTTGATGGCCTGCTCTAGAGGAATCTAAACTAATTATTTTGGAAAAAGAATAGGAGAAAACAAAACAACACAAAAGAAAGAGGCAGTTGTAGAAATATTTCTTACTCTTTAGGTTAAGAAAGCGGAAGTTCGCTCATGGAAGCAACCTGTCATTTGGGACATTTATGTGTTTTTGTCTTTTCCTTGGGAGCTCTTCAGAGGAATGACGATTAGGATAAAGTACCTCCCTTCTTCCCATCACATTTTATTCTAATCAAATCTAAATTTGCTCCTCATGTTAAGATTAAGAAAACAGCTTTATTTGCTATTCATATTGACATCTGTATCTTAATATATAGACTTGTATTTTTATTGGTTTCAAGCAGATTGTATGTGTATCATACGTTTTTAATTATTCAGCACAGTTGTATTTGAAACTAACAATTCCTACTCAGGTGGAAAAATTTTTTTTTTTATAATCAAAGCAAACTTGGAAAAATTGCTCTCTCAGAAATATTAATCATGGTACATATTAACATTCACAGAACAAATATACTTGAACATTCACAGAAAACATACTGAAAATATAGTTGATACATCAATCTAGGTTTTTGCCACCGATTCTGTATTTACTCGTTCACAACTGGGATCCCCTGTTGATTCCACAGTTGTTTGTTATGTGTCTACTCTGGGCCAGGCACTGTGCTGAGGGTTGAGATTGCAGATAGTTCTAGAGCTCACATTTCAGACCATTAAGTGAGAATCATTTTTTCAAACATGGTGCTGCCATTGGCTTCCAGTGTTTGTTTTAACGTTTATTTGATTATGTCCACCCTACCCTCGAAGGCCCTAATCTTATGCTAATTAGAAATTGTGGTTCTAAATTATGTTTCTAACCCTCTATACCAAGGATTTTCTACCTTGGCACTATTGACATTTTGGGCTGTGTAATTCTTTGCTGTAGGGGACTGTCCTGTGCATGGGAGATGCTTGTAGGCCTCCTTCTCCCAGTTGTGACAACCCAGGACAGCTCCAGACATTGCCAAGTGGCCCCTGGAGGGTAAAATCACCCCCCCCCACCCCACTTGAGAAATACGGGTGTACATGAAATTCATTGTAAATGATTGCTACTGTGCATGTGCATCAATTTAAGTTTTGAATGCAAATATTATTGTCTTGGCATTATTAAATTTTTAAAATCATTTCACATACCAGGATAATACTTTGCTCCTGATACATTAAATGTATCTGGAAGATGTTAACAGACTTTGGAAAGAATGAGGAGTGTAAGTACTTCCACGTAGGGTCAAATCCATAAGGAATCTAGCCTGGGAATGTAGTTTCCTGTACTAATTTCCAGGGATAGAATATGATTGTTGTCCTATTTTATGTTAGCCTCAGAAGTCATGGAAAGAGCCTAAAATGTCATAATAAGGTCCATCATAGATTTCTTATATATTAATTTACCTGACTCATTTAAAAATTTGTCATTCCATATTTTGCAGTAAAGAATTCTAAATTCCCTATATACTCTGGAATGAAGAAATACGTAGTTTTGTCCCCTTTCAAAACCTACCTGTATTAAAATGTTAAAATAACTACTTGCTTAATGCATTGATTTTTGATATCTTCATTCACGTGGTGCCAGAATTTCCCATATTAATTTCGTCTTTCTGATTGCCCTGCTGTTTTATGAGTTTGAAATTTACTTGTGAGAAAGCATAGGTTTTAGAATATTAGAAGTAAAAGAAGCTTTATAAGTCATATAGTCCATTCTTATCATTTTATAATTTGGGAAACTAGCTTTTTATTTTTTTGACATTCTAGGCATACTGATGTTTCTGAAGTGTACTGTAGTTGCATTCTGATTCAGCAGCAAACTGCTTTACGAGGAGAGGTGAATGCTAGGCCTGGGTGGAAACCTGACACACACAGGAACAGGTTTTGTCTTCAAATACCTTCTTGGGTCTGGAAACTACATCTTTTTTTATAGCATGAAAAGGACTATGCACATTTCATTAATATGCTTTTTCGGGTTTACTTAGTAATTGGGCAAGAACATTTTCCATTGTGCCAGGATGAACTATTTTAACACCCGACCAGTATTAAATCCATAGAGGAATTGTTGACTTTGAAAAAGCTCATGCTGTAGCCAGAAAGTGCCCTTTTGATAACGAAGCAACTTCCTGAGTATAACTGGTGAGAAACTAAAACTGTCTCAGCACAACATTTTCTCTTCTTTCCTTATTCAAGGGAGATCGGATGTGGCACTTTGCAGTGTCTGTGTTTCTGGTTGAGCTCTATGGAAACAGCCTCCTCTTGACTGCAGTCTATGGACTGGTGGTGGCAGGGTCGGTTTTGGTCCTAGGAGCCATCATTGGTGACTGGGTGGATAAGAACGCCAGACTTAAAGGTGAGTATTGTTACAGCGATGCCTTTGTATTCATGGGACCACTGGGACTCACCCTGTGCAGGCCTGCATGCCACACTTGAGTGATGGGGAACTTGGTGGCAGCACCCCTGCAGGGAGGGTCCTGGGGCTCCTGCACAAGGTTCGGATGCCAGGATATGGAGCTTATAGGTTTTTCTTTTGGTGTCTTTGGCTATTCATACATTCCAAATGTTAATGATTAACACCATAGCACTTTTCTGGGAACCATGTTAAACATTGAAAGTTTGCTTAACTCTGGCATCCTTTCTAACTGTGACTTACACTGGAGATTTTTAGTGTGAGGTTCCTGGGACAGTGTGTACATCTGTCCTGTGGTTATTGGTTTCATATAGAGATGTATGGAGGGGCATTGAGAACTATAGATTCATGAGAGAATATCTGAGTCTGGATCATGGAGAGCTGAATTATAAATTTTTGAGGGAAAAGAAATGATAATGTATTAATATTAATATTTATTCTAGAGCATTAATACTGAGATCTTTCAGTTTTATATAGGAAAGAGAGACAGTGATTGAACGATTCAGTTATTCAGACTAATAGGGCAATGTGGACAATCATTCAGGGCAAAATTTTCCTGAATTGCTCACCTGACAATACCAAGACCTGGTTGTGTTTGTCTTAGGTGCTGGAGAAAGACTGAGATATCGTTAGTTTCTTTCAGTGTAGGATGACTGCTCCTGGATGGAGAGCACTTGGATTATCAAATTCTAGGACTTGATGTTATTAGCAAAATGGTCAAGATGGACATTTTTTGTTTTGAGAATGAACAGTTCAAAATGCATATACAAAAAAGTTTTGTACCCTAGAAAAAATTCCTAGGTATGTACATAATTATAAATAGGAAAATGGAAATATTATTTGCAGAGTCCTTGAACTTTATGATTGTTGAGCAGTGAAATTATAGGTTAGGAAACATATTGAGTTGGATGAAGGAAAGTGTGGTGGGCTAGCAATCTCCCTTTAACCCATGTAATCAACTCATATGTCACCCTCCATGAGAACCTTCTCTCATGTCTCTAGGCCAAGTTAACCATTTCTTCCTCTGTGCTCTCATCAGACTTTGTTAATCCCTATGCTATTGTACTTATAATTATCTGTTCACATGTCTATCTTTCCTCTGGTCTGTGGGGTCCTGAAAGCTGAGAACCTCATTCAGTTGATATTTATTCCTTGTGCAATGCATGAATACATCAATGAATGAGTTATATGTTGGGATTTTATTTCAAATTAATTTCAGAAAGCAGTTTGTTTTATCTTGAAGCTTTGATGTGACCTTCCAAGCCAGAAAGAGCTTTACTGCCCTTGAAGACAAATGCTGTAATTATACCTTACATATACAGCTCTATGTTTTTCAGAGCACCTTAATAAGTATTTGAGCCTATGATAACTCTGTAAAGTAAGGAAGGCAGGTATGTACTGGTATCCTCACCTTATAGACATGGGCATAAGAAATATTAGGCACCCTGTCCTAGAGCGTCTACCTTAGTAAGTGGCAGAGAAAAGACTAGAAGGTGTCTTACCTGTGTACTTACCTGTTCTTATTCTAGCACTTTATCTACATGGGTGCCTCACTGCAAGAAAATTGGAACTTTCTGTGAGGAAAGGTATAGCTTAGAATTTCATAACAATGGCAAATAGTGTGCCAAAACAACAACAACGACAGCAACAACAAAAAACACTGCTGCTTTATTCTTGACAAATTTTTACATGTCTTTCCTATGTATTCATATCATCTTATCTTACCAGATTCAGCCTGCCATGTAGGGGGCTGTGGATTCCATGATCTCCTCCTTAACCTTCATCATCTCCTACATGTTCTTATTCCAGCTTAAGCTACAAAGAGCTGAGAGATGGATCTTGTCTATGTAATACAGTTCTGTTTATAATAGTAAATTTTCATGAGAATAAACTAAATGAAAATATGGTCATTATGAATGGCTTCAGTTAACAGAGAAAAAAATGATGAGGACTTCATCATTCTGTCTGCAGATTTTACTGGTCAGGTGTCATATGCTGGGTCCTAGAAATAGCTGAGGCAGGATTTACTTCAGGAATTTTTTTTTTTTTGTAGTAACTTGAATATACATTAATGTAGTAGAACAGTGATATGTGGATAAAAACAGCCCCATTGGGACACTTTGGTGTAATGTGTAGTGAACACTGTTTCTCCCTCTGTACAGTGGCCCAGACTTCGCTGGTGATACAGAATGTTTCGGTCATCCTGTGTGGAATCATCCTGATGATGGTTTTCTTACATAAAAACGAGCTTCTGACCATGTACCATGGATGGGTTCTTGTAAGTTCTCAGTGAGATTCTAAAAGGCCGAAAATTGAACATCTGATAGTGGTAAAAGATGAAAGAAAATCTTTTGAGGCTAGGGAGTAGCTTTTTGCAAATGGTATCTTTTTTTAATATTGATCTCTATGTCTACTTTAATATCCCTTAAATTTTCTGTTTTGTTTTTATTCTCCCATAATAGATACTTATTAATATTGTTTGAATTTAAATTTTGTCCTATTAGGTTTTTTTCCTATTTGTTTTGAGTGGCACATCTAAGAGTTTATTATATTTAAATCAGTCATGATTGTGTGCTTCCAGTAATAATTGGTATTTCTTTTTGTGGACATGGACTGGATAGCTTCTCACACAATGATTTCATAAGAGTATGATGGAAAAGAGAGAGATGGGGTATAGTAGAAAGCAATGGACTTGATGTCACTATTGAGTCTTATGTATATTTGGATTGGTATTGTAGAGTTTCAAAGCCCTTTAGGACAGTAGACATCTTCTAGTCTATTCCCTTCATTTTGTTGATGAAAAAAAACTGAGACAAAGTAATGTTAGTCCATTGTCATGCAACTAGAAAGTGTCAGAACTGTCACTTAAATATACGGGTCTTCTCACTTCCCCTTTAATTTTTTTCCAAAGGAGATATTTGTGGGGGAAATATGAAAAACTACCCCTATGGTAACACTTTATGATACCTGGCACATAAATATGCATATGACTATTATAATTTTTATATTATATGGACTATAGATGATAGGAATCAGGAAGATATTATGCCCTTTAACTTGACCACTGGTATTTATTGTTTCATATGTAAAATGATTGTTTGTAAATAAAATTGAAGTCAAAGTTTGATTATCATGCCACCAAAGACCATTTTGAAATACATTGCACAGTGAGGTGTTAAGTACAGTGTGGTAAAACTGACATTTTAACTCAATTTTTCCCTGTAATTCCTTAGACTTTCTGCTATATCTTGATCATCACTATTGCAAATATTGCAAATTTGGCCAGTACTGCTACTGCAATCACAATCCAAAGGGACTGGATTGTTGTTGTGGCAGGAGAAGACAGAAGCAAATTAGCAGGTAATTTGGTTTTCTCTTTCAACTAAATGGGTTATGTCAGGATTCACTTTAAATCAGAGGTAATAAATGAGACTATTTCTGGGTATTTGTTAAGAGCAATAAATTGAATCATAGTCTTTTTTTTTTTTTTTTTTTTTTTTTACCACATTATCAGTCTCAGTGCAAAGATTTATCTCACTACTATGAAGTTAATTTATAGGAAGTTAAGTTACAATAACTTCTCTATTACTCTATGCAAACCTGGAAAATTTGTTGATGAAGAACATTTCTTTTGAGCTCTTTCTTTTAAAAAAATTTTTGTTAGCTGTCTCTAAATGTTCACTTAATATTTAGAACAGTGAAAATTTGACATGAGATTTTTATCAGTCATACTATGGATGTTATTAGCAGTACTAACCAGTCATACTGTGGATATTATTTTTCTCCAAATGGAAACAACTAATTCTAGGAGAGATTCTATAAGTTAATTCCTTCTACTTTAAAGTTATAAAGTATAACTTATATTATGTATGATGTGATATAATTGCAGTTATATATATTAAAGAATTAGAGGACAGAATACAGTTTTTAAGAAGCTTACACTCTTACTTGTCATTAGACACGTATACAAAGACAGATGGGAGAATGCTTACAAAGCATCATGTCCTATTACAGCAATATTACCTGGGCTCAGAATAACCTCCCTCCCTCATTACTCCCTACCTGCCCCTCATCCAGCAAACAGACACAAAGTGGACTGATAATTACACAGGGTAAAGGAGGAGGGGTACAACTATCTACTGATCAGATCAGCTGAATCAACTCTGCTGGTCATTGAGATAATGGGTATCACAAACACATTGCCCAACTATCCTAACAGGCAAGAAAAGCATTCCTGATGACTTAAATAGCTTCCAGGACACAAAAGGCAAGATTAGGTGCTGGGGTTAGCAAGCAACTTTGTTTGACTGGACTATGTGGTTTAAGAAGAAAATAAGATAGAAAGGAGGTGGTGAGAGAAGGAACAAAATCTGTGGAGGGTCTAGAAGAAGAAAAAGAATTCGCTTAAATCATCACTTTGTGGTAGCAGTATTATACGTAGGTAGTAATACCACAATGATTTTAGAGGATGATGTGTGCCCAGGATGAATTGTGCACGTGTGAATCTGTACTGCAGGAAATTCTCTCTGGAGCTAAAGTGGTGATTCTCATTGATTTTTCTTCCTGTGATCATTTAGTACTAGGAAATAATTCCATATCTCTTTTTGTCATATTGAACTGTAAGATAAGGTTTTGTCCTTTTTTGTGTTTTTCGTTTGTTTCCTTTCTCTTTTTAGCGTACTCTTTTAGGTATGTACATGTCCACATTTTAAAATTCAAAGGGTCTAAAAGGATATATTTTTAAAGTAGAGCACATATCTGTTAGAATATATTTTGGGGGAAAGTTGGCTTTGGAAATGATTTTCTTTCCCTGATCTGAATTTCTTAACTCATTTATACTCTGTGAAGTCTGAACAATCTGTTAAAAAATATACATATATGCTGAGTAATGATAAAGTTACTCAGAATCTTGAGTTGTTTTTATAAATAAATAAAACAGAAAAACCAAAGATTCCACTTAATTTTGTGGGTCTTTTTGACTATGAAGTGATGTCCCAGAACAACAAATACATGACTGCCCATTTCTCAGCTCTCTTTCTTTGTATTAGGAATTATTGCAGAGTGAAAGGCCAACTCTTCTATTTTCTAACCTTCTGGAGTTTCTCAAGTTTAAGAGAGGAAGTAAGCAGCCTGTTGACCTCTTGTCCTCTGTACGTTAACTGTTTGCACGTGGTGCTTTTACACATCCAGCCAGCAGTGCAGATGAGTAGCCCGGTGAAGAACAAACTACCATGTTGTCTTTCCTCAAGCTTTCGCCCAGTATTTGTATTTGTGTTAATTAGCAACCATCTTTCAAAACAGGATCCAAACATTTCTTTAGTTCTGAGGGTCCACAAGGGTCTCACCATGGCTTTTGGGTTCCATTTCTGCTCTGAGGCAGAGTTGAAGAACAAAGAAAAAGGAAAAATAGAAGAGAGAAGGGAGGGCAGGAAGTACACAGAGAGGGTAATTCCAGGTACCTCTGAGGTTGTGTCTATACACAGGGGCACCTGCTCCAGACGGGATCATTTATGTTCCTCAGACTGATTTTTGAGGTTGTCAGCAAAGCAGGAACCCAAGCAGGGGTCGGGGCAGAGACGGCTGAACCTGTGTGTGGGTTGTGGGTGCTTTGTGGTGTGTGTGTGTGTGTGTGTGTGTGTGTGTGTGTGTGTGTGTGTGTGTGTGTGTGTGAAGGGGAGCGGTGTGCACAAAAAGAGGAAAAGTGAGCCGGATGCTAGTGCTCCCATTCCCTTATCCCAGTGTTTCTTGATTTCAGAGTAGGTTTTAAAGTTAGGAGTTGTATCCCTGAGGATAAAGAACAAGAGAAAATTTCTCTAAAGGTTACAAAATTCTAGAAGTTCAGGAGTGTCAGGCTGAAATATAGCTGTTAACGATCTAGTTTAGACAGCTCTAGAAAAGCTATTGTTTTTCACATCTAGTTAATCTGTTAACTATCTTGTCTAGGCACTTGATATAGTGTTTTATTGAAACATTCCCTTGTGCCATGACATTTAGCCGGTCAAACCTGTTTGATTCACTTCCTATTCCCAGATATTTTACTGCATCTGTTGTTTTATTTCCTTTCCTATTTCCTTTGTTAATCAGTCTTTATTAATAGCTTCTGAGGTTTTTCTTATGCAACATTTTAATGAAAACACCTGCTGGTTAGCTTGATCAGGTAAGGTTGATACATTTCTTGTTTGAACTCTATTGTTTAAAAATTGATTTCATATTTGAGGTACACAAACCTGCTGGTTGCTATTTGCTCAGCAAATCCGCTTTTAAAAATTACTATTCTATGAGATGTACTGTACCCTTTATAATAGCATGTAGTTATTTAATGTCATATTCTGTGCCACAGCTGTAGCTGAAAACAGTTAAATTAATTTTAAATGAGCACATATTTGCCTGCTTACAGAAGAATAAATATAAGTTTGTAAAGAGAGTGTTTGCATCTTCAGAGGACTGTTTCTTGTCTAGCCTTTTACAGGTAAAATGACTGGGTCTTTTTCAAAAATTATTATTCATTCTGCTGCAGAAAAATAAAAGCTGCCTCTGACATAACATTATACCTAAACATTAAATTCCTAAGTATAATATAAAAGATAGAAATTGGTGGCATTAGGAAGCTTCGTGAGCACTTGAAAATTGAGGTAGTAAAAGAAAAACAAACCACAGTAAATAAATTAATTTTGTTGTTCTGGGGCTTCCAGATCCAAGTGTGTATTTTCATTAGTACTTGACTTTTGGATTCAAATTATTGAGTTATTTGGATCAATTCTACGTTTCTGTTAGCATGTAAGTTGGAAACTTATTAGTGGGAGGCCAAAGGAATTTAGTGAAGCCTCTGCAGAAACGGTCACGTATAAGTTGGATGAAGACTGCCTTTGCCTTTCAAGTGAAAGGTGAACTGTGTCAAAGTTCTCCTGTTATCATATAAGTATTATATACTCATAGGACTAATTGGAAGGTAATTTAGGACCAGGAAGAACTACAGAAGGAATAAAGGTAATTTTCAGTTAATGTACTTTTAGTCACGTATTGCTTTTTCCGTCTGGTGCCCCACATGATTGAGCAGGACTCGTCTCATTAATTTTTCCACTCTGTGAGATAGAGAATGAGACACTCGCTAATTTTCTTGACTTGCTCTCCTTTATTTATCTTGTTCTCCACTCTGACTCAACTATATATTCCCATGGTCATGCCCTAGACCTTGTCGGCATCACTAAATCCTCCCTTTCCATTATCTCAACCTTAGGCATCCATGTCTTGAACTACCACCTCCTATCTTTCCAACTCACTCCTGGTACCCCCACCCCCAACCTGGTTGCTGCCTACAAGTCCTTAATTCCACTACCTTTTCACTGTTCATGACCTCTCTTTTCTCGCTTCCTTACCCAGCTTAAATTCCAAGGTCAGTTGTTCTGACCACATGATCGCCTCATAGCATATACCCTCAGCTTACTTGCCCCTCACTCCTTCCATCGCTTTCCTGAGACTCTGGATAAATGCACTCTCCACAGTAGAACATGACTGGAGAAAAACACACACCCTTGCTCACTGTTCTCACTTAGAGTTCATGACCACTGGGTCCAAGCTGGCTCTTTCATGCTGCCAGATGATCATACTATTTTCTCTGGTCCTTTCCTTTTCTCACTTTTCTAAAGGACTATTTCGTACTTTCTTTTTTTTCTGCGCACATTTAGTACCTCCTCTCCCATCCTCACTTTCACTGAGGAACTTGCTTTGTGTTCCACTGAGAAAAAGGAAGAAATGAGAACTGTCATGTGCTCCCACCATCACATCGCTCTTTCGTCTTGGACTGGAAGCCATACACGTGGCCTATACTCTTGCTGCTGTCGAATTTTTTGTGTTCCTATCTAAGAACAACGCTTCCGCTTTTGCAATAGACTGAGATGCCATCCCTTCTCATCTATTGTATCATTCTCAGCAGCATGTAACATGCTGTATAAATATCCCTGTCTTTACCCCTCCCCGCTCCATTTCTTTGTTCTCCTTTTCAGTGGAACTTAACAAAAAGAGATATCTATGTTCACGCTTTCTAATCCCTTTCCTTGGTCAGGGCCTCACTTTCCATAATGCTGGGGGGGGAGGGGCAACAATCACATTGTGAATCCAGAGAGCGCCAATTACTTACAATGTAATATAAACAGTGTCCCTTGGAGTGGGCACCAGGCTCTTAAATCGTCTTCAGTCAGGCATTTGCCCTTTGTGCTCTACCCAAACTACTCTTTATGAGCCCCCCACCCAGTACCTTTCATGTGGCCAATCTAGAGCTTCTTCTCAGTGTTCACCTTTCTTGACTTATTAGCAGCACTTGCCAGTCGATTACTCCCCCTTCTTTAAAACATTGTCACCTTTTAGCTTCTAGGACATCAAACTCTCCTGGTTTTCTCCTCTCTGGTTATTTTCTTCTCATCTTCCTGACCAGTGTTTACAAACCCTGGCATGCTCAAGTCTCAGTTCTCAGACCTTGTCTCTTCTCAGTCTCCACTCACTCCCTTGGTGATCTCATCCAGCCATGTTGCTTTAAAAATCAACCAACTGATGACTCCCCAATCTGGTGCATACTTCTTCCCTAAACTTCAGACCGATTTATTTAACTGCTGCCTGCTTGATGTGGCCTCTTGCATGACAGTCGGCCTATCAAAATCAAAATCTCTAGAAGCAAACACTCGTTCTTTTGCTCCAAACCTGATTCTTCCGACGCCTTCTCTTTTTCAGTGAGTGGCAACTCTATCCTTCCAATAGATGCTCAGGAAAAAAGTTTTAGAGTCACCCCTAATTCTTCTCTTTCTCTCATATGCCGTATCTAATTGGTTTGTAAGTCTCGGGTTTTACCTTTCAAGTGTATCCCAGTATGTATTTCTCCATGTCCATTGTATCCTGGTCCATGCTGCTATCAGCTCCCTCTTATCTCTGTGTCTTTACTCTTGTCTACCACCTCCCCCCACCCTCACTCTACAGTCTTTTCTCAACACAGCAGCCAAAATGAACCTTTGAAAATATGTCACACTGTGTCATTTCTTAGTTCGTAAGCTTCCAAAGGTTTTCTGACTCATTTAGTGTAAACATTAAGTCCATCTAATGTTCACAAGGCCTTAACTGACTGGACCAGTCTACCCTCCCTCTCTGACCTCATCTCTTCCTATCTCCTTCCTTCCTCGCTCTGCTTCAGTCCTACTGGCCTCCTTGCTCTGGCCTCCTTGTTCCTCTGACACTCTGGGCATGCTCCTCCTGCCGCAGGACTTTGGCACTTCCCTTGGTTGGGAATTTTCTTTTCACTGATATCCACATGACTCACTCTTTTGCCTCCTACCACTTCATGTCTTTGCTGTGATGCTGTCTTTTTACAGAGCCTTCTTTCTTGACCTCACCATATTTAAAACTGAAATTTCCCTTTTCCTCTGAGCACTCTCTATGCCCTTTTGCCGCTTTATTTTTCACCATAATATTTCACGAACATCTAACATGCTGTATATTTATATGCTTGTTGATTTATTGTCTTTCTTTTCCCATGGAAATGTAAACTCAATGAAGACAGGAAAAGATATTCTTCATTTTTATTATAGTTCCAGAATCGTGCCTAGCTCATAATAGGCGTTTAATAAATTTTTGTTGGGAAAAAAAAAGAATGTGTTTCCACAATTGTATTCATTTAAAAAGCCGATGTTAGACTAATAAAATCCCAAGGGAATCAAATTTTTGAGGCAAATTTAATATGAATTGATCCACACAAGAAGTAATTTTCTAAGAAAATGGTTGTGGTTTGCTCATAGAGTACTTTTAGGAAGTTACATTTTAGGAGTATACATGCTTGGTCTCTGAGTTTGTATTATACAAGTGGGCAGTCTTTCTTTGACAGGTTTGCACACTTATCTGCATCTTTCGTCCCCACTGTAGATATGAATGCTACAATACGAAGGATTGACCAGTTGACCAACATCTTGGCCCCCATGGCTGTCGGCCAGATCATGACATTTGGCTCTGCAGTCATTGGCTGTGGTTTCATTTCGGGATGGAATTTGGTGTCCATGTGTGTGGAGTACTTTCTGCTTTGGAAGGTTTATCAGAAAACCCCTGCTCTAGCTGTGAAAGCTGTTCTTAAAGTAGAGGAAGCTGAGTTGAAACAGCTGAATTTACACAAAGGTAAACTCAACACAGGGATCAATCCTTTTATTCTGATATTCAGACCTTTGATGTTGGTGAGTTCCAAAACTATTTTGAATTTATATCAGAGTTTAGTACCACTGACAGCCCGCATGAGGTTAACATATCACTTTGGTAGATGAGTCAAAACTCAGGCTTTTGAGGGGCTGAGAAAGGATGCGAGGTGAAACCCCAGAGGATTGGAATGGAACCCATGACCCTTTTCCTTAATGTGAGCAGTAGACACAGAGGGGCAATTACTTGAGGGATGGCTGGGAAAAGTTAAGCCATAGGAATGGGAATAAAAATGAGAACAAGATAATTCCTAGGAGACTATGAAGAGGGGAGTGACATGCCATTTGTAGGTGATTTGTAGGACAGTGGGAGGGAGTGAAGGTGGGCGTTTCCCAGGAAGAGGAAGCTGGACTTCTGGGCAAATGGAATCTTAACAGTGCCCCAGAAAATACGATGCTTCGTTTTTCCAGACAGTTATTGTATTTTTATCTGATGAGTATTACTTTAGTGGGAGTAATAATTTCTGAGAGAGAGAGAGAAACAGAGAGAGAGAGAACATGAGCAATTGAGATCAATAGTATTTTATTTAACATAATTGCTACTTGGAGATTGTTCCAAGGCTGGAATACTTAGATTGGAAAAAGAAAATACATACTACATTCTAATAGCAAAGGGTACCCCTCGGGGAGGGAAAGAAGAGAAGAAAAAATAATTGGCTTTTTTCCCCAAGCCCTCTCCCCCATATAATGATGTCTTTTGTTAACAGAAACTGAGCCAAAATCCCTGGAGGGAACTCATCTAATGGGTGAGAAAGACCCTCACATCCATGAGCTTGAACATGAGCAAGAGCCAAGCTGTGCCTCCCAGATGGCTGAGCCCTTCCGCACCTTCCGTGATGGATGGATCTCCTATTATAACCAGCCAGTGTTTCTGGCAGGCATGGGTCTTGCTTTCCTCTATATGACTGTCCTGGGCTTTGATTGCATCACCACAGGGTATGCCTACACTCAGGGGCTGAGTGGGTCCATCCTTAGTATTTTGATGGGAGCATCAGCCATAACTGGAATAATGGGAACTGTGGCTTTTACTTGGCTACGTCGAAAATGTGGCCTGGTTCGGACTGGTTTGATCTCAGGATTTGCACAGGTTTCTTGTTTGATCTTGTGTGTGATCTCCGTGTTCATGCCTGGAAGCCCTTTGGACTTGTCTGTTTCTCCTTTTCAAGATATCCGTTCTAGGTTCATTCAAGCAGAGCCACTGTCCACAAATGTACCTACAGAAATTCCTGAAATCATCTTTACAACTGAAATGCACATGTCAAACGGGTCTGATTCTACTAATACTGCCCTGGACATGTACATGGGTCCTAAATCCGAGTCCATAATCTCTGTCAGTCTGCTGTTTGCAGGCGTCATTGCTGCTAGAATTGGTAAGACATCTCCTTTTGTATATTAATGAATTAAAGTGTCTAATTGCACTGTGGGTTCAGAGAATTCAATAATAAATAATCTGAAATACTCCTTGAATGTTAATTTAAGTAAAATCCACTATTGATCCTTGTGTATAATCCAGTCTTTCATTATGAAATTTTTATTTTATAGTTTAAAAAAACTATATTCGTGTATGTATATATCTACATATGCTTTGATAAAACATGATTAGGGCTTGAAAAAAAATTCAAAATGGATATCTTAAATATCACTCTTTCAATGTTATTTAATTCTTTAATGGATATTAGCTGTAATAATTATATATTATATATTAGTAATTTGCAGTCTTTATATTGCAAAAACTCTATCAAAAGGACTATAATTTAGAGAATATTTGTACGGGACAAGGTAAAAAAGATAGTGTTTCTGGTTTAATTTTTTTTAAAAAAGATATGGTAGTTAGAAAACCAAATCTTTCAAAGGTCTTCTCTAGCTGATACATATGTATACCTTGCCAAACAAATGGGTTTTATAGTGCTGGAAGGAAACATAATATAAAGACTTCTTACAAAGCAAAATTGAAGTAATCATTAATAGTGTATTGATGAATTATCTCCTCCTGAATTCATTCTTGAAATAAAACCATTATTTATCTTGTGATACAAAGCGGTTTATTAATTTATCAAAGACATTAATATTCAAGTAAGACAGCTTTATTGTAGGAGCTTTAGAACCCAAGCTGTAAATGTAACAATGGTTTAAAGTTTCCTTATACTTTAACCATAACAATATATTAGGTCCTTTCATTTTAAACTTTAAAAATACTAGTACAATCATGCGCCGCTTAATGATGGGGGTATGTTCTGAGAACTGTGTCATTAGGTGATTTTATTGTGTGAACACAAACTTAGATAGCATAGCCTACTACACACCCATGCTATATTGTGTCGTCTATTGCTCCGAGGCTACAAGCCAATACAGCGTGTCACTGTGAAAAACAATATAAGATTAAATCAAGCACAAGAGAAAATTATTCAATCACAGTAAACAGGAGATATGTGAGGCTGCGGCTGGCATAACACAGCATACTGCTTTACAGCAAACTTTTTTAAAGTAGGAAGAGTACACTCTAAAATAATGATAATGATCATAATACAGTAAACACACAAACCAGTTACAGTCATTTATTATTATCAAGTATAATACATGCTGTACATACTTGTATATGCTGTACTTCATACAACTGGCAGCACAGCTGGTTTTTTCACACCAGCATTACTACACGTAACGCATTGTGCTACCATGTCACCACCATGGCTGTACGGTCACTGTATAGCTCCAATATAATCTTACTGGACTACCATTATATATGCAATTCATCACTGACTAAAACATTGTTATGTGGCATATGACTGTACTTACAATATCTCTAAGTTCAGAGTTTTGCTTTCATAGTATGAATAATCACAAAAAACAGAATTAAGAAGTTTTTAGATGACTTATTTTTGACTAGTGGCTTTAGAAATCATTTCTTAGAGCCACTAATAACCCAGTATTTATTATTGAAAAATAATCCTCTAAGGCAAGGCAATGTTAAATACATACATGGTGACTTTAAAGTAATAGTGCTAAAATGTGTCTTTTGCACATGTCAACAGATGTGTAAGTTATAAATCTGAAATATATGGCTATAAATTTTAGAGTTTGAATATCTCTAAAAAATATATCTTTTATTATAGGTCTTTGGTCCTTTGATTTAACTGTGACACAGTTGCTGCAAGAAAATGTAATTGAATCTGAAAGAGGCATTATAAATGGTGTACAGAACTCCATGAACTACCTTCTTGATCTTCTGCATTTTATCATGGTCATCCTGGCTCCAAATCCTGAAGCTTTCGGCTTGCTCGTGTTGATTTCAGTCTCCTTTGTGGCAATGGGCCACATCATGTATTTCCGATTTGCTCAGAAAACTCTGGGCAACAAGCTTTTTCACTGCGGTCTTGATGAAAAAGAGGTTGCAAATGACAATCAAACTAATTCATCTGTTGTGTAACACAGTTTTAACTGTTGCTATCCCTGTTACTAGATTACACAGAGCACGTGTACCTATTTTTTACTTCAGAATTCCAATAAATGGCTGGGTGTCTCTCTCTGGTTTTACCACAACCAGAGGGCTAAAAGCTCTTTAGGAAACCTTAGTCAGCAGAAATAAGTTGGTTAAATTTCCTTACACTTAAAGATGGAAAAAAAATACAGGAAAAGGACAACTCAGTTTAAATATGGATACTAAAATGATGACACTGATTTTCCCTATTTCTCATGAGTAGATAAACTTTTACATAAAAGAGTGGTTAGCCATGTGAATTAAGTTATTCTTTGGCAGATATTAATTATCTGTACTAGAATTCAGATATGTCAGTTTTCCCTAAAACTCACTCTTATTCAAGTTTAGCTCATTTACTTCTTTGGTATTTTATTATGTTTTATTATAAAAACAAATATGTTCTGCTCCACGTACTAAGATTAAAGTTTGATAACCAGTATTATCCTTATTGATCTTAAGGGATTTACATATATGTAGAAAAACAAAAAAATTCACTAGAATTCTCTAATTGGGTCTATGGTTTAACTTGAGAGAGCACCTTCATGTTTTTATTATCAGATAGGGCAAAATATTGTGTTAAGCATATGTAGCACTTTGTAAAATGGCTATCATGTAAGCTGCAGGTATAAGCAAAACTATAAAAGTAGATTTATAACACAGTGAATGCATAATGACTTCAAATTTGCAAGTAGTTTGGTCATAGAAACTAGAAGCTAAAAGTCACACAGAAGGGCAAGATCTGAAGTTAATTCTCCTTAATGATCTCCATCTTGGAACATGAGGGAGTCAGCTTTCTGCCTGGTAGGTTAAATGTAGAAAGCAAGCCCACACTTGGAAAGGTTTTGTTTTGTCAATCACTTGATTTACTTTGAACACGCTGGGGTAGAGTATTTTTACATTTACTATTTTGTACCCAAGAGTTATTGTTAAATGTATCCCTTTTAAATGTCTTTGAGAAGAATGGAGGAAAGAAAACTTTTGTATATATTTTTAAAAACTGTTTTACAAGTCATTTTGCAACATGCCAGTACCAACATGGTACTTTGCCTTAACCGTTTATGCACTTTCATGGAGACTGCAGTATGTTGCTATGAGCACTTTCTTTATCCTGGAGATTTAATCTTTTTTTTCTTCTTTCTATGGTATGACATAATGATTTGCTACATTGTAAAATCTTTGTAAAATATTTCTATATAAAAATATTTTGAAAATCTTCCTGAATTGCATTCTCCAATTATTTAAAATTGCTTTTGTTACAGATCATCTGTTTTAGATAATGTAATTTTTTTCTCTATAATGAGCTACAGTTTCATAATGACTCATAATGTTGAGTGTTACCTCCCTGTTCATAGATCTAGTTTATGGTGGCTTGGGTAAAGCTATAGTAAACGTGAGGCCCAGTACTCTTTCTTTGACCTTGAAGAAGTCACATTAAACTCCCCCAGTTCTATTTTCTCTTCTGTAAATTGGAGATGATAGTATAAAACCAATCCTACCTACCTAATATCTTTACTGATTGAGTCAAATTAATCATGTGGAAGCAGTTCCTGGACTGGCCGGTGAGATACTATTATATTACTAGAAGCTGGACCTAACTAATGACAGTTAAAGATAGATTCCTGCTGATAGTTCAGAGACAGTAGAGCCACATTCTATATTAAGCAAACATTTGCTGATCTGTGTCACAAAATGATGGGTCGTGGGACGCAGGTATGACTCAGACATAGTTGATCAGAGGTTCCTTTTCTTTCCCCTAAAATTGTGAGCTTGAGGACTTTTGGCATCACCCTGTAACTACTGATCTGCCCATGACTTTTGAACAGACAGTAGATGCCTGTGTTAGGTTTGGCTGCTGTCTGGAACAGGTCACTCACTCTCCCACAGGGGTTGAGCTGGGGTTGGAGATCTGCCCTGAGTGTTTGCAGCTGTAACTGAGGGCTTATGACCTTGTAAAATGAATAGAACCATATTAGCAAAGGTCTCAGCTCTTAATATGGACATTTTGCCAGACTGTTGAACTTAGAGAGGCCGGGTGTAGGAAGAAGGAGCATGAAGTTGGAGAGTGAATAGGAATTTTTACAGCTGCCTCCTTATCTTTGCAGAGTACTGTTCAGAGCAGGAAGAAGAGGGAAGTGGAAGAGAATCTGCTGGCTGGACAACCTTTGCTATTTACTGCCCGAGGGCATAGAAGTAGGGCAGGGGAGATCATGATGGGGGGGTGTCAGTGTCTGGGTGTATTTCTAAGTGGAGGAGCGGGATGACAAACTCAAATACCTACAGGGTCAAACTAGATTAGATATAGGAAAATAGTCTTTCATTTAACATGTAATTGCATTTCACAAAAGTACCACAGTTAAGTATGTTTCCACTTAAAAACATTCATTACATTTTTTTCATGCTTTTCTCTATTCCATGCAGGCTTCTTACTGTGGTTAAGCTCTTTCAACATAGACATCCTTTGTTTGCATATTAAACACAGGAAAGCCATGTTCATTTCCATAAAGAAATATGCCAATTCCCTTTTTTTTTTCCTTGAAACATTTGGCTTGCTTGATATTCCTTTCATTACTGCCCCCACCCCTTAAAAAAAAAAAAAGATAAGGGTACAAGTAAGAAATTACTTCCCTATTTACCATAAGACGAAAAGCAATGCCAGATGTGTACTAAATGGAGCGTGGCACTAGAAGTGCTGTGGGGGAGGTAAACACAGTGTGGTTAGGGAAGCGGGGAGCAGGAGGGCAGGCAGCAGGCTTCGCGGGCAGCTGCCAGCAATCCCAGTTGCCATGAAGGGGTGTGGGCCCTGTGTTGTCATACATTGTATCTCTCAAGAGAAGCTGGGAATCTGGAGTTTTGTATTAAATCTCCAAATTCTTAAATACTTGCAACTAATTTGAAAATGCTTTTCCAGCCAAATAGAAATACATTGTGGGCTACCTGTCAGTCACTCATGGGCTGCCATTTTTTGAGCTGTACTCTAAGAGGAGGATTTGTGAACCAGACAATGGTATTTGAATAAAGTGTAGGAGGAGATGAGGTATATTTATAAGAAAATTGTGGAGCACAGAGAAAAAGAACGAATCGGACAAACTCATATTTACGGTGAAAAAATGTTAAGCTATCAGGTATCCTTTATTGGAGATCATTTAAGATCAAATAATCTACACATTTATTACTTGCAATATTGATGTCAGTGAGAATTCTGCCCCGTAGCTCTTTTTTAATTTTAATTTTTAAAATTTTTATTTAATTTATTCAGGTGACATTGGTTAGTAAAATTACATAGGTTTCAAGTGTACAATTCTGTAAAACATCATCTATATATCACATTATCTGCTCACTACTCAGAGTCAGTTCTCCTTCCATCACCATATATTTGATCCCATTTATCCTCATCTACCACTTCCCTCCCCTCTTACCCTCTGGTAACCACTAAACTATTGTCTGTGTCTATGAGTTTTTGTTTATTTGTATGTCTTCTTCATTTGTTGTTTTCAGTTTTATATCTCACATATGAAAGGAATCATATGGTTCTCAACTTTTTCTGTCTGACTTATTTCATTTAGCATCATAATCTCAACATATATCCATGTTGTCGCAAATGGAGGTAGTTCCTTATTCCATGTTTTGTTTGCACTGATGGGTTAAAGGATAATGATTATTTAAAGAATAACTTTTAAAGTTTGTCTGAATTATTAATACAGTGTTCTCCTGTTTTTTAAAAAAAGCACAGAATTTTAAATTGTCCAAGTTGCCTCTTCCTGGCCCACTCCCTGAATCCTCAGAAGTACCCACTGTGAACAGTTTAGTGTATCTTTATAAATAACTTCTTTCAAATGAAGTTTTAAAAAATAATTTTATATCCTCATTTGGTTTGTTCATCAAGACTATATTGACATCTACCTATATGTGCTGATTGATCAATCAATGGATAGCTTTTCCCAACATTCTGAGGGTTAAAGTCATGTTTGGCTTAAGACTTTTGAGATAGTAATTTAAAATTTAAAAACATAGAACAGAGTAATTAAAATTTTTAAAAACATAGAAGTAGGTATATAAATTACCTAGTCTAATGTATTTATTATGATTGAGAAATAAATTTAGTCTGAGATTGCTTTCAGCCAAGACAAAAGACAACTGAGTTTTACCTTTTTTCTCTCAAATGACACTTGAAACTCTTTATTAGTTCAGTTAAACATTGCTTCTTCTTTTAAAAGTCTCATTTTTGCCCCCTGATCCACCTTTCAGAAAAATCTTTGCTATCAGAACATTTTTGTTTTACAAGATAGCAATTTAAGAATAGAATCCAAATATTAGAAAAATGTTGTGACAACACATGCACATTTATCACAAACAAGTCTGAACGGGCTACATGTAGTCACACTCTAAAAGTTAAATGACGTTTTCCTTATATGGAAACTTGTTTACATTTTCCAAGTCCAAAAGGGAGCAAATATTTTATCTCAAGAATGAACAAAGGAAAGCTCAAAGTATAAGTGCTTTTTCCCATGTTCTTCACCCTGACCTCTGTGTGAGTTAGTGTATATGTTTCTATTGGAACATTTTCTTTATTGCATTGTACTGGGAGAAAAGTGCACTGCAAAGTTCCTGAAATAGTTCTGTTCAAAATTGTCTTAGAGAGTGGGTGTGCTTAACTCATGTATGCAGCCGTAGTGATGATAATACAAAAGTTAGTCTAATTAAATAGATTAAAGCTGTAGGCAGATAGATATGTTTTATAGTAACTAAAAGACCTTAGGAGAAATATACGTTTTGAAGAACTCATTTTTCACAGACCTTACAGTAAATAATCCCTAATCAGCAGGACATAGTCACATCATAAATCATACCTAAAGTAATATTTGAGCTTAATGTATATATATACTAGAAAGAATAGTGGTCCAATAATAGGTTTAATTTTTATTTAGTACAATCTATTGATCAAATGGATACATATCTTCTTATCTATTAAATTTAAGGTATTTAAGTAAAAGACACTAGAGTGGAAAGGAACTAACACTTAAATATCTATTATTTCTCAGCACTTTATTATTTAATCCTCACCATAACTCAGTGAAAAAGATATATGTGCTTTACAGATGTGGAGGATGAGGTTTAGAATAAGACTCATGTGCCTACACATGACACTAGTGAGTGACAGTTAGAATCTAAAACCATTTCTATCTCCAAAGGCTATCCTCTTTTCTCCATATCACACAACCACAGCATGAGCTTTTCCTAATGGACAGTTCAGAAAATCCTTAATATCCTTAAAGATCTATTTGTTTATGGCAAACATTTTAACTTAAACAGTGAAATGGGTATAACTCTATTAACTGACTCATTGAACATGAGAATTTCTAATGTATTGCCAGGGAGCTAAAGTTTTTCCAATATTTAAAGATGTCACACGTTTTAAATGTCCTGGTTGGTCCTTGTGCAGTACTTAACAATACTTCGGGGCTTCCATAATACCTACATGAGATGGAATAGGGAAATGGTGAGGAATGGCAGAGGGACCCGGGTTCAAATGTTGTTCTTGCCAATTACTAGCTTCTGTGCCCTTAGGCAAATTATTTGATTTCCCTGAACTTCTGTTCTTCATTTGCCCAATGGAAATATTAATACCTGTCTCATAGGGGATTAGGACGCTTACCCAGTACCTGATATGGAGCCTCCAATAAAGTGTTTCTTAAATTCAATATGAGGAAGAATTGAGGATATTGTTTGTTTCAACATAGTTTATTGTTACCTGAATTATTCTTATCCAAATGTATCATGTTGGATGAACTAGTCAGTTAAATTTACCAATTAATTTCACCTGCTCATTTTTTTTTCAAATGTGACATATTCACTTTGATAGTGGAAGTCAACAAACAGACTTGTCTAGAAAAAAAAGACCCTGAATTAAATTTAGTTTCAGTTCTTTGGAACACAAATAGCTGAGATTTCCATTGTGGGCATTATAAAGAACCTCTATGAAAAGAATAAGAGGAAAATTTTCATCACTGTTTTTAATTCTAATATGTCCTAGATTTCTCGATCCTTAAAAGAAAAGGAGAAAGGAACAGAGGGAGAAAGGGAGAAAGGAAGGAAGAAAGGGTATTGGGAGAGAGGGGCGTGAATTCACAAGTGTTTAATTGAGGAGAGTCAACAGAGTACATACATTTATCCACTCTTCCTTTTCAAATGCCAGTGAAATGACAGGCAAAGAGTACCAAAAACCTTTGGCTTGTTCTTTTGAGAACAGGCTAGGGTAGAATCATTAGCAGATCAAAGATAAATTTCTGGCAGAAAGAAAACAAATGAGAACATACTGACATATGAGCCCTTAGCACAAACGTCTGCAGCATAGGTGTGAGCCACCTTTCCTGACATAGCTTGTGTTGACAGGTGTGGAGAACCAGGGAGCAAAGTGGGCAGGATTGTATATGAAACAGCTGCTCCTTCCCACGTAGACAGAGCAGGTATTCAGTGCTAATTAGCCACAGAGAAGGCTAAAGCTTCAAGTGAGGGTGTGGGGTCCAGAAAAAGCCCTCTTATTCCCATACTGGGTGTGAAACCCTGATTACTTTGTGTTCTCTGCCCATAAGTCTTAAAGATGACTAAAGCCATTGATATAACTTACCCACTTACCCAGAAATCCCCTCAGTCAGAATGAAATCTTTTGAGAAAAAACAATCTGCTCACCAGAAGAGGAAATCCACATAAGCTACTTGAATTCATCAAACTAGTCTTTCTTTCATTAACAGATAAATGATAATGGCTAGATATGAGGGGGAAACCAACAGAACAAAAGAATAGGACTAAGATGAATAAAGAAAGTAACGGACCAAAAAGAATCCAGATAATTCAGGTAAGAAAACTTTTTTGTTTTTTTTTCAATTCTAGTTAATATCCTCAGAGAGATTCCAAAAGAATGGTATCTATAAAGTAAGTACAAAAAGAGAACATAAGGAACTTACTGGACATGAAAAATATGATTGCCCCACAAAATTCGATAAAAAGATCAATTTAAAAGTAGAGCAAAGAGACAAAAATAAAGTATGAGAGAAAAATAAGTGACCTTGAAGATTAATCCAGGATGTCAAATATGTTTCTATTGAGTAATTCAAGTAAAAGATAGAAGAAAAATGGAGGAGATGAATGGGAGGGGAGAAGGAAGGAGAAGAAGGAACTGGATTACTTTCATAATAATAATGAATAGTTCATATGTTTCTTGTCTGATAGAAAAAAAGCAACTAGAAACTTCAGAATTAATTTTAGTTTGACTCTTAAGACATTTTCTTTGAGTCGCAAAGTTTTCTTTACATAGGATTACATTTTTTCCTCCCAAGGTCCAATCAAAATATTTGATTCAACAATGAATAATATAAACATAATAATAATGTTCTATGTGCTGTTTGTTGTTTAATTTTTAGAATTAATCTCTAAACAAAGCTCAGAATCTTTTTAATAAAGTTGTACAACAAAGACAAGGGGAGCTGTAAATGTAAATGCTATAAATGCTGATAACTGGAAAGTTCTGGTGTAGTTGACAACAGCTGGGAGTTGGGGGTAGTAAAGAGACGAAGGATAGTGTAGGATTCTTATTTCCTCATTTTATAGAACAAATTTAGACACTGTCTAAAACTAATGAAATAATTAAGGGATGGTAAACATACTTTTCGAAATTATATGAATTGTATTTGAAAATATATGAAATTATGAAATAGTTCATATGATATGAATTATGTAACCAATAAAAAAGCTAAAAAGTATAGAGTAATCAACAAAACCTGGGAGAAGGATTAGGAAAAAAGCAGGAAGTAATGTAAAATGAATTACTTACCTGTCACAGTGGGTCATTGAGAGTTATTGTCTTAGGTTGTTAAATCAAGAAACAGAGATCAGTAGTACTGAGAATTAGAGGTAGCTGGCTTAACATCAGCCACTCTAGCAGCCCCTAATAGTTACCTAGGTCTTTTATCTATACATTTATTAACAAGCTCTTTATTCTCAAATAAAATTCTTAGTAAACCCAATGATTCAATTATTGAGAGAACAACTTATACTGTTCATTTGGAAATACAAGTTTGGGAAGGTGGGAGCAGACTTTTTCAAAAGTCCATTATTATGATGTTAATGGTCATTGACTTGACTAAATATGGAGTTGATTGCCTTCTTTTGAAAGTGAAAAGTATATTTGTGTGAACTGGAAGAAAAAGACTGATTTTGGAAGTGTACCTAAGTTAATTGCAGTATTTATAATGTAAATATATGTCCAAATGTGTTTTCAATTATAATATTATTTTCATATGCAATTGTGTTGATTATAGCTTTTAGATTATTTTCATCTGGTACTTCTTTTTTACTCTTCTCATTTCTAATCATACTTCCTTTAATTTTCACTCTTTTTCTGAAGTATTTTGTTTGTATTCTCAATGTTTTACATTTCTTAAAACTTATGGATCATTGATTTTAAGTAAATAAATGCTTAGCAATGCATACAGGTCTAATTAACAGTTTTATGTTAAGTTCAAAATGATGACACGTGTTTAACGTAACACGTTGTAGAAATGCTAAGTGTTATTTCCAAAAGTTAAGTAAATAAACATTAAAAAAGACATTGACCTTTCAGTGTCAATATTTACAAAAAAAGAGTCACAGCTTTCACATGAGTGAAATAGAGCTGGTGTTTTCAGTGGCTGGAGGAAGAGTGTAAAGATCACATCCGCCTAAACAGAGGGAAACAGCCTAATGAAGAGGTTACTACCTAAAGCTCGAAGGATAATGTGAAGTGCTTATCTCTAGTTGGTGTAACAAGTAGTATAACTGTAACTTTTCATTTGCTGCCATTCTGTCCTGCTTGAATTTTTATAAGCAGTAATAATGCCGTCAATACCACAAAACCATCACTGTTCTCTAGCATATTTTTATGAATACATTAGCAGTTTGGAGGTGGCATTTAAGGCTTTCAGTTTTTAACTCATTTCAATTAGAGGGTTCTTTTTTACTTTTGGGGTATCTGATATGTTATCTACTCCCCTTTTCACATATTTTATAGTTCATGTTAATATCTAAAAACAGTTACTAATTAGAGACCACTTTCTACCTGAAATTCACATCTGTTACTAAAGATCAAAAGTAATAACCCCGGAATATAATTTGTAATCTGGCTAAAGGAAAAAGTCACATAATGAAGTCAACAAACTGACAACAGGAGCTTATTGTGAAACATTTTTGAGTGACGCTCAGTGCCAAAACATTGTTTTTCAATGTCAAAATAGAGACAGCGTTCACTGAAAATTGTGGAGCTGAAGTAAAGCATGCCTAAGGCAGAGTACCCTGACCAAACACTGTTAGCTATTTTTCATCGCCATAGTCCCTGGAGGTAGATGCCTGTTGCTGGGTGAATTCTCACTTCCAGTTTGCAGATGCAGAAAGTGAGAGCTCCAGAAAAGGAGACATGTTTTCAGTAACAAATCAGTGTCATTGTCAAGACTTCCACAGAAGTCCTCACAAGAAGGATTCTGAAGGATGTTAATTTATTGAGACTTTGTATCTTGCTTGACATAGATAGATCCACAAAAAAGGAGGCCATTGTTTTTCATTTCTCTACACTTTATCTCATTAAAACCATTGAAAATAATCATATCTTTATTTTATACAACTTCTACCTATTGTCCTGTACTATATATCACTTTACAAGATGTTTGTTTGAGTTTGCAAATACATAGTCTGAGTCATTGGGTGCTTGCTATGTGCAAGTATCTGAGCTTGGTGCAGGGGGAAAAAAAAGCTATCAAAGAGCCTCAAGAGCTGGTGATTTAGTGGGATAAGGTGACACATGCTAATAAATATCTTCACATTGTAATGAGGATTTGCTGTGGTTGAGGTGTGCATTGGGTGCTATGGGAGGTCGGAGGTCAGCACTTAGACCAACCTAGAGGAGGGAACTTCCTGAAAAAGGCAATGCTTCATTGTCTCTTTTTTTTTGTTTGTTTAGTGGTATTTATTTGCTCATTACAAAATTCCAAATAATACATGAAAATCTAAACAGAGTAAAACTCACCCCAAATCTTTTAAGATAATCACAATTGACATTGACATTTTGGTGAATACCCTTCCGTGTGTGTGTGTGTGTGTGTAGACATAATTTTATATAAATATGGCCATATTCCATGTGTTATTCAATATTTTGATTTGTTTTCATTCCATAATATATCCTGGACAACTTTCCAGATCAATTTAAAAATTAAATCATCTTTTTCATGGCTATTTAGTATTGCAGTATATTTTGTGCCTCAATTTGTTTAGCTAGGCCTTTATCAAAGTACAATTAAGTTTTTTCCTTTTTTTTGTTTTTGTTTTAAATAATGCTGTACTTAATATCATTGTATATATAGCTTTGTCTCCTTGGGCAATGATTTCCACAGATAACTCTCTGAAAGAATTGTTAGATCATGTTATACACACTTAAAACTTTGATTTCACAAATGCCAGGCAGCTCTCCAGAAAAGTTCACCAATGCAAATTCCATGTTTCCTATGCCTTTGTCAACACTGAATTTTATCTATTATGTCTTTGCCAATCTGATAAATGAAAAATTGTCTTTTTATTCTAGTGTGCATTTCATTAATCATTAGTAAGTTTAAACCTATTTTCCCATGTTTTTGGCCTATTTTCCTTGTTTTTGTGCATTAGCTGTTTTTTTATTGGCATGTTTATCACCATCAGGTTGATTTATAAAAGATCTTTGTATGCTGGGATTGTTCATGTTTGTCTGTCATATATACTATAATTATTTCACTTCTTTGTTTGGCTTTAACTATAATTTAAAAATATTTGAGTCAGGTCTATTAGTTTTTTCTGTTTTGATTTTGACTTTTGTGGAGGCTGTGAAAAGGCACATCAAGATTATTAAAAGCCATATTTTCCTCTATTACTTTTATAGTTTTGTTTTTATATTTAGATATTTATAAGTCATCTAGAATCAGCTATGATATGAAAAATGAGGTAGAATTTCTGTTAGTCACTTATGTTGAGTGATCTTTTCCCTTCGTTGATTTAAAATACTGCATAGTAATATAGAGATTAAGAGACTAGGTCTCAGAGTGAGGCTGCTGGATCCACATTCTGGCTCCATTGCTTACTTACTGGGTGAACCTGATTTCTCATATCCAAAATGGGGTGATAATAGTACCTATCCCTTGGAGTTATCAGGACTGCTTACATCAGTATTTATAAAAGGCTTAGAAGAATACATGGCACATAATAAGTGCTCACTAAATAGTAGACATTATTGGGTACCAAATTCACATGTTATGTGGGATTATCTCTAAACTCTATTCTGTTAACACTCACTGGAGTCTAGAAATTCATGGGTCAGTACCAATTCTAATTTTATAACATGTGTGGACAAGTACTCTCATTCTTTTTCAGACTTTTCCTGATTCTTCTAGCATTTTTATTTTTGCAGGTGAGGTTTAGGGTCATTTTGTCAACTCCTAATAATCTTATTGAGATTCTGACTGTCATTATAGAGAATAGATCCTATTAGGAAAAATTGATTTCTTATTAATTTTGAATTTTCCTTTTCAGTAAATAGGTACATTTTCCCTACTTATTTGAGTGTTTCTTTGTGTTACTTAACAAAGGTTTATAGTTTCATTAACACAGTTCCTTCTCATTTCTTGATACTAAATATTTTGAGCTAAGTCTTGAAGGGTGAACAGGAGTAAGCAAGACAGAGAAGGGGAAAAATTGTTTGGTAGTGTCTTGTTAGGTACCAGAAGTCATAGCTATACTTGGAACACTCCTAGTTCGACAAATAATGTTCTTTAGTCAATCCACAGGAGATACAAGCAGTAAACTGAACTGGAAAAAAAATATGTTCTTTCCTGCAAAGAAGTGGAGTGGGGCAAGCAGCCAATGTAAGAAATATTTATGCAGCTGTTGCCTAAACTAGTCCAAGAAACTTCTGGGACTGGCAACAATATACATTTTCAGCTTCTTCTGAACTTACTGACTTATTTTAAAAAGTCCAAAGTCTAATATGCTTTCAACTGTGCGTGTAAACCAAAGATTTTGAATCTGGATTGATGTGTGTTTGTGGTTGTTTTGAACAGAGCAGGACCTAGGTAGTTTGTGAAGTGGTTCCAGTTTCCCTTCATTTGTCATCTGATCTCACTTTCAGCCAATTCCACCTCAACTTCAGAACCATGGCTTTGGAACACCATCACTAGGTTTTAATTTCCTGCCCAGGTACTCTCATTCTCTGCCCTCTTCAAGATAATGCTAAGCAGAAACCTCTCCCTCAAATTGCTACTCATGAATATCTGGTATCATCAATCTGTGCTTCACCGAGTCACGAAATAAACAACGATGTGCTTATTTCCTCCTACAGACTATACCTCAAAGAACTTTTTACCCAGAGTTGTCCTTCAGATCATAGAATTTTAACCAGATTTATGGTTACCCATTCTGTGACATTTTATTACTGGTCTCTACACCACTTAGGAGTATAGGGTTGGATTCTCCCCTTCCCCAATCCCTTCAAAAATACCATGTGTATTTGGGTAAGGGCGTGAGTCCAGGGCTTGAGTCCAGGTCAGGAGTCTCAGGGCATGAGTCCAACCCACATGCCAACCTATAACCCAACTGCTGAGAAAAGTCATAATTAGGCCATTGTTTTTCTTTGTCTTAACAGCTTAATTGATCTTAGACCTCCTATGTCTAAGAAGATAGAGTTCATCCAGTATTGTCCTCACATTAATTAAAATTTGTACATCTCTCCAAATTAAAAAATATTGGCAGTTACATTAATAAAGTGGTTTCCTCTGTTATTCAACATAGCCTTACAGGGACTGTAGGAAGAATTGCATAAAGCCAATTAGAGTACGATAACTGGAAAAAAAGATTAGCTAATTTATTGTGCAAAAAACAGAGATCAAAATGTTCCCAAATTAGATTGTAGTGATGGTTACATAATTCTATGGATATACTAAAAACCATTTTATTAGACACTTTAAATACATGAAATGTATGGTATGTGAATTATGTCTCAATAAAGCCATTTTTAAAAAGCTATAGAGATCCAGATACCTTAGAGCCGAAAAGAAAAAAAAAAGAGACATAGTTATCAGTTATCATAATTTGACAGTAACCGACTGCTATAAATATTAATAGCTAAAGTAGCTGGAGTGGTTTCCGTGGAGTGGGCAGTTTAAGTCTCATTTAATGTTCACAATAAACTTATGAGGAAGACAACACTGTTATCATTCTTATTTTACACATGAGAATTTAATGCTTAAAGAGGTTAAATACCTTGGCTAAAGCTATGTAGTGGTAGCGATGAAGCTGGGATCCGAGCATAGGGATATGTCTCCAGAGCTCAACTCTGACACACTGAGCTAATCCAAGCAGCCAGGACTGGCTTGCTTTTGACTGTCCTTTGCTGTAAACAGCAATCATCGTGAATGTTAATATCCTCTCCAGAAAACCTAAACAAGTTCTTTCATCTAACTGGATTTAGTTGTAGCTTGATTTTTCCTTTTTCTTCCTTTCTTCCTTCCTTCCTTCCTTCCTTCCTTCCTTCCTTCCTTCCTTCCTTCCTTCCTTCCTTCCTTCCTTCCTTCCTTCCTTTTTGCAATAGGATATATAAAACAGTTATTTACATATAATGAATTCTCAATAATCTTTATCTAATTTAATAGACATTTTCTGGGAGAAAAAAAAGTCTATCAGATTTCACAATTTGCATTATATTTTGAAGTACCCAGGGCTAGAGTAGCTTGCTGAGGAGAGGGACCCTATGCCTCCTATATAAATAAACAAAAATAGCAAAAGTTTTCTATATCTGTAAACTCATATTTGTTTCAAGCAAGGTACTCTGAAAGCTGCCATGGTGTCAAATTTGTCTGCATTTTTAGGAACTCCAATATGATTGTCAATACCCATGTATCCCACTGGCTCAGGGGAAACCAAGGTTTTCATGTTGGAGGAGAACTCAGTCTCTTGTTTCTCAGTAGTTGCGTTCAGCCTCCAAGACAAGTAAAATATAGATGTGGGTGATTTACTATTAGCTTGTGAGGAAGTGCAAGGAAGAATAACTTTATTATTATTGAATATTCAATTTCAGTATTTTACTAGGCAAAACCAAACCTTTGTCTCTGGCAGGAAATCTTACACTAAAGAGCAATAGGAACAACTACACATGAAAATTTTGACATGGGGACATTCTTAAGATTAAGATTTGGGATTATTTCTTCCCCTTTACTTTCAACAGTGCTCATGGGTGCATGGAATGTCTTTCTGCTGTTCTTGATCCCTCTCCTCCAAGTCCCCAGCCCTTAGCAGCCCATGGAACAATCATAAGAGAGTTGCTATGGTGTTTCAAAGAGAAGGCTGCATAATCTAGTTCTTTTTGTAAATTTAACAAAGTAGATATGTAGATCAAATCACAATTTCAATCTTCTGCTCATCTCTTGGCTGGGAAGTATATAGCACAATTTCTTGGTGTGGCAAGTTGATTTTCTAGGATAATTTTTAGTTTAAAGTGATAGGCTTTAATTCACAGCCCAGAGCAAACCTTTGGAAAGGCATATAAGACACACGGAGAGGTATAAAATAGAATCCTCTATTTTTAGGAACTTTCAATCCAGTATATAGGATAACACAAGCATGCCAATAACTAAAGCAAGGCATATTTGCAAGAGCCATCAATTAAAACACATGCTGAGTGTATACCAGGAACCCATCATTCCATTAAGTCTTGTGTTACCTGGAACAAAAAAGTTTTCAAATAAAATGCTAAGCATCAGAGATCCCATTGACTTATCAGAAAATGACCTCATGGAGAACATGGAAGAAATAAGTCTTTGGCTGTATAGAATGCACTGTTTGGGAGAATCCATTTCTGTCAAATCCGTTTTTTTAAAAAAGTAAGTAGTCTAATTTGGCCAAAGAAGCAGCTACCTGTACAACACTGGCAGGAGATAAGGGACACCAGAAGAGTATAGCCATAGGATAGAGGTCACAAATGCCAGTTTAATACTTATGTTTCAGTTTAAAATTTATAGAGAATAGGAGAATCGATTAAGTTTTTCATCTGAACTTTTAAAAGTGGAAGAAGCAGGGTATAATTTAGAATGGAGCAGAAATAGGCTGAGATAACAGGAAGCACCTTAAACCCCTCGGGTGAAAAATAATGAGGACTTTGAACTAATACAAATCAGAGAAAGACCATTTACATATCAGAGGTAGAGACAAGAGGCTTTCTAGAAAAACTAGATATGGAGAACAAGGGAAAAGACAAGTATGATGATGGCAAGGCTTCAAGCCTGGTTAAGTGCAGCAGCACTAAATTAACAGAAACAATGCAATAGAAAATGGCCCAGGGAGGAGGATGATAGGATGCTTTCCATCTTAGCTTCATTGAGTTTCAAGTGCAAACAACTGGAAGGGATGAAGAAGTAAAGACTAATCACTATGTTGTACACCTGAACTTAATATAATATTGCATGTCAACTGTAATTGAAAAATTTTTTAAAAGTGTTAAAAATAAAACAACTAAGTTGACAATGCATTTCCCTAGGTGGTACGCATTGAAATCTCATGTACCAACAGAGAAAACAGAGTAGAGTGACTTAGTTCACTCTGAAAACAATATATTCACATAGCCATTTAAAATTGCTTCATTTTCTAAATCCACGTCATTCCCCAGAGACAGCAATTCTTTTACTAGAGTTTACACTGAGAGGGAACAGCCAGTTTTGGAGCATAAATCTCTTCCACGATTTGGGACTGTGGACTCTTCTAAACCAATCTAATAATAGAACTGGCCTGCTTACAGGGATTGGCCATTGCACAGTTGAGCCATCAGAGGTTTTATAAAAATAAAGCCAGATGGAGTTGCCTGTTAACAAGGGTATGCTCTGAATAGGTGTTTTTAATGGAGGAAATGATTTTGATTTCTGGAAATGTACTACTGGTGCTGTCTTGATAGTCAGTGTTATTGGGGGAAAAAATACCAACCACCATTTTATAAAGTAACCTTTTATATAACTTTAGACATTTACAGCTCATCATGGTTGCACCTGGTTTGGCAAAAGATTTTCCCTATACAGTGGAAACTTTTCGGTAGTGAAGTTGCTGAGTGGGTAGCTTCAATGGTGGAGAGACTGTACTTACTTTGGGTGCGTTTTATGTACATTCAGCATGATGCATTTCTATTTACAAAACCTTTAGAAGTTGTTCTGTGGCCAAAGCTTTTCTTCCCAGATGAAACAACCCAGATTCTGGGTAATATCCACTGGATTTAAAACATATTTTTTAAAACATGATACAAATCCTTCACTGGCTAAATATTGCTAAAATCTACTTTAGGCTCCTCTTCTCTCAAACTCAAGCTTAAGCTTACTAAGTGCTTTGCCCCTAGACTATTTCTCTTGAACCATATGATTCTTTCTTGGCCCAGTTATTTTGGTTACCTTGGCAATTTAGTGAAGACTGGTACATCATGCAGCTTTGTGGGGTGATACTGTGGAAACAAATGTCTTGTCTGCCGGTCCCATGTGAATAGCAGCCTTCTTGAAAGGTGTATGATTGCAAGGTCTCCATGATTCTCAGATGCAAAATGAGCCATACTGGATGCCAGAACTCAAAGGAGTGGGGAAGAAAGCTATAGAGGACAAAGTATGTACTTCAGGAAGGCTATAGGTGTTACAGCCCATTCCAGAATCCACCAAAGAGAACATCACAGTGAGAGAATTAGGCAGGTGGAGGAGTGATGCTGACACAAGTTACAGTCATTTGTCACATTTTACATGCCTATGGGGATACTCTTCACTGATCAGATCATTAAACTTTGCCTTTGGCCAACAATTCGAAAGTTTTACATATTGGTTTCCTGATAGTATTTCAGTGGAATTTAGGGACTAGCAGAGTGAATACTAGTTCATGTCACTGTATTCCATTTGACCAGAATAATTTTTCATTTATATCTGAGCTGTGGTCATATATGACCTCTTTCAGGGTCCTCTGAGTTCCCACAGCTTCCAGAGTTGTCCCTACCTTTTCCTAGGGAGGAGCTTGGGCACAGATGCAACCTGGCACAATGACCATAATGTTAACCACCCTCATAACTACATGTGATTAGTCAGGTTGTTTTTCAGCTTTGTTGGCAACTTGTGTGGATCTGGCAGAGACAATGACTCAGCAATCTTTTCACCATGATTATGATCTGTCCAGGTCAAAGCTGAAGCAGGTCAGGGAGGCTGAACTGGGATCATAATCTGGCTGGAGTTTTCTTGTCTGCTGGCAAAAACACTGCTCACTATCTCATTCCAGCAAGTATTAGACAATTTACTGAGAACATGTGTATACACACTGCAAGCACATGTGAAGAAAGACTATCTTACTTGTTGTAACCCAAACACCTCTCAGTATGGGCACCAGGTTTCTCCTCAGTGAAGGAATAATATGAGGTCTGACAATTAAATTTGCGAACTCATCCTAGACAAAGTGCTACATACCTCATTGCTGAATATCACTACAGTCACCTTCGAAGTACTCCCCTTTGGAAGCTATGTACCAACACCAGTGCCTAGTCCACCTTCAAAGCAATTTTGGAACTCTTTTTCTGGAATGGCCTTCAGAGCTGTCGTCGTATTACCCTTGATGTCCTGAATGTCATCAAAATGTTTTCCTTTCAATATTTCCTTTATCTTTGGGTAAAGAAAGAAGTCATTGGGGGCCAGATCAGGTGAGTAGGGAGGGTGTTCCAATACAGTTATTTGTTTACTGGCTAAAACCTCCCTCACAGACAGTGCCGTGTGAGCTGGTGCATTGTCTTGATGCAAGAGCCATGAATTGTTGGTGAAAAGTTCAGGTCATCTAACTTTTTCACGTAGCCTTTTCCAAATAGTAAACTTGGTTAACTGTTTGTCCAGTTGGTGCAAATTCATAATGAATAATCGCTCTGGTATCAAAAAAGTTTAGCAACATGTTGCAACAAATTGGCAAACTCAGTTGTCTGACCTCGTATATAAATGGACTTGGCTTTGGTCACGTAGCGTCTGTGGCACCTCTGGTAAGGTACTTATCTTGTTAAATAAGAGAATAACATCTATCTCACAAGAATCTTATATGGACTAAATGGAGTAATGAAGGTACTCTGTAATTCCAAAGTGTCACATAAATGTATTGAATTATTATTTGTGCAATTTGAATTAGATTTTACCTTTTCTGTGTACAGTGTCCTTTAGGGGAAAAAACTCTAGTAATCTCACTGATTATCTGGTCTAGGTACCTTCTAATCAATTATCGTCCTTATTTAAGGGCATCTCAGCTAACTATAATAAGTTCTTGGGGCTCAGATGCTGTTAGTTTAAACAAATTGTTTTTGAATTTTTTTCTTTGGGAAAAAAAAAGCCAGATCTAAGTCTGCATCCATATCAAATAGAGTATAGACATATAGTAGGACCAGCTCATAAGTATCAGCTGGAGTCTCAGTCAAAGCAAAGGGATTTGGGGTCCTTTTATACATGGAAGGGTTGATCTTATTAATCTCATTTTAAAAAATTTGGGCAAACATCCCCTTACTAAACAGAGTTAATAATTGGTTTGAAGGAAACATGCTGATGAGATATTTTGGAGGGAGAAGCAGATTCAATCATTGACAAAATATTTCCCATGCACAAAGGCACTGGTTTACTGGTTGCTGAAAACAACTGAAACATTCCAATTTTACCTTATTATGAACTAGAACAGTGGAGTTGTAGAAAACTCCTCTGATTACAAAGCTGGTGAACCACATGGGTTGCCTGTGTCATGGACTCTCTGAGTTCAGCAGAATATAGACCATTTGTTTGTTCACTCAATTTTGGGTTGTTGTCAATTTTTTCACAATTAATTCATATTCTCTTTAGGTCATGCATCTCTACCTATTATTAAATTGGTCATATGACTGATTCAATTGAGTGATTTGTTTTTACTCATCTTATTCTGTTGATTGTCAGGAGGGAGTTAACTTTGTACCCTCCTGGGAACAAAGACGAGATAAGCCTTCTATTGACTGGCTGACCTTAAACTACCTGAAGCACAGTCGACTGCTGGGAGAGGTGCACCTTTCCTTATGGGGCCTCAGGCTTGGTGGGACAACAGTTAATGCTGGAGTTCTGTCCCCAACATTAGAGGAAGCTCAGCGGGAGAATTAAGGAAGAGCGTGAATTTTTGAGTTCAGAAAAATGCTCTTGAATCCCTGTTTGCCATTTTTCCTGGGCAAATATTGTCACATTACTTTATCTCCTGATTATAATAAATTTTTCAAGAATTTACACTCATCCCCTTTTGGAAAAGATTGGCTGGGTCAATGCATCTGCTCTGTGGCCATATAAGAAAGAAGTCAGGACACAGTTACTTGTTCACCCCTCCTTCCTCCTCTCTCGTCACCATTTTCTTTGAGGTAGAATTGTACTCATCCACAGTACGTGTGAGGCAGGAGGGAGGGGGGTGTTAGTTTTAAAATGTGTTTTCTTATTTTTAAGTTTATTTTGGTACAAAAATAATGTGGCTTAAAAGATACATTAAAGAGTTAACATAAGTCTCAGTATTAAGTTGAAGAAAGAAAAGCTATGAGAATCAATAATCACATATTGACTATGTTCTGGTTCATGTGGTAAGTCAGACACAGAGCAGGAAAGGCAAAAAGAAGTTGTCTATAACAAATCATGTGTGTCCCATAATTCCTTTCACATAATACAAATTAAACAAAACATTTTAAAAATCGCTTCTAACATTTTTAGTTTAAGATGGCAAATAAGGTACAACTTTTCATTTTACCATCTGAAATGAAAGTAGAGAAGCAAAAGAGAAATTAATAACATTAAAGAAAATGAAATCGGGGATGAACCAACAAACAAATAATTTTAACAAATTTCTGGGAGATTGAAAATGAACAGGAATGGCTTGAGGAATGAAACAGACTGGAAAACCATAGTTTTATAGATGATAAGACGCTACAAGGAGACAAGAGCCAATCTGCTCTGCAGAATTCCAGAAAAATCTCTGGCCCCAGAGTCAACAGCAAGCAAGTAAGAACTGGAATTGAATTTAGGAGATTTGCCTGAGGTCTGACGAAGTTGCTGCCATCAGTGGCTACCTCAGTCCCTCTTCCCCAATCCAACATGTAAGCAGATGGCATTAACACCCAGGCAAAACACCAGGGGGCTCCTCTCTTAAAATAACAATGTTTGGGGAAAGCAAAGAGGTTTAACATTAAACCTATGGACAAAATATAGAAGGCTATGCTGTGCTTTCAGGACAATATATAAACATTAATAACCTTACAATGTGAAAAAGTAAAAGTGTAGCTGACAGGAGGGAGAAATGGACATGCAGAAGGAAAGGGTAAGGATGCTAACACACTGATACCATTCGTGTAGTCATTCAGTCATTCACGCCTCTTTAGACACAGGATACAGAGAAAGGAAAAAATCAGCTAGAATTCCTTACTTATCTTCATGGCTTTCACATGACATTACGCCACTACTAAGTAAAGTTGCAGGTGATACTACAGAAGCCGATGGAATAAGAAACAGAGGTTTAAATATAGTATTATTCAACGATATAAAGATAACTAATTGAACAACTATAAATAATACCATACGTTGAGAAGAGTCGAGATAAGTGACCTGAATCTTAAGCTCTCATATATGGGATGCATTAGATATTGTCTAAAGTGGATAAATCAAAACAGAGATAAAATTGTATCTAGAATTAAGAAGACAACCACCATGATAAACTACAGTTGACCCTTGAACAACATGGGTTTGAACTGCACCGGTCCACTTATATGCTGATTTTTTTTCAATAAATACTGTAAATATAAAAAAAAACCAAAAAACAAAAAACAAAACCAGTCTTCTTAGGGAAGTAGTATTTGGGATAGACATTGAAGGAGATTTGGAACTTTATGGGCAGAGATAGGGGAACTGAGGAGGAAGAGGAAACATACATATCAAAAATAATAAATTAATAAATTAAAAAAAAAAAAAAAGAAGACAACCACCAAAACTAAAAACGAAACAACTGAAAGAGTTTGCCTCTGGGGTGTGACATTGAGGGTGAGAAGAGAAGGATAAGAATATTATTTTTGTTTTCATCATAAGTCCTGTTTGCTTTGTTATCATGTGCATGTATTATATTGATTAATGTATATATTTTTAATTAAGTGACTTCTAAGAACAGTTACAATCAAAGAATGAGACTCATTTTTCATCTACTAAGTGTCATGGGATTACGCACAGAATCATTAGAAATGGATTTTCCTTTCTGCATCTTTGTTCAAACAGACCTGTACCTTTATTACTTCTGTACCTTACATTTTCACATTGTAAAGTAAGTATTTAAAAATAGATATCATTTCATTGTCTTCTCTTGGTCGTAAAGAATGGTGGAGTCTAAAGAATAGGGTTGTGAAGGTAAGTGCTAGAAATAAAGGATAGCAAGACGTTTGTAGAATGTATTATTAGAACAGCTTGGGTGCAGTTCATTTGAACAAAATGATGCTTCTATTTCCCCATTGTTTACTTGTGCTTAGCTAGCAGTATTTAGGAAAGTGAAACTAACATTTTTGAATGCTTATTTTGTACAAAGCATTTTGCATATTGTTAATCACTTAACATATTCAACCACCTTATTATATTGGCATTAATTTTCACATTTGGTAGATGAGGAAAGTGAAGATGAGAAACATGAGGAAGCTTGCTAATGGCAGTCTAGCATGAAAATGGAGACCTAGATTTCCAAACTAGGTCTCTCTGACTCAAGAGCTGTGCTCTTTCTTCCTTGACCTTTGGTTTTCCCAGTGCATACTTTCTGAGAAAAAGGCCAGATTTCAGTAAAATTCCATTATAAGTTATATTCTCCATTTTAAGTCAATATTTTCTATGATGTAAATTTCTATATGTGCCCTATTTTTCTAGGTACGTAAGACATTTAGCTAGTGTAGTAAATATTTCAGCATCAAATTGATAATAAAGGAATAGGTCTATTAGTTCCCTAACATTTGAACAAAAAGAAACCTCGTAAGATTTTATTTCACTCTCAACTTATAATGTCCTTCCTATTCCCTTTGCTGTATTTAAAAATATTCCTCAACTGTAGTTTATCACTGCACAACTCTTTTGGTTCATCATGACAAATTTTGTACACACATGATTTCTTGTGTTTCATGGTCTTATAGTTACATGTTCCATTCCATATAGTTACATATTCCTGACTTTGTAGCTCTTATTTCAATTTATAATTGATTTGTTGGTTTACATAACACATACTTGTTGATTATTTCTTATGTGCCAGGCTCTGTTCTAAGTGCTAAGGATATACTAGTAAATAACACAGTTCCCTCCTAAGGACCTTCATTTAGTGATGGGGGAGACAGACAATACTAAAATCAACAAATAAAATATAAAGTATGTCCACTGGTGATAAGTACTATGAAGAAAAAATATCATAGAAAGAGGATAGGAAGTGCCTGTGTGTGCACAGATACATGCTATTTTAAATAGTCAGGAAAGAACTGATGAGGTAATATCTGAAGTAGATGAGAGGGTGAACCTTCCATATACCTGAAGTTAAGACTGCTCCAGATAGAGGAAAGAGTGAGAGCAAAAGCCCTGAGATAGAAGTATGTTCCCCATTTTTAAACAGCAACAGCAAGGCCAGACTGTTTGGAGCACAGTAAATGGGAATGAGAATAGCAGGAGGTGAGGACAGAGAGAGGAGTCAGGTGGGGTAGGACCTAGATGGTCAATGAAAGAGCTTTGGCTTTCAGTCTGAGTGGGTGGGAAATAATTATGCAATTTAAGCAAAGGATGTGATCTGATGTGTTTTCAAATGATTGCACTGGCTACTGTGTGGGAAATGAACTCTGTGTGTGGATGGAGAGATGAGGAGGTTGAAAGCAGGGATGTCGGTAAGGAACTTGTCTTCACTAATCCAGGCAAGACATGATGATGCTTCATCAAGGTGGTAACAGTAGAAGTAGAGGAAGTGCTCAAATTCTGGATATTTTTGAAGGAAAGCCAGAAGACTATGTTGACAGATTGGATATGTATTGCAGGATAAAGAAGAATATCAAAGATTACATTAAGGTTTATGGCATAAGTAACTAGAAGAATGGAATCACCCTTTACTGAGATGGGCAAGTCCATGAAAGAAACAGATTTAAGGGGAAAGATCAGGGTCAGTCTGGACACGATAACTTCAAGACGCCTAGTGCATATCCAAGTGGAGTTAGAAAGTAGGTAGTTGGATTTATGAATCTAGAATTGGGGGAGGAGAAGTCTGGGTAGGGTGATAACCATCCTGGTTTGCAAGGGACTCAAGAAGTTCCTGGGACATGGGACTTTTGGAGATAAAACCAAGAAAGTCCTAGGCAAACAGGGATGAATTGGTTATCCTATGTCTGGGATATATAAATGTGAATAAATCTTTGACATATAAATGCAATTTAAATTCAAAAAATTAAATGAGATCATCCAGAGAGAAGTGAATTAGAGAAGATAATTGGTCCAAGGTGACTCAAGCATTTAGAGTGAGGAAGTTGAGAAAGAATTACCAGGAGATAGTAAGGACAGTCCAGTGAAGTAGAAGGAAAACCAGGGCAGTGTGATGTTCTGAAAGTCAAGAGAAAAAAAAAATGTTTCAGGTAGGAAGTAGTGGTTACCTGTGCCAAATATTGGTAATCGGTAAAATAAAATGAAGACTAAGAACTGACCAGTGGATTTGTATTTGTAACCATTACTGGTGATCTGAATAGGACTGTTACCATGGAAGAGTAGGGGGCAAAAACTTGATTGGAATAGGTTCAAGGAAGCCAGCAATGAGAAACACAGTATAGGAGTATACAGTGCAAAGGAAGATGGAGAGGTAGGGAAATAGCTACATGGGGAAGTACGGTCAAGAGGGAGGTTTTAAGATGAGAAAAACCATAGCATGGTATAGGCTGCCTGGAAATACCCTCAAAATAAATGCTTTAGGAGAGAAATGGAAGAATTGCTGGAGCCACTTAAGTAGCTTTAGATAAGAGCACAGTTCATTAATAGTGATAAAAGACAGAATAGATGGTTCGGATGTAATTAGGCAGGTAGATGCCAAGAGCTTGTTTGAGTTCTCTTCTGATTGCTCCCATCTTCTCATTGGAAAGGGGAGTTAAGTCATTAGCCAGGTGGCAGATGTGGTATGGGGTGAAGGTGTTAGAAGATTAAGGGGTAGGGGAGGGAAGGTGAGCAGATGATCCCATAAGGTGATGAATAGGAGAGTCTGAGCAAGGAGGGCATATTTCCCATCTCCAGGCCCAGAGAAATAGAAGAGCCACCGCCTGAGAGGGCTGGAGGAAAAGTGGAATCCTCAAGAGAGGCAGCTTTCAGATGGAACACAAAGCTGACAGAAACATTCGTGGAAATTTTGAGGATGTTGGCACTCTTGAGGGGACAACTGAAAGGTTTGAGGAGTTGGAGGAGCCAGTGGAGGCTGAAGTCCCCCATGTAAGGAGATTAGGGTTTAGGTTTGTGGGATCTCCTGAGGGATCTGGGCCTTTTGTGCTGCCTGAAGTAAATACGGATGAGGTGTAGATGGTGGTAGAAAGACTATGAACCTCTCTTGGGAGGGAGCTCTGGAGCTCCTTCTTTTTTCCTGCCAGTGGAGGAGTGGAGGACAAGTGAAGGCAGTCTCATGGGGAGCATGAGTTGCTCTGGACCAGCTCCTCACTCATATATAATGTAGCGGAACAACTGATGCATTGCAGGTACTCAACGAACGATTGGAAAGTGAATAAAACTCATCTGTATTTCCTAATTTCTTCATATCAGATTTTCTTAAACAGAGAAATGGGAGAAGGGGTTACAGAGAGATTCATTTTTGCCCTCACTTTGCTTGCGATGTCAGGGTTTAGAAGACTATAGAATGGGAAATGTGAAAAGAGGTAGTATGTGGTGTGACTTTGGCTAATGAAAATATTCATTATATTTAACATTAAATATATGTGGAGAGCTTGGTCTGCCTTTGTTTTGACTAACTGTTTCAACAGGAAACACATAATGTTACCAAATGCCCCAAATAGAGAAGTTAGCAAATTTCAGGGAAGGAGAGAAACAGTAATGAAACAGTTCAGATTCCTCATGTGCACCCTGCCAATGACTTGTTCTGTCAGAACGTCTGCTTTCTTCATCAGGGAGCTGGAGTGCATGAAGTCATGTGAAGGTTTACAGAACTAAGTTCTGTGACTACTTCAAGAAAATCTTTATGCTTTCTTCCTTAAATGCCGTGCAATTAAAGAAAAGTGCTTACTCTTCCTGTGTTACTATTTCTATTGGAATGAGCTCAAAAATTATTTTCAGACAACAACTGTTAATAATTACAGAGAAAGCACTTTATGGCTTCCTAGCCAGAGCATTTTTTGTAGTTGAGACAATAATGCTTTGGTTGATAACTTCTTTCTCTACTTTACCTGTTTTAATTTTCTTCAATGCATTTATTTCTATGACTAATGCCACAGCTGCAGCACTAACCCATCACATCTCCCTTTCTTCTTAGCTAAATGCTCCACCAAGTCAAATCAGACTCTGATCTTTGGTCTCTGATCTTTGGTCTCTGAGCTGTTGACTAATCTGTCATCAGCTGTCCAGAAATTAGCAGGTCAGTATGAAATACGGAAAAATAGAGAATAGTCTATTGTCCACTTCCAGATTCTCTAGGGTGTCTTGAAAATAAATGGTCTGGGTATATGTTATTAAATACACTCAACTTGTGTCTGTGGTGGCTTACCCTGTATTCTTGTTAGAAGGAATAAAGAAAACAAATACTTAGGTGCCTCTGGTGTGGCTGGCAATATGTTAAGCATGTCCATATATGTTAATTTATTAGCACTTTCTAAGTCTGTAAAGCATTCTATTTAGATTTTACAGACACAGAAAAGAGTTGACTCAAATCACACAACTAGTAAATGGCAGAACAGGGGTAGCAACCAGGCCTGGCTTTTGTCAAAACCCATACCTCTTGCAATATAGTTTGTGCCAAGCTAGGAGTTCATGGTAGTTTGCACCAGGAGGGAAAACCTATCGGGAGCTGGAGTTGCCACATCTCATCACTTGTCCCTGTCTTCCTTTTCAACCTTCAGTTTGTGGCCCACGATCAGAAAATGGCATTTCTACTGACACTTTGGCATTTCACAACCTGTTCTCTGCCTGTCCTTCCAGTCTTTGGCTGCATCAGCCTTTCCTTTAACTCCTGGAAGAAAGGAATATTCAGTGGCATCATAGCAGCAGATACTAGAACTTAGATTTACTCTAAGTTCTGCTGCTTCTTCAAGGCATGAACTTGGATAAGTTATTGATTTTCTTGGGACTCCGTTTCCTTACAAGTACAATGAGCAGAGTGGATAAGATTGTCTAAGTTTGCTTTCTGCTCTGATAATAATTTTTAACTTTAATTAAGAGCTCATGATATTTTCATATTAGGATATAGTATTATTTAAGCTCTCATTCAAGGAAACGGAAAATAAAAACTCTCCCTGAGATAACTAAGGCTCTGGGAGTTTAAGTAACTTGCTCAAAATCACAGAACTAACAGATGGTTGATCTTAGATTTAAACCCAGACAGTTAGTAGAGTATAAAGTCAAATCTTCCCAACATGGCACACAAAGTCTCCATGAGCTGGGCTTGTCTGTGTCTCCAGACTTAACTCTTACACCCCAACTTTATATTCTAGTAGCTGATGTGTTTGTAGATTCTCTGAGCAAATCATGGGCAGATATACCGAGGATTTTAGTTGTGTTCTATGTCTCTGCATCTTTATGTTCATAAGTTCCCTCTGTGGTATATCTTTACTTCCTCTCACCACCTGGCTAATTGCTGTTTGTTCCTTCATAGTGTAGTTCATACGTCTTCATTTCCAGAAAGTTTCTCAGATTCCCCTGTTGGGGTAAAAATTCCTCCTCCTTGCTCTCCCAGCACATCATGCTTACTTTCATCTTCATATGTACTGCATTTAAAAAAAATTATGTCTTTTATTCTGCCTCCTCCATTAAATCATAAGCTCTTGGCAGGAATGCATCATGCCCTAATCATCTTTGTGTACCAGGATGTAGCATGTGCTCACTAAGTATTATTTAAACTTAACTGAATGGAATGATGCCAAACACAGGGCTTTACACTTGCATTTCTCAAATTATTTTCTATTCACATCCCCATTTCATATATGGAGTATTATTATATTCAGATCCCTATTTCATATATGGAGAAATACAGGCTAAATAACCAAGGATAGAACCTCAAAATTCTGTCATGAGCCGGCTTCTGGAAAGAGTAATCTATGCCCATTTTCCTCATGCCTTCACTTTCCTTTCACAGCTGGACTCTCCAATCCATCATTCCACTGAATCTGTTCTGGCTAAGATCTCAGTGGTGGCCACAGTGCAAAATCCAACATACACCTTCATTCCTTCCCTTACTTTATTTCCCTGAGTAATTACTCTCTCCATTTGAAATTCTCTCTTTCCTTGACTTCTGTAATACACAACCTAGTGTAACATACCACCTAATGTTCTTTCTAAGTCACCTGGCCAAAGCTTCCATTCTCCCTTGGTAGTACCTCCTGCTCCACTTAGTAATTGGAGTTCTTCAAAGATCAGTCTTGAGCCTTTATTTCTTTTTCACCATACATTCTTTTCCTATGATGTCTCATCCATTCCCATATCTTGACTTCGAGATTGGTTTCTCTAAAAGAGATCTCCCTTCTGAGTTACAAACTCATACATATAACATTTACTTGGTTGCTTCTCATGCATCTCAATTAAACGTATCTGAATCTGAACTCATTTTCTTATCCCTCAAGCCTACTACTTCTCCTCTAGTGTTTTCAGTCTCCACATGCCCTATCCTGCCAATTATTCATGACAGAAATGTTGCTGATACCCTTGACTCTTGTCTGTTTTTTAAAGCATCTGTGAATGACACCTTGTAAATGAGTCTTGAATCTGACCTCCTCTCCGTATATCTACTGCCACTCTTCTGGCTCAACTGGCCTCGTCTCTTGGCTGAACTACAGCAGTAGCCTCCCACTGGATGGACCTTTACTTTCACCTATCCTGCCATCACCTTGTTTTGCTCATCTCTTCCAAACCTTTCTACTTATAGATAACTAGCGTGTTCTTTTCAAAATAAATTTTAGTCATGTTATATGCCTGCTTTAAACCTTAACATGTTTCCCATGTCTCAGGATAAAACAGAGAATCCTAATATGGCTTACAAGGCTCTGCATGATCAGCTCTCGCCTTTCCATTTCTCCAAACTCTTCCCCTTTTGACTCTAATCACAATCATAACTATATCATCATTTATGTGCTCTCTTTCAAGTTTCTTTTTAAAATGTCTTCCCCCCACCTGAATGAAAATTCTATGACGTCAACATCCAAGTCCATTTTGTTGATCACTGAATCACAGAAGCCCAGCACAATGCATGGTGTGCAAAAGACAGTCAATAAATATTTGTTGAATAAATGAATGAATCAATTAATTAATGAGAAGTTCTTTTTAGTGAATAAAAGTAGGTCATCCTGTAGGTCTCCCCCTCTGGGAAATTCTCCCAATTCAAGTACATTAAGAATTTTATTTTTAAGAATTAAATCCAGGCATATTGCATATAAAATTGTTCACCTTTCTTTCTATCCTTTATTCATGCATAAAATTCAACTATGTATTAAACACAGAGATAATAGAAGTAAAAGAACAGCAAGATAAATGAGCAACAAAGACCTATAAGGATATATAAAGTTATTTTTTTAATGCTTTAGAACAAATATTTACTAATTTGAGTATGAGTGTGCTGAGATATGTCTCCGAGATTTGAAAGATAAGTACTGTGGCTATTGCTATGAAGGAGCTGAGTCTGCCCAACTTTTTCTGCTGTATGTTCCAAAATGGTTGAGCTACGATGCTTTTTTGGTCTGCTTATGCCCTAAGTGGCATTGATGACTGCTGAATGTTAGCCCATTTTTATTGTGATAACTCTAAGAAGCTAGTCCAACCCTTTTAGGAAAGTGTTATCATGTTGGTTATTGTCTTCAGTTTGGATATCTTGGCTGTTTCCTACAAGCTTTTTTACTGCTGTGAGGCCTCATTTAATATTGTAAGAAATCTGAGCTTGTATTTTCGTGAGGCCAATTGTTCCCTCATGCCTGAGGCAATGTAGTCTTATAGAACTCAGGTCAAGAATGGAGTGAAAGGTAGCCAGTGTTATAGTGAACTGAATTCCACATTGGTCATTATTTAGCTAACCATTATTGCGCTTTCTTCATTAGGTAATCCTAAGTAGGAGACTGCATGAATACCTCTTATCATTGTGATTCAGCATTTTCAGTGAGTGTGCACCATTGCACTACTGAAAGTTAGTGAATGGCCAGGGAGTTATCATAGGTAAGAGAAAATCAAGACGTACATATTTAACAAAAAATGTTTATATGTCCTAAATGTTAGAACTGTCAGAAATTCACAGGATTTGATTATTTCTCCCCAGAGAGAAATCCCACTACACTGGCACCCAAATTAGTACAAGGGGAGCTAGTGAATGACAGTACAAGGGGAGGTGTGAAACAAACATGTAGGGCCACATGTTTACCCATAATTTAATTTAAGGTAATTACTAAATCTTTTGTACCCAGGAAATCAGCATGATTTGCTCCTAAATATATGAAAACTTGTCATTTTAGCAGAGTATTAATGTTCTATTGTACTAAGCATATTTATTGTTGAAGATGTTGACTCTCTTGGAGTTCCATAAATATTGTGGGGTTTTGTAGGTTAAACAAATACGTAGTGTTAAAGTACTGTAAATTCCTTGACTGAAATGTAAGACAAAGTTCAAATCCCTTCTTTTTTTCTTGGCAAACTCTGTGTTTCTAACCACAATGCTGACACTGCCCATGACTCTCATTTAAATGCTTCTTTATTAAAATCTTTACTTAAATCTGATCTAAACTGTGAGAAGGGTTTTGGGGGGGGGGAGAAAAATTAAGAGACCATAGGATTAGAACATATTTAAATTTTTTCCAGAATCACTATTTCGTATTAATTAATCCAGAAAAAAAACACATATGACAAATGAAATATTTTTGACTAAGATAGTCTACTTAATTGTATCTTCTAAACTTGTAAGTACTACAGTTGTTTGAGCTTAAGCCTGCATTATTGAAATCTTTGTAAAATGAAACCTTTCCCTTTCCTATATTGAGAGGGTAGAGTGGACACATTCAAATCTTTATTTCACGGCTGAACTCCTAAAATCAATCCTGAGTAACACTTCTGACCCGGGTTCAATGGCTGTATGCATGTGTGTAAATGGAGACCCAGAATGACACACAGCCCACATACACTTTCTGCCTTGCTCAGTCTGACTTTAGAAGTCCAGGTGTAGTAAACCACACTTCATGGAAGGAAAAACTATGGTGCTTGTGTTTTTTAATGTTTCCCAGTGTCTATTTTGACATCTCCTACAGTGGGGGAAAGTACTGCTTCCAGGTTTGGCCCAGGAGCAATTGCCACAAATCTTCCTCCCTCCCTTCTTTCTGGGTCACTCATGCCAAAACAGCTCTGGATAAAAGGGATTTTCTGTATTTAGTGCATCTTTTCCTTTGGGTGAAGGAATGGAAATTTAGAAGAGAGAAACCGCTAAATAAGACCGCAACCGCACAAGTGCTGAGTGTGCTCTAAGGCAGCAAGAAGGTTCTGAGGGACAAGAGGAGGAAGGGCAACTGAAATGAGAAGACAAAGTTAGGAGGAGGCTGCGGGGAGTTCCCAAGGAGAAGCTGAGTTCTCCATGGTTGAGAGCCTACTCCAATATTGAAGAAGAGGAGGAGAAATGGTACAGGGTAGAACATTTAGAGAGAAAGGGAATAACTGGAAAGCTTTGCTGACACTCAGTGTCGTCCCTGGGAAGACATTCTCTGTGAGAAGACAGTCATGAGAAATGAGGAAGATGGCTGAGGAGAGGGAAAGCAACAGCTGAGGCTCAAAGGTTGAGTGCTGATGGAGAAGGAGGGTTAGGGGACAAAGGGGACAGATATTAATGGCCTTGCAGTGGTTAGCAGGACACTGTACCTTAGTAATAATGGGTCATAAGCAGGACAGAAAAAAAACATAGTTACCAATACAGAGAATGTACAAAATTAAATATTTAGAGTTAAAAAGAACTCACAACAAATTACAACTTACTTTTGCTGTTCGACAAAAACATGTAAACATGGGAACCTGTTACCCAGGTTCCTCTTCAGGCTTGGAAAGAACCCTTGTAAGAAAAGTGGTTAAAGCTTAAAGCTTCGTTAGCTTTAGTCATAAGGATAGAAATACCACTCAAATAAACATATCGCAGCATTACATTTCAGACAGCACCTCAAAGGAGCTTCTGTAGAAGAAGATGAGGGATGCCTTTACAATACTGCCCTCAAAATGTTCACAATGTATTCCGAATAGCTCTAACTTCTGATTTTTTAAATAAAACTTAGATAAGAATATGCATATGAAGGTGCTTTAAACACTTGTAAATTTCTCCTCAAATGTTAGATTTGTTTTCTTACTTTTTGAAAAATCCATTATGTCCCAAACATTTATCAGATTTATTTAATACTTCAATGAACCTATTTATTTTTACTCGATTTAAGTTACTATTCTAGGATTTTGTTTTATAGTTACTATGTAGGATTACATTTTATTTTTCCTTATTGTTCTTTCAACTATATTTTCCATATTTGAGAAAACAACGTTATTTTAGCCAACATTTAAAAATGATTCACCTTCAGCTTTCATTTTTCTACACTAAAGTTTTAATCTTTGCTTTCATCTTATTTTGGTAGCTCCTCAATTCCCTTAATAATACACAGTCCTCATCTGTGCTTTCTTCTAGATTCCTCCTTGTCTTTCTTAAGATACCTGGCCAGAACTATAGTCAATGTTGAATGGGAAAAAAATGTCATAGTTTTATAAAACGTGTGTGTGTGTGTGTGTGTGTGTGTGTGTGTGTGTGTGTGTGATTTCCAGTTCCATTGCTATTTATGCCTAGCATTTCGTTAATTATTGGCAATAATTGGCAGATTTTTTTTTTTCAGTTTGGCATCTTTTTTAGATTCACTTCAATAGTAGTTAGTGGGGATCACAGGAAAATTTGATCAGGATAATCCAGGATACAGAGAAAGTTTTGAAAACCCTGTTTCGCTCCAAAAGATGCATTAGAGCTGATTGTCCAGCTAGGTCTTATTTTCAGGGAAACACAGTAGTGGGCAAAGGCATTCAAAGTACTAGGGGGAATTGATGAATAAAACAGACAGAGGTTGATAAAAAGAAATGGGGCTACAAGCTGAAAGAAGCATTTCAGAAATCACAGGATGGTAAGGAAGGTCGCAGAACAGGGAGCCTTGGTTAATTGACAAGATAAGAGGTTATGATTGTAGAGAAAAAGCAGGAAGTTAGGGCATCAGGTTAATATACGTAATGGAGGTGCAGTTGTACCTTGTAATTAGGTCCAAGGTTTTTTTTTTGATAGGTGACCAGTGTAGGATGGAATAGGATGTCAGGATCATCAAGTAGAAAGAGCTGGTGAGGTAGAGATTAAAAGAGTAGTTCCCAGCCCTGTCTGTATATAAGAATCACCTGGTGAGTTTTAAAACCTGTCAATGCCCTGGTCCCACAAGCCAATGGAATCAGAACTTGGAGGTTGACCTAGGCATTGGCAGTTTTTGAAAAATTATCCGGTGATTCTTGTATTCAGAATTAAGAACAATAGATTGGAGCAGTCATTCTAAACTGGAGAACTTTTTATAACCCTGCTGGTCCAGGTGACCTCATTCTTCACCAGTTAAATCACAACATTTGGGGGCAAGACCCAGGCATCATCCGTTTTTTACATTTTCTAAGTGTTTCCAACGTGCAACCACGTTCCGGAACCACTGGGTTAGAGAGGTTATGTCCTGTGATCTACTAGGCATCACTCATAGAGTGAAGTTATGGTGTGTGATTAAAATCATACTTTCAGCCTTGAGGTTTAAGGCACTGAAAGGAATCCAGATATTGTTGTTTGTCTTTGTTCTGATGCTTCAGTGCACCCTTGTAATTTAACCAAATTAGAATAACAGGATTTTGAAAATTGGAGGAGACTTTAGAGAAGTAACCCAATTGCCTCCTTTATCACATGAGAAGTAAGAGGCCCCAAAAGGGTAGTAGAATTCCTCGTGATCACTTGGGTAGTTAATAACAGAGTGATAAATCTTTTTCAGTCTTCTTCCACAATGCTGGCCACATGAAAACTCTTAGTTCCAAAATGACAAACACTAGAAGGGATATGATTTAATGTATGATATCTACAACTTACATGAACAGAGTTAATGTGAAGGTGTCCAGAAAGCTCTAGGACACTAGAAGTGAAAGTTACCCTTGAAGCATGAAAAAAAAAAATTGATTTCAAAACAAACAAATTAATCCATTTTTTTTATAAAAGCTAACACTCAACGTGACATTTGTAAACTTACTAACCATAAGAATCCTTCAAGCCAAAGAGACAGCCACTGGGTAGCCATTCTGTTTTATTCAGGAAGGCTAGGATTTGGGGGGAGGGAGGTGGCATTAGACCTGAGAAAACACTTGGGTTTCTTAAGATCACTAAACTGTGAAAGAAAGTCTTGCCTTGCAGTCAGTATTTAGACCCTCAATCATGTGGCTGTCATGTGTTTTCATATCCTCTGAGTTGGTTAGTCCAATTTCTGACCTAACCTGACATTGAAGAAATCAGAATAAAAGGAGGTCTCTTTGGGGAATAAAGTTAACTGCATATAATCATATTCTGTGTGTTAAATGTGCACGCTTTGTTATGTATTCATGGACTTAAGTTCCAGTATATGATTTTTGCATAAAATGTAATGGATGCTCCCCTGCCCCCATCCCCAGGTGATATTGTTTGGTTTGTGTTCTGTCTCCAGATAGTTCCTGGCTAATATCTTTGTCAGTGGCTATGGTGAAAGTGCTGGAACATGCTGATCAAGCCTAAAAGTGACTTGAAGAAGCGAAAGTGAATAGATTAAGTCATAAAATTGGGATTCAGAAAGATCTCCATGGGCTGAAAAGAATAACCCAAATCTAAGCAGATGCAATTCATGCGGAGAGAAGAATGCAAGTCCCTGTACTCAGACATAGTGCCCAGTAAAGAGGAGAAGAGCACCCCCCCTTTCCCTTACAGCATTTGAAGGGTTGTTATGGAAGAGGGTTTCTAAGCTTAAGGACCACAGGTCATTCACATGCCCTACGGGTCTACAATGCCTCAAAATTGCTTGTAAGCATATTGTGCATGTCTACAGTCCACATTTCCACCCCCTGGGGATAGGGCCTGTAATGTTTATTAAATTCTCAAAATCAGAAAAAAATACAGATTAGACCTAAAGGTAATAACTGGGGAAAATAAAATGAAGCTGTAGACAGATTTCATCTCACTTGAGGAAGAAATTTCTCAGTTAAAGCTGCCCAAAGATGGAATGAACTCTCATGGAAAGTTTCAAATTTCCAAACCATTTGCAAAAATGTCATAGAGGGGACTTAAGCAACAGATGGATAGTTGAAATGTGTTTGTGTTTCTACAAAACAAAAAACTGTGTGCATGGAGAGAATACCTGAATACAACTAATGTGAATACTGCTGGAGTTAGGAAGCCTCAGTATTGAGGCCCTGACCCCCAGACGCTCTGACAGGAACTATAGGTAATGGGATGCCTCCTCCAGGCAGGTTGTTAGAATAAAAGGCACCCTTGTGGTTTTGTTTTGCCTTTGAGTCTCGAGAGAGGACTTACTCTACACCAAGTTCATTTATGGTGTCTGATCAACAAAATACCCACAAAGTGCTACTGTAGGGAAGAAGGTAGAGAAATAAAGAGTGAAAGGATAGTGTTTAAGAGCATGACTGATAATCTCAAGATCCATCCATATTGTTGCAAATAGCAGTATTTCATCTTTTCTTATGGCCATATAATATCCCATTGTATATATGGAATATATCTTCATTATCCAACCATCTATTGAAGGACACTGGTTGTTCCATGTCATGGCCACCATGAATAATGCTGCAATGACCAAAGGAATACACACATCTTAAGATTATCATGCTAAGCAAAATACGTCAGACAGAAAGAGTCAAGAACCATATGATTTCACTCCTATGTGGGGTATAAAATTGAAAACAACAAATGAACAAGACAAACAAACAAGCATAAACTCATAGATAAGACAACAGTTTAGTGGTTACCAGAGGGTAAGAAGGGAAGTAGAAGAGGGTAAAGGGGGTCAAATATATGGTGACAGAAGGAGATCTGACTTTGGGTAGTGAACACACAATGCAATATATAGATGATGTATTATAGAATTATACACTTGAAACCTGTACAATTTTATTAACTGAAATCAACCCCAATGAATTTAATAATAATTTGAAAAATCTTAGGAAAAGAATTCAAATTATATAAATATGTTGGAACTTCTGAAAACTCATTCTAAAATGTCATATTCCATTAAACATACAATGATGCTGAAATTTATAGCTTTAAGGATGCCCTTTTCTATTTTTTATTATTTATATATATTTGAAAATAACTGACATTCTAATTAAAGTATCTTTTAAAAATATACATGAATCCTTTCTACTAAAAACAATAAAATAGCATATGACATAGAAATGTGAAAAAAAATCATATAAAGTATTTTAAAAAAAAGAGTATGGACTATAGCGTCCAGGACTGAATTTTTCTCCTGCATCCATATTTACTAGTTGTATGTGACATTGGAGAAGTTTACAGCCACACTGTGCTTCATTTCCTCATATGTAAAATGAAAATGAGAGTATTACCTATACTTAATACTACAGCAGTAACTTTTCAATAAACATGACAAGTTACGTAAATAATTAAAACCTGTGATAAAAATGTTAGCTATGTGACTGTTGTTCTTTCTAGTTATGGGTTGGAGATATTTGAATTCTATTAAAAACTGTCATTTATTCACTGTGTGATGTAGGGAACATTCCTTACCTCTCTGGCTTCATGTTTCCTAACTGAAATGGTGACCACATTTACTTTAAATAAATATAACATCCGATTTAATACTGCCCGGAAGAACTAAAAGTCAAAGTACCCTGAAAAGTCTTACTTAGGAAGCAGAGTTCAATAATTTACAAACTTAGGTTCATATTAGCACATTAATTTCTTAATTTTAGGGCAAAATTTTAGTTAGGTTTTTAAGCCATCTGCAGGGTGTACTGATCTGCTCCATCATCAAGCTTTGTTCGAGTCACACCATGTTTTGTGTTTGCTGTCTCTAGAGTCTACCCAAAACTTTTAATGCAGAATACCTGAGAGATATTTTTTCGTATCTGTAGATATCAAAGACTTCACAATAATTGCTAATTTGGTTCCCAGCCAGAGTTAGGATTCCCAAAACTAGAGAGGAGCTCTGCCTCCCACATCCTCCAAGCCTTGGACACCACTTGACAAATGACAGACTCTTCTCTGCTGGTATGTGTTTGCAACAGGGAGTGCCCTACCAATTGGCTGGGGAGATTCATCATACTTTATAGTCTATTTATATTTATAAAGTTTTCCTTTTGTCTTAAAATGAGGCCTTGTGTATATGTGTTTAATGTGTAAGAATGTATAATCTTCAATAACTGATGAGGCCTCATATAAAGGGTGATAGGTTTTTGCTTTTAAATTTAGCTTCAAATGCTAAATTAATAGTGTGAGCAAACATCCATCAGCAGATCCTCATTGGCTTGGACTCCATTACTTGTAATAATTGGCTGCCGATGTGCATGTAAGTCATCTTCTTCATAACATAAATTAATAGCATACCCAAACACTTAAGAGGCTTAAAAGAACTTCTTTTAAGTACTTTATAAACAACTAGGAAGAAGCTCATTATAATTTAGTACTTATCTATTCATCACACCTCTTCTTGAGGGGAATCAGAGACTTCAAAAGTTAACAAGGCCAACCTTCAAATCTGAATTATTGGCATTCTTTGAAAGAAATGCTTTTATCACCTACTTGTTTTCATTTTAGGCTTCTGAGTTGTTGTTCCCCACCCCCGTGACCCCCTCCCCACCCCCCCTACCCCCCCTCCTGCTTGGCTGTTATTTTAATTTATTATTCATGCAAAGTATTTGAGAGCTATTCAATGCCGATTTACAGATGTCAGATTTTCCTGAGGTAGTTCAATATCTTAGGAGTGTCTGGGAAACCTGCTTTCTATTTATGTGTTGGGTTAAAAGTGAAATAATCAGAAAGAAGGTATAGTCCCACATATGACTTTCCTTTAAACTAGGAAACGTCTCTGGGAGAGCCCTCCCAAATCAGCCTTACATAGTCTGGAGCCATATAAGAAAGAACTCAGAGTCCTGAACCCCGTCTCCTTCTCTCTCAACCCACAAGTTCACTGAACCTCTGCTTCTTCTAGTGTATAGAACATTTCTTTTCAGAACAGCACTGTGCTTTAAATTTTTGCTTTTTGAATGTTTCTTTTCACAAAGTAAAACAACTATTTAGAGATCATTTCTATAACATCTTATATATTCAAGAACAGAGGAGCTATGACTTTAGTCAAACTCGTAGATACAAACGTTTTTCAGTGTTGAAGCAATTTGAATTTAGAACTAAAGCCCAATCTTCAAGACAACTATAAAACAAGGATAATGAGCCCCACCCCTTCTCCTGTGCACCTGAAAACCTAGCAATGACTTTGTAAAGTTCCCCCATCACTGTCAGCCAGATTACCTCCCCATGCCTTTGCCCTCACTGGGAGATCTCTCTCCCAGATCCCAAAGGGATCTTCAAGTCCTTTTCATTTAGGACCCAACTCAAGCATTACTTCCCTGTAAAACAGTCCAGTACATTGCCCCCACCAAGCTCTGGGAGGTGCTCCCCTCACCAACACGTACTTCATATCCCTCTTATAAAGTCAACTTTGCATGCAGAATCTATTCCCCTGATTGGATCTTTCACCTAATGTAAGCTCCTCTAGTGCTGAGAGCATTTTTGGCTTATCACATCTAGCACAGGGCCTAGGCTAGGTAGAACCCATCCTTAATATATGTTTGTAGCATGAAAAGGATTGTAGCATGACTGAAAGAATTATAAGCAATAGATCATTTTATCAAAGATGAACAGAATTAGTATAGATTCCAGAAATTACAATTCTAGGGAGGTCGTTGTTAGGCAATTACTCTGAAATAGAAAGAAGGGAAAGTTAAGGTTGTTTCAAAAAATGTCAACATATAATAAAATTCCACTAAACAATTATAGATGTCAATAAACAACTTAACAGATACCTAGTCAGAATTAATGCAAAACGTAAATAGTAAAATTGTTGTTGTTTTTAAAAAACAGATGTCGTTTCTTACTTTTAAGTAGACAGCATGTCTTATACTAGACTTTAAAAACGCTGCCTCATGGAGATTCTTCTTCATTTTAACTCAACAGTTTGTCAGGAACTATCATGATTTTTGAGAACTGTCCCTTTGAAACCCTACCTCTGATCTGAAACAAAAGAAAGAATTTTATACTAACACTGGTGAAATAAATGTTTATTTTCCAGAATTTCATAGGGATAAAATTAATTTATAATATTATAAAAGACAAAAGTAAAATGAACATAAAATTATAATAAAAGAGACTAATTATGACTATGACTGATTAGAATTAGTAAACTACCTGAATGAATAAAATATTTAAATAGGAATACAATTTTATTACTTTCAAATAGGAGCCTGGATCGAGGTTAGCATGAATTTTAGTAGAGGTCCCGTTTTAAGCAATATGTACGAATGGTCAGCAACTCTATGTATTAAACAATGTGGCACTGAGTCTTCTCACCATTGAGTTGTTTCCATAGGCACATATTCACTCCAGACTTTAATATGGTTCATACATTCAAGTAAAAACTACTCTTGAAACTGTGCTTACTCTATTAATTTTCTTCTTTAAAGATGTGCTTGAGCTCATACAACTCAACAACAGCAACAACAACAACAAAAAAAACAATCCAATTGAAAAATGGGCAGAGGACCTGAATAGACATTTGTCCAAAGAGGACATACAGATGGCAGATAAACATATGAAAAAATGCTCAACATCACTAATCGTCAGAGAAATGCAAATCAAAACCACAATGAGATATCACCTCACCCCAGTTAGAATGGCTATCATCAACAATACAAATAGTAACAAGTGTTGGAGAGGCTGTGGAGAAAAAGGAACCCTCATACACTGTTGGTGGGAATGCAGACTAGTGCAGCCGTTATGGAAGGCAGTGTGGAGGTTCCTCAAAAAATTACGAATAGAATTGCCATATGACCCAGCAATCCCTCTCCTGGGTATCTACCCAAAAATCTGAAAACATTTATCTATAAAGGTATATGTGCTCCAATGTTCATTGCAGCTTTATTTACGGTAGCCAAGACATGGAAACAACTGAAGTGTCCTTCAGTAGATAATTGGATAAAGAACGTGTGGTATATATACACAATGGAATACTATTCTGCCATAAGAAAAGATGAAATAGTACCATTTGTGACAACATGGATGGATCTTCAGATTATGATACTAAGCGAAACAGTCACACAGAAAACATCGAGAATCATATGATTTCACTGATATGTGGGATATAAAACTGTAAGCAACAAAGGAAAAAGACAAACAAAGAAACAAAAACTCATAGACATAGACAATAGTTTAGTGGTTACCAGAGAGTAAGGGGAGGGGAGGGTGGCAGATGAGGGTAAACGGGATCAAATATATGGTAACGGAAGGAGAACTGACTCTGGGTGATGAACACACAATGTGATATATAGATGACGTATTACAGAATTGTATACCTGAAACCTATGTAACTTTACTAACCTTTGTCATCCCAATAAACTTAGAAAAAAAAAAAAGATGTGCAAAAGCAAAATTTTATTTAGCCCATTTCTAAATTACCTCAGATTTTCAATTAGGGAAAAGATTGAATTAATGAGAAATTGGTCATTTTAAAAGTGAATGTGGGGGGGGCAAGAGTAGAGGTACTTAAAAAAAACAAACATAATTTTCTGTTTCATTCATTAATGCAAGAAGTTGATTTTAAATGATTTTTAACCCATTTCTATAGAGATGGCAGTGCTAGGATATGGAATTTTAATTCCAAAAGAAAAGTTTCAAAATTACAAGTTCTGACTAGTAACTCAGTCAAATCACAAAGTGCTTACACATCGTCAGCATTTCTGCAACAAATTTCTGTGCTTTGCAGTTCTCAGGAAGGATTGCTGAGACTTGTGACTGGTTTTAATAACTTGGTACATTGACCTGAGACAACATGAAATAAAAATGAAGTATTCTCCCATCATGTGATGTTTGGATTAGAAAATGATACATATGCATTTTTCAACTGCGATTCTTATAAATGGCACAACTTGGGTCAGGCTTGAGAAAAATAGGTGAAAAGAAAGGAAGGGAAAAGTGCAGGCTGTATATCCTCTGGGAAGAAAGAGTAGTAAATGGCAGGTGGAGACCATAAAGACACAGGGAGGACCTTATTTTGTCTCATAACTTAAGCTCTGCATCTAGTTTTGAAACTCCTGTGTTTCTTCACTGTTGCTGATTTCAGAGTGCAGCTTCCCACCAGAGGAATCTGGCCTCCCATCTTCAACTTTGTCTTACCAGAAAGAGCATTTGATTTTAAGAGCCATGGAGGGCAGTGACGTTGCTGACCTTGAATTCTGTTGGGAAAACTGAGGAATTTATGGTGCTTCCCACCTGCCCTCTGGGCACTGAAGGCTTCCAGGCAGTCCTGTGTTTTTAATTTCCTTTTTCTCCACTGGGATGATCCCAAATATTTCCAATTTTTCTGCACCTCTTTATCATACTCATCTTCTCATTCCAAGTGTATGACTTGATCTCTTCAGTCATAAAATAAAGCCTATTTATTTCCCTTACTTATTTTTCCAGCATTAATAACTTCACCCACCACTCCCTCCTCTTATCCTGTCTCCCTAAGGGAATCCTTCCTTTTCCCTTTTAGGATTTTGTTCAACCAGTTATTGGTGGCTTCACATTCTATGCTTTGTTTCTTCCTTCTTAAAAAAACAAGTCAAGAAGATTAAAAGAATCTTCTCTTGACTCTGCCTTCACTTCAAACTACTGCTTTATCTTCTTCATTTTGGCACCAGAATTCACATAAAATTTGTCCATATTTGCTCTCTTTAACTTCCTGATCTCTCTTTGCAAATTGACTTCTATCTCCACAGCTCCTTAGAAAATGTGCTGGTTAGGATTATTAGTAACTTTGCAATCGACAAGTCCAGGACCAATTTTTCAATTCTCACCTTCCTTGACTTCTCTGTAAAAACAATACTATTGATCATTTTTTTCTTAGTTCTCTTCTTACCCTTTCCCCTGTTCCTTCTCAGTTTATCTCGTTCTTTCTGCTTCGTCATCCTGACTCTTAAATATTTTTGTTCACCCAAAAGTTACTTGGCATTATTTATTCTCAGTATTCTCTCCCTGAATTAGTCATTTCACACATTCTCTCAGTGTCAATATATCAATAATTACCAATTCGCTGTCAACTACCAATATCAAATCTATTCCTCCTGAGTTGACCCCTCTTTGAGCTCCACTTCTGTGACAGCAGCTTTGACATCTATGTGACCATGGACAATTTATGTAAGTTTCTGGACTTTCAGTTTTTCCATCTGTAAAATGTTGCTGTAAGATTAAATAATGTAACCTTGCTTGTCGTGTACCAGGAATAATAAAGACGAATGGATATTATTATTATTTTTTATTACTAATAAATGTTTTGTTGAACAGTGAAGGTGAAAAGCAGCTTTAGTAAGCATGGTGGAAATGGTTGTGGAGGAAACTGGAACAGAAAATGTCATAGAGGGGAAGCACCACATTTTATTTAGAGATGAACTAGTGAATGCTATGAAGTAAATACAGAGTTGACTGTGCCTGTGGCAAATATACAGATCAGCAAAGATTAGAAAGCAGAAACAGACACACACAATACCATTGTTTAGTGGTTACCAAAGGGTAAGGGGGAAGAGGGGTGGTAGACAAGGGTAGAAGGGATTAAATATATGGTGATAGAAAGAGAACTGACTCTGGGTGGTGAACACACAATGTGATATATAGATGATGTACTATGGAATTGTACATTTGAAACCTATGTAACTTTACTAACCAGTAAACTTTAATAATAACTTTTTTAAAAAGCTGAAATAGTCCCAAACTAAGCAATTTAAAATGCTGAATATTGTTTTTATTTAAATAGCAGCATATTCCAAATAAAACCATTGTCTTGCATTTTCTTTTGGTGAATTAGTGTTTTCTTTAAATTGATGCATTTAGAAGTAGTAATCCAGTAACAAATTGTATGTTGTCTATAATCTAATAGTATAGATTGAAATATGTTGCAGATAATACTTTTCCTTGTGATTTGTTACATTGAACCTCAAGTTTTGTAAAAAATCATTTATTCATTGATTTAACAAATCTTTTTTGCATATTGCTCTGTGCCACCACAGTTGCATGGTGGTGCCAATTATTTAAGACATAGATGCTTGCTTCAAAAAGCTTAAAAAAGACAGCTGTGTAACTAGATGATACACATGATAGCCATGTGCAAGGTAAGGTGAGAAAGGAGGTCATTTTGCTCAAAGCAATAAACAAAACAACCCATGACTGGGGCTTGCACTCCTCAGAAATGCTGATGAAGTACCTGTCCAGATGGCTTTCTCTGGGTCAGTTTCCTAAGACAGTCTGAGGCTCAACTTAAGACTGCAATCTGTCACATTTTCTTTGTCCTCACCATCGACACTTCTTCTTTCTATATGTTGTTCCCATGGGCATGGTCTTGTTGCTTCGCTAAATCATCCCCACACTCCATCCCCCATTTCCCATACTGGCTCTTGACTTAGGCATGTTCCAGGATCTTAGGACTGATCTGAGAATTTTAAGATCTGTGGTTATAATGCTCTGATCTCAGGTCTCAGGGCAATCTTTGAAGATTTGAAGATGTTGAATAAGATGAATATATTTGCTCAGGCAGTTGCCTTGATTAACAAAAAGAAAAACTATTTCAAAGGTAATCTGAATTTTTGAAGTTAGAGGTTAAAATAATGGTTTCTTTTATTATTAAAGGTTTAAAAATCAAATGGTATATCTTCAAATGTTTGATTAACTGAATCTATTAATTCAATGTGATAAACTCAAGATCAAACTTGGAGAAAAAAATTAGTATTTTAGTCTTCAACAGGTTTTGAACCTTCTGAAGTAGTTTAAACCCCTTCTGATACAGAAATCTAATAAAAATTGAACCGACGCTCTTGATATTTCGGTCAGGACTTACTGCTGGTATTTGTTCCTGTGAACGAACATCCTCTTGTGAAGGAAGGGCCAATGTTTCCTTCCTTTCCAAGAGATCTGATTACAGTGACTGTTTCTATTTTGGTAAGATGTATAAACATATTTCAGTGAGAGCAAAAAGCAAAGCATAGCATGGTTGGTGACTCAGCAAAACTGAGGATGACTTTGGTCAGAGAAAAACAATTGAAATATTCTCAGTGCCAGTTCCCCCGACTCTCAAAAACATTGCTTTTAAAGCTTCCTTAAGAAAAAAAATTAGACTATTTATGAAAAATCCCCTCAATTTCAAGCTTATGGTAGAATCATAGCAAACGTGACTGATAGGGAAGACATTTCCTGGGAATAAGATAAGAATTCAGAATTTGGTCAGACATTGCCTTTCAGATAACACTGTCTGCCAACATTGAGGTTTCTGTGTTTTGGACTATAAACTGTCAAAGTCAACGTTTTCATACATAAGAATAAAGAATGGAATGGCTTTTCAATTCCCTTTCAGTTGAAGCCTATATGCTGATGTATTTGCTATCTGAGCTTTTAACTTTTTTCAAGAAATTAATTACTTAAAAACAAGGCAACCATATTTTACGTCTCACTGTCAAAACAGGTAAAGCCCAGCTGTAAGACTGATGTAGGGAGAGGGTCCAGCAACACTGGAAGAGTAGGATTTCTATGTTCACAAAAGAGTGTCAATATACCTGTAGCGTAACCAATCTAAGTGAAAGTGAGACAATTGATTGGGAGGATTTATTGGAAAATGATAGTTTCATTATCCATTCATTTAACAAATATATATTGACTATTTACTATGTTGACACAGCCTCTGACCTCACAAAGCTTATAGTCTACTGGTGAAGATCATCAAGTAAACAGATGTAACCAGGAAAACATTTTGAAAGTGCTAAACAGATATCATTTTAATTCCCATTAAAGCATGATATTCTGTAGCTCTCCACCTGGTATGCACACAGATGAACCATACAATGCAAACTTAATCTAAGGAGATACTGTTATAAGTATGAATAAGAGCTAGGGGCTAAATAATGTGACAAAAGCACAAACAAATGTGAAACCTGGTTCTTAGTGATAGCATTAGAGAAACCAAAAGACATGGTTTCTAGCATGGCTAGAGTGAGAACGAAGTGGAAAAAGATGAGAATGGAGAAGTGAGCAGAAGCTGATCATGTTATGCCTGAAAAGCCCTGTTACCAACTTGAGGAACTGCAAAGAGGTCATTGTGACTGGAACCATCTAAGAGGAATATTTAAAATCAGAATGAGTGGTGACCAATTTTAACATAAGAGTTCAAAACATTTATCCAGCTTGCTGAACTATGAAATAGCTAAGGATATTCTCGTGCCTCAATATGGATGAGTGCCTTGGGTAAGCGGAAAAATGGAAAAAGAATTTGGGTGTTTGGTCAAGTTGCCTGCCAATCTGAATTGGATACAGGGAAGTGATGGAGTCTGCACAGCATCCCCTGGATGGACATTCTCAAATGTTCTGAGGGCTCATTTGTGACAAGAGTAGGCTTAGGCCCTGGTTCAGGAAAGAGCAGGAGAAAGTCCACAATGCAGTTCTAAGTACTGCCCTTCCTGTCCTTACTAGGAGTAGCATTCCAAGAGGAATGGAAATTAACATTCATAAGAGGCCTGGAATATAATCCTCGAAAGAGCTGTAGAGCCCTATAATGAGGCTGAAGGTAGCATGAGATAGGCCTGTGAGGCACTACACAAGGTGGTTACTATTTAACTACAGGAATTAGAGGCATCCAGAGAGATAGTCTGTAGTACATGTCTAAGAAAGAGTGCTAGTGGTCAAAATCAGAAAAATCAAATCAGTTATGGGTCCAAAAGTCAGCAGGAATCCATCTTGTTCCAGGAATCCAGGAACAAGATGAAGAGGAGCAAAAAGCTCATGAGTAAAGGGGTCTAGATCTGGAATTTTTTCAATGAGCAGAGTAAAAATGCTTGGGCTCTCCTTTGTTGAGCACTGGCTGTCCTGGCATGAATAAGTCAGCTTCTGTTAAGATATAGGGTCATGGTGAACATGACCAGAAGTGAGGGATACTGCTGACAGGACGGCCACCATTAATTGGAACTATCACTTGCAAGAGCACTCATCAAGGAAGGCCACAGTAAACCAGAGAAGTTACTAAGACTCACCACCTGGAACTGTTGACATTGGGAACTGTTGTCAAAAGACAACCAAGGAAAACCATAGCTGAGAGCCCCAAGATGAAAATGTCCCTTGAAGGGTAAATAGAAGATCAGGCTGGGACGCCACATGGCTCAGTGGTCTCTATCCAGAGTTTCTCTGAAATGCTGATAGTTGTTACTTTTAATATAAGAAAAGGGAATGGAGATGGAGGGGAATTGGAAAATAGATTTCAGATAGCGGCTTAGACCAGCTCATTTGAATTATTACCTATCCTCGGACTCATGGTAGCAGGAAAGAGAAAAGATGGCTACATAAAACCAAGAAATGTATTATATAATGTCCTTTATCACTGGTTTTTGGTTTGCAAACTAGCAGATCATAAATGTGATTCTTTCAATGGTGACCTGATGGACTATTGCATCCTAGTCAGTTTTTTATGAATACATTGCCTTTTAGTCAACTTCATTTTTCTTCCTTTGTAATTTTGCTTATACCCAAGCAGAAAATATATTTATATAGTAGTCATTTCTTTTATTTGGGGCCAGAAACTGTTCAGGAAAATCTTGGGCAGGGTATTTCTTTTTTTTCCTCTTTAGATCTACTATAGGAGTTATATTTGGCAATTTGAATTTAGATCCAAGCAATCAATTTCTCTTAGATCAAAAGACATGCATGAAGTTGTTAAAATAGAGAACTGAACATTTCTGAAGCTTAAGTTTCAACGTGAATGTAAGCACAAATACGTTAAGTAATCCTGCGTGTGTCCTTTTGGTACATCTGTTTCCTTCTAGTATATTGCTTATCTTTTTGTAAAAATAATTAAAATAAATAATGTTTAAAGTAATATTATAAAAATGATTTTAATATTACATTGTTAGAATTAAATGAATTTAAGTTGGCCAAAATCTTCGGTAAAATTTGAAAAAATGCTACCTTTAAGACAAATTATATTGAAATAGGGTAAGGAGGGAGGAGAAAATATCTATAGCTAGGTTAAAAGAAATAAATAAGCAGAAAACGTAGATCTGAGTTTCTTGGTAGTTAGGATCAAAATAAATCATGTTGGATTATATATTTCTCATTATCTAATCTAAGGAATTACATCTTTGTATGCAAAGGGACATTTTGTTTTCCTCAACATTCTAAGAACAATTTCTCACAAAAAGCATCACATCTGAGACATTTAATAATATGGTAAGCAGCATATTCATTCATAGTCTAAGGAAATGCAGAAACAGTCTTCATATGGCTGTTTCTTACAACAGCCCTTTCTAAAATAGAAGGGAAAAGGTTAAGTCAAACTGGTGAAAGTATGTCTGTGTTAGATTAAATCCTAACAGAATGGCTTTTTTTTTTCCTTATGTGCTCTGATTGCTGCAGTGGTAAACTGCTGAGAAACTGGAGCAGTGAGCTCCCCTCTCATGATTCAAACGTCCCAGATGGGCTTGTGAGAAGAGGAGCAGAGAGGAGAATTCAAAACAAAGTCCTGTCCTAAAATCCAAGAATTCTGTGGTATAAATTGATAGGTACTCCTCATGTAGCTGCTATTTGCATAGGAAGCAAAATCAAAGTTCTGTTAGGCAAGTTAAAGAGTCTTTTGCAAACTCCTGCCCAGATGGAAGTTCTACTGACATTTTCATAGAAGTAGATTACCACAAAAGCAACATTGGGGAAAAATTAATAGTTGTGGTTTTCATGTAGTAAATTGGCCACTTGCATATTATTTGAAAAGATTATAAAGTATTCATCGACTACCTGAATTTAAAAAATGCTTAAACTATCATTTTCCAGCTCATGTGGTGGCATCTCCTATTAACACAGCTGTCTTAATCTATGTGTGGCAAAATATTTGCTTACTAATCATCGTTCCTCATCACAATTTGCGTAGAGGAATGCCTTACCCAGAAAAGAAACCAATGGCAGTAAAGATTGTGGTAAGAAAATTCGCTTTGTATTCTTTTTTACTTGACATTTTTTATTGATATAGATTCACAGTCAATTGTAAGAGGTAATACAGGTACTGTTTGTACTTTTCCCAGTTTCTCTCAATGGTAGCATTTTGCAAACTGTTGTATATCATCACAAGTATATTGACACTGATACAATCCACTGATCTTATTTTGATGTCCCCAATTTTACTTGTACTGTGTGTGTGTGTGTGTGTGTGTGTGTGTTTAGTTCTATACAATTTTATGCAGTTCCCATATCTATCACCACAGTCAAGATACTGAAAAATTCCATTTCCACAGGATACCTCCTGTTGCCTTTTCATAACTATATCTACTTCTCTCCCTCTCTCTGCCTCTGGCCACCATCCCTTACCCCTGGCAACTACTAATCTACCCTTCATTTCTAAAATATTGTCATTTCAAAGTAGCATATAAATGGAATCATATCATACATTGTGTAACGTTTAGAACTGGCTTTTTTTCCACACACACACAGCACAATTCTCTGAAGATCCACATAAGTTGTTGCTAATATCAGTAATTTGTTTCTTTTCATTGTTGATTAATATCCCATGGCATAGGTGTTCCATAGTTTCTTTAACCATTCATCTGCTGAAGAACTTATGGGCTGTCTCAAGTTTTTGGCTATTACAAATAAAGTTGCTATGAAAATGCATGCTATGTAAAAGGCAATAGGAGGGATCCGTTGGTTGACATAAGTTTTAATTTCTCTGAGATAAATATCCAAGACTGCAACTGCTGAGTTAAAGAGTAATTGCATGTTTAGTTATATAAGAAATCACCAAGCTCTTTTCCAGAATGGCTGTACCTTTTTATTTCCTATCAGCCTTGTATATGTGATCTAGTTTTTGCACATACTCACCAGCATTTGGTGTTGTCACTTTTTGTTTTAGCTCTTCTGATAGAAATATAGTGATATTTCATTGTGGTTTTAATTTGCATATCTGATGGCTCATGAAGTTCAATATCTTTTCATGTGCTTATTTACCATTCATATATTCTCTTCAGTAAAATCCATTGATGACTTTTGTCCTACTTTGTATTTTAAAGTGCACAACTTTCTACATTCAGTTATGGATCATTTTTTTAATTGGAAAAGACATTGATACCACGTACAAATTATTTGTCATTGTTTCATTTCAAATACAGATGCCAACACATTTCCCACAGATACAACCCTTATCTTTGTTCTCAGGATTCACTTGAGAGCTCAGTACCCAAGAATCAGGGAAATGGCTTCTAAAACACTCTTTAAATTTTTTTTTTTAATTTTATAAAATATTTGGGATCCTCAGGGATTCTAACTGTTTCAGTTTATTAGCCAATGAATTAGGTCAGTAGTGGAAATTAAATTTACATTTTTAAACTACACCTGGATATATCACGTTCCCCACTAACAACTAGTTTCAGCTAGAAGGAAACTTCCAAGAAGAGGCAGTAGGGTCTATAAGAAGACGTTGAATCTATACTGAGGAGCTGGGCTCAGCATGGCCTGAAAGACAAGCACCAATTGCCAACCCTTGACATGTGGTTTATTATCAGTGAGTGGCAGTAGAGAACTGACAGAGCGGCAAGAGGGGCTGCGATCTCATCTCAGTCAGCCACAGCACAGGCCACCATCACACCAGTGACTATGTGCTGGCGGCAGTCTCTCTACAGTGAGAGGAGGAGGAGTGAGGAATGATGACTGGAACGGAGAATGTAGTGGTGCCCCCAGGGCCCATGCCTGTCTAAGGCCCAAAACAGAAGTGGAAGTTTCCAAGCCAGTGAAGGCAGAGATAGTTAGTTAGGAGGGAACAGCCAGAGAACACAGAGATGTTAGGAGGGAACAAGACATGGCTTTGCATAGTTGTTTGTGGAGAAAAGTGTGAATAAGAGGGAAGCCCCAGACCTATGTGGAGAAATAGTACATCGTTTTTTTGTTTTGTTTTGTTTTGTTTTGTTTTCTTTCTTTCTTTCCTTCCAGAGCCATACCACTGAGAGTGGCTTTCAGAAACTGTAAACCTTGGTGTGGGGCTTGTTGGTAGCAGCTAGTGAGTGAATGAATAACCCACTATTTTTATTTTGGAGTCTATATATATTAGTTCAATCTCCATTCTCCTCCTCAAATATGGCTATAGTGTCTAAGGCTATCGTCTGGATGGAACCAAACAGCCCACATTAAAAGGAAAAAGAAATTCTAGACCAATAGACTAAGGGACTGACTCTTATGACTTGAGGAGTGAATAAAATGTTCCCCACTATTTCCCTGCCTATCTTCCCCCTTACATACTGTGATCTTTTACTTCTTATTTTCAAAACCAAATTATTAAACAAGTGGTCCCATTTCCTTATTCCCTATCATTTCCTTATTCCTTACTCACTATCACTCTTTGACCTGACTTTTGTCCCCATCTCTCCTTCTAATGTAGGTCCTGCTAATTAATGACCACCATGTCACTAAGTCCCATGAACATTTTTTCAGTTTTCATCTTGACCACTCAGTAGCGTTTTTTGTTTTTTTCGGTGACTCCTTATGTCCCTTTTAACCTTCCTATCTCTTCTTTTTAGACTTACACTCCTCTATTGAGACCTTAAAAGTTGGAACGCCTCAAGGCTATTTCTAAACCTTTTCTCTTAATCTAATCCATAGATATGGGATGTCACCCATACCTCTTTTAAAACAATCAAATTCTTTTCATTGAATCAAATTTACCATGCTAATCAAATTTACTGTTATTTACTCTTCTTCCCCTGGCTTACAATTCACTCTCCACAGTGTTATTTTTAAAAACTAATCTGTCATTGCTGTGGTCATGAAGACTAGCTCCTGCTCGATTCTCCTACTGCCGCCAGCCTCTGGCTCTATCAATGCTTCCTCCTTCCAGTTCTGCCTGTCTCAACCATCCTCCCCAACCCACCCAACTTCATTTAGGTGTTTCTAATCATCTCATGTTTTAGCCCAAATGTTATTTCCCTAGAAAATCTTCCTGACAACAGCAAAATAGATCAAGTCCATCTCTTACGTGCTTCAGGGGCTCCTGACCTATTCCTTTAAAGGCTTTTCACTGTTTTAAAAATATATTTGGGTGATTATTGGATTAATTTGTGTCTCTCTTACTAAACTCTAAGCGCAGAAGAGGAGGTGCCTTGGCTATTAGTCCTCTCTGTGTCTCCAGAACCCAGTACGGAGAATGACTGAAGAAACCAACTAGTCATAATTGTTCAAGAGTGTGAAGACCTTCCCCTTGAACCCTAGGTCTCCGCGGAGTTGGTCTCCCATAACCAGAGGGTCCGGGGATCCTGGAGTAGGTACGGTGGCCTCGGAAGTGACCGTGGATGGTGACTGTCTCATACTCAATTGTGCCAAGTTCAATATCTGGTGTTGTTCTTTCCTGATTACGTAAATAATTCCTCAAAGCCCTGCTCAGCCAGGAAGTTGTCTTGGATTTTATTCTTTAAATGTTTTTAAATAACATTTGTGGAGCATTTTACAAACATTTATACAAAAGTATATAAGTGCATTATACACAAACTATATACATGTTCATTATGTCATTCGACTCCCCAAACACCTCTGCAGTAACATATTATTCTTAACTGACTGATGTAGAAAATAAGGCTTAGAGGGATTAAGTGACTAATCAACATCTCTAAGCAGGGACTTCATTTCAGATTTTTCAATGCCAAGTTCTGTTTTATGCCACTGATAATTGCTTGTGCCTTCTCTTCATTTGATCAAGTCTAAATTTGGACTTTTATAGTAACTATACCCCAAGACTATTGTAGCTTGCATCATAGCTACATATATAGCATATGTACCATATATTACTATATATATATCTCCTAATTTGGGGGACTACTTCCATCTTTATCAGTTTTTGTTATATTGGAAGAAAGAGACATTTGATTTACATAGTTACCTTTGTCACACAGCCAGATGCAGACCTTGCATCTTGGAATGAGGAACTTTGGTGAGTCAGAGGAACAAGTAATTGCATTTAGTCTTATGTAAACCAGCTACCAAGAAACGTATGCTACCTGTTCCATAATCCATTCTTGCTATTTCCCTATTACCCTCCATATTCCTTCCACCCATACAGCAAAACTCATCTAAGAGAGAAAACAATGCCAGCGGTGTCTACCTTCTGCTCAGCATAAGAACATTTGTCTTTGTGCAGTGAATACGCGTCCATCCACTTATAAGCAAACATACTAATACTCTGAAAAAAAAATTGTGTTAATGAACCATGGTCCACACAATAAATACTATTGTATTTTCCTTAAAAATAGAACATGGTTGATTCATTGACACTGGACCAGACATTGGAATTTGCTTTCCATTAGTGATGGTGGAATTTCACTGATCCATCCACACTTCCTTGCCTCATCACTGGCAACCTTATCATCAATTTGAGAGGCAGTTGGCAGGGGGTTAGGAATGTAAATGGCACCTGTAATCTTTAACCTTGTCAAGGAATGTTCTTGCTTCTGAGGTGACGTAAACTGGTAAAAACAGCAGCTATATTGTTTCTGCTTTTAGGAAAATCTCATATAATCATTTATAAGTGAACCAGAACAAACGCCACCTAACCAGGCTATAGAAACTGACCACACTTCTCACCAAAAGCACCCAGCTAACCTTTGCTATCTTCTCCATCTTAAATTTCTGCCCATAGTCTTTTGCTTCCACACTGAGAATGCTGTGGCAACATTTAGGAACACCTTCTAGGTTTCTTCTTTTTGTTGCCTCAATGCTCCTGACATATTTGCTGCTCACTTTAAATAAAAGGAAACAGTTGGGGTGGCCGGGTAGGAGAACCTGGACTGTTTTGTAGGCTGACTTACTTTGGCTGAGCTCAATTAATTACTAAACTAAATACTTTCTGAACTAACTGCTCCCACTTCAATTTTGTTATATTTCCATTCTTTTGTTAGCTTTAGATCCACTACATATCATTTTTCAGAATAAATGTCTACTGAACACAAAAAGAAGAATACACCTGAGGACTAGGGTTACTTCAAATACAGTGAGTGAATATTGCAATTGAAGCCCAAAAACCCTTTTTTGACTCTATAGCCAGCGGTCACGCTTCCTACTGAAGTTAAGAGAAACTTTTTGTTGCTGGTGTCCCATATCAGGACCATATTAGAATTTTCCAATCCATGTCTATTCAGTGCTTATTTGGTGGCATGGAGGTATAATTGAAAAAGAATCATCCACATCACGGTTCAGGTAAATTATAGATTACATTGTTTTTGGTGATCTGGCTTGGAAGCCCAATCATTTTCTAATCTGACACAGGAATGTATTTTCCCATTGAAATGAACAGCTTAACACTCAGCCTCATGCTTTTAAGTTAGAATCTAACAGGAACACATGTACGCAACAAAGAGGTAAGGGAAGGTCAAAATAAACCCAATACATGAATAGACAAAATTTATACTGGATAAATTTATTTCATGGCTCAGGAGTGAGGAAATGTATTTATGGATTCACAGAGTTGACCAGGTTGTAGCGATTCCGGATGTACTTTTATGGGAGAATAATAAAAAGTGTCTCCTAAGAGAAGGAGACTGAGCAGTAATTTGGAAAAGCTAGACAACTAATATAGAAGGAATCACTTTCCAATGCTGCAGAGACCAAAGGCCTGGGTTCCAACTTGAAAAATAAATCATTTTGCTGACTTTGGACAATTACCCAAAATGACACAGGCAATACTGATATAATTTCCTGTTAAGAACCACGGACTTAGATGATCTTTAAGGTCTCTTCCAGTTCATTAATATTAATTTTTCTTGAAAAGATATTATTCTACTTGTACAGCTAAGAAGATTTAGTAATTTATTCCTGCTTTTCTAGCAAAAAAAAAAAAAAGCTACTTCAGGAAATGGGGTCACAATAGACAAACTATTCACCCATAGTTCTTTATTGGTACAAAAACTATTCTAGGCAATTTTATTCCCAAACCCTGGCTACAGGAACCAACACATTAGGATTGGACCACAGCGCCCTCTAGCCTGAATGCCTGCATAGCTAGAGGCTGGGCTTTCTAGGATTTCCGAGGAAACCATTGGGTTTTCTTAATAGATTTTCTTCAGACAATATGTTTTCTTACCATTTGTTTATGTAAGTTATAGACTTCAGAAGTGTTACTCCCTCTTCGAGTTAAAGGAAACCGTTATTCATTTTAGGGAAATGAATAACACCACACCCAAAACATCCTCTACTTTACTTATCTAACATTCCTGGCAGTTTTAATTTTTAAAACCTGATTTTCAGATATTTTGTCCCCACTAAGGAAAGAAGTTGATAGCAAAACATCTGATATATATGACAAAGCCACTGAGTATTATGATCAAATATTTGGAAAAGTAAATGTATATCCATGTAATATTAGGTGAAACCACATTGCATTTCTTTAAACTGTGTTTGAGCTACAGAAATGGCTTTTTGTATGGTTCACCCTAATATCTAAAAGGATAAATAAGAAACTAGGGAGAGAACTGGGAATCGGGAGACATATGAGAGGTAGGCTTATTGTTCTATATGTATTTTTAGAAATCAAAGGATTTTTTTTTACCATATTCAAAAACTAAAGATAAACATTTTAAGAGAAAAAAAAATATGTGGTCACAAATTTTCCTAAACTGACTGATTTTCTCCTCTTTCCAATTTTATCCCGATACTCATCCCTTTCTCTGCCAGAGTTATTTATTAAAGTAACTGATAATCTATTATTTTCAAACACTGGCAAATGATTTTTAGAAATATATCCTAAGGAAATTTATTGTCTGATTAGACAATTACAGGTGTGCAAGGGTTTTATTGTTTCAGAATAATGAAACATTTAAACAAAATGGGTGAGAGATTGTCTAAATAAAATATGATGGATTCATCTATTGGAATACTATGTAGGCACTGGGGGTTTTTTGGTTTTAGTTTTTACTTTTACTATGCTTCATAATTTTTATTTATTGATTGATTGATTGATTGATTTTTTGTAGCTGGATGTAATGTATTCAGTAAAAGGAAGTGCTGTAAATAGGCCTTTAGTGGTGGTAAAGTATGTGCATGGGGGAGCATTCTATAGTCCTATGATTAGGTTTCAGTTTTTAAGTGAACCTGTGCCTCTGGACTATAAACTTCACAAGTGTTTCTTAATTTTTTCTCCCCCTTTAGGTGGGAATGGATGGCTAGAGTGGGCTGGAGTTGGGTATTTCCATTCCCCCAAATTGGAAGGCTAGAGCTGACTCAATGGGTATTTTCTTCCCCTAGGTGAGTTAGTTTGTAATAATATTCTAGCAGGTTAGGTTCTTCTTAACTGGTTTCTCCTGAGGGAAAGCCTCTTTAAGAACAGAGTGCCCTGGCGTATTTCAAAATGGTTCCTTTTTCCTTCTCCCTGCAGGAAGCAGGAGGGGATTTTTCTTCACCATTTACTGTGGGAACCTTCTCTGAGCTCCGACAGGTAAGTCTCACAAAATTGTGGGGGCTCCTATGACTAGTCCTCTGGATTTTTTACACACTGAACTTCCTGCAATTTGTCAATTTCATTTCAGGTTTTCCTACCCTGGCACCGGTTCCCAAGGTGGTTTCTGCTAAGTGAGTTTCTGCTCTGGTAAGCCATGACCCTGTATTTGCCTGTCAGTTTCTCCAACCTTGGGGGCAGAGATTTGTCCTGCATTCTCCCCTCTCTTATGGATCCAAGAAGAGCTGTTGATTTTCCAATGTGTTTAGCTTTTTGTTAGGATAAAAGCTAAACACAAACTCTTTAAATGATCAAATATTTGGAAAAGGAAATGGCTTGAAATCAGTTTTTAATGAGACACTGAGTTTCTTCCGATTGAACATTAAAGGACATTTATTACAAGAGAAATAGAAAAAGTCTATAAGGGAAAAGGAACCAACCCCCATGGAGGCCGAGGGGCAACTTTAGTTTTTGGGGAGTTAAATGTTATATGCACATTTTCCACTATGTGGTGGGTCGCGCGCCCCTAATCCCTGCGTTGTTCAAGGGTTAACCATGCTAACTTTGCAATTTTATTTTTCTGAGATTATTTTCTTTGGAGGATGGCTTTTCTGTGTAAATGTTATAATGAGGATTTTTATTGATGATGGAACATAGTATTTGACCTTTATTTGGGTGCATTATTACCAAATCTAATTTTCCTAGGTCAAATTTGCAAATCTAACCTTTTCAAGGAGATTGTAATATTCCATTATTTTTAGTCAAATTTTTATTGTGTATAGTTTTTGTGAATTTTTCAGTGTTCTTTGTGTTCATTATATCCTCTAAGAAAGTCTAAATTTTTCTGTGTTAATTTGTGCTGCCGGTTTCCTAACTATTATAATGAAGTGGGGCCTGGACCACATGGAGAGACAGAAGAAAGAAGTCAGGTGCAGAAAAGCTGGTAGAGTTGGTGGCAGGAAGATGAGAGAATGTCTGTCTAATAGCTTCTATTTTCCCCACGATGTATTAGACAAGGCAAGCAACTACATAAGAGTGAAGGAGAAGGACATGAGTAAGTTTTTGGAGAGAGGAGAATATGTGATGTAGTTATTGTGGAGAGAGGAGAAGTCATGAGAAGTCATCATAGTAGGGGAGCATGTATAATAGGCTTGTTTGTTCATGTTAAGTGATATTTTGAGGTTTGTGGTCATGGATTTTATAAGTGAGACTAGCTATGTATTTTTCTCCCACTGTTCAGCTGCTTGAATTCAGGAGCTTGGCAGACAGCTGAGTTTCACCTGAGTTGGAGTTTGGCAGTGTTTGGCTGAGGGAGAAAACATTGCTCCCATAATTATCTCTTCTTTCTCCTGCATCATCAAACTTTTACTCACTGATTATTTCCTTTGGTATAACGGATGTCCAGTGCCTATCATCCTTAAACAATAAATGATCTAAAGCAAAATACAAACAAACAAAACCTTTCTATTACCCCACTTGTCTTAAAGGAGCCAAGCTACCACCTCCATTTATCTGTTCCCTTCAGAGCCTAACTTCTTAAATTAGTTTTCTATGGTCTCAACTCCATTTCCTCACTTCTCTTAGTTCCCACTTCACATCTGCTCTTAACACATTCCAATTAGGCTTCCCTACCATCACTCCATGGAGACTGTGTTTATCACATAACCAGCTATCACCACTGTGCTGAATTAATAGCTCATTCTCAGTCCTCATCTTCCTTGATCTCTCAGCACTTGACCACTTGAAACATTTTCTTCCCTTGGATACCTTGACACCACCCATCCCTCTTTCTCACCCACCCCCATTTCATTGGCTTCTCCTTTGGGGTCTCCTTTGAAAAAGGTTTAAATGTTGCAGGTCACATTCTTGGAAATTGGTTTCTCTTTATCTAATTTATCTTTCTCTGGGAATGTTCTTTATTACCAACCACTTAAATATTACTTATATGCCAATGACCTCCATAAGTAAATTTTCCAATGTTGGAAAATCCTTTCATTCCTAGATCCACTGTTGCTTATAAAGTAGTGCTATATTTTGTATATCGATGAGTATAATTTGCTAATACTTTATTTAGTTTTGCAACTGTATTTATCAGTGAGGTTACCTATAACTTTTCATTTGAATTAAACTCAGAATTTTCAAAATAAGCCCTATTAAAAATTTATTTTATATTCAAACTAACACAGTTTTAACAGAACTTTGTTTCCAGAAGCAACAATAAAGGAAATAAGGCATTTTTGCAGAATGTGGTTCTGAACAAGTCACGGTAAAAAATAAATGTGTACTTAACTTCCACCTCCTCAATATAGAGGCTACTTTCTGTTCCTCAGCCTTGGAAATAAGGCAAAGAACAGTCCGTAAACAATTTCAGGCAGCAGGTACCCAGAGCAAAGCTCAAGCAGTTGAGTGTGGACACATCTTAAAAGATGTTGGGGGAAACTGACCAAACCGAATTCAATTTTTAATAATGGATACATGGGTGAAGTGATTCCTCCCAAGTAGCAGTGCCTCCGGAGCCTGGTCTGTGCTCACCTGTGCGGTGCTCACTTGTGCTGTGCTCACCTGTGCGGAACTCACCTGTACAGAGCTCACCTGTGCAGTGCTCACCTGTACGGTGCTCACCTGTGCAGTGCTCACCTGTGTGGTGCTCACCTGAGTGGTGCTCACCTGTGCGGTGCTCACCTGTGCGGTGCTCCCAAGCAAACCCTGATGCTCCTGCTCCAGGGGAGACTTACTTTTAGAAATTCAGTGTCCAGGGAGCAATTGTGTGAATGAGGTGAGTGCAGATTCCACAGGGGTACCTTTACAGTTGGAGTCAAAATGTTTTCCTAACACCCGCTAGGTAGAGTGCAGGTGTCAAATGGTCCACTTCCTGTTAATTCCTCACCAGCATTTGTAGACCTAGGACCACAGACCTTTGCCAAGTCATCATGATCACATCTAATGTGCATTCTAATTTATGATTTCTATTCTGTGCCTGGATTTAACAATAATACCTACACACAAAACAATCCACTGTTAAACAATGTACACGGTCACAAAACAGTAATGATCTTCTGAGGACCAAATGTTTTTAACCATAGTCAAATTAGCATCAATTGTGCATCAAATTAGCCAGACTCACCAAGATTAAAAATTTTTGTATAATATAAATAATAACTTAAAAGACACATACACATACTTATAGAACTATGCTTGGGGAAACTCCATTTTGTTCAGTGTCACTGAGTGCTAAACAGCTGCCCCAGGTATTTTTGTTCAGAAAATCTATCCCAGGAGGGCACAGCAATTTATTAGATGAATAGAAAAGAAAGATATGCTTGTGGCAACCAGAGAGTTATAATGTCTTTCAAGCTGTATTAAGTGTACCTGCAGAAATGTTTAAGTGTTCTCAGGATGCAAAGCTGGAGCTGAAATGTGACATCAAACTAGGTACAAAAAGTGTGCAGCAGCCATTTCTTGAGATCAAACCTAGTACTCAGTACCCAAATATGCAAAAAAGCTTCAGGACACAGAGCTTGTTGGCTTGGTCCCATGTCGCATACTCTGATCATGTGTGAATTGCACAAGATTCACATTGTTCTGCTAGATTGGTATCGAGGATTTGCTCATACGCCTCCCAGACTTGATCTTCCTAGTTATATAAGAGATGCTCACGTATTATTTATTATTCCAACTCGTCGGAGGATAAAGCGGAGCGGTCCTTCTTCATCCTAGAGGAGCCTGGGGAACTAGGTGTTGTGCGGTGCTGAGAAGTGAGGCTGACTTTCCTGAATACAAGCTTCACTTCACGTCGGAGAGTGACTATATTCTTGTTTTATGTTCTGAAAATTTTGCTCTAGAGTTGTTAGGTGCCGCGGGCTTCCGGGCAGTTGCGGAGTCAGCTGTGGGTCCTCCACGTGTAGTGTGGGGTCCGGGTGTGGGGGCCGGGGTGCGGGGGCCGGGAGCGTGGTGGGGCAAAGGGGCGCAGCGCCGCCGCTTGGGGGAACCGGGCTCCGCAGTCCCGCCCGGGCTGCTCCCGGCAACTTCGCCCCGCGAGTTGTGCCGCCAGGTGGCCAGGGACCAGGAGCGGACAAGGCTGGAACTACAGCCCAGCTTCTGGGTATTCAGCGGAGCTCACAGGCCAAGCCTGCTCCAATGGCGCCTCCACACCCCCACAGGAAATGATTTTAATAATAATGGTCCCAATTATCACTACAGTGGACCGAGCTTAATTCGCAGTTGTAAAGTATTGTGTAAACATCAAACATGGATAAAATAGTGGAATGATAGAAATCCAGTCTCTTAGATTTAAGGAAAAAGAAACCATAATGTTGTAATAGTTTTGCTCTTTATTTGTAATTTTGGAAAACTTGACAAATACCAGACCGGTGATCCATTTTTAACATAGAATATTTTAGGGGCCTTTATGTGATTAAGTTTATAGCAAGTATTTTTTAGTGAGAAAATGTATCAGAGAAAGCTGTATTGATTCATTAATATATTTAAATAAACCTGTATTTCATGGTGGTGTGGTGAAAAGGGGAACTCGAGAGTCAGATTGCCTAGTTTTTAATCCTGCTGCATCACTTTTCTAGTGTGTCACAAAGGTAACCTGTAGGTATCTCAGTTTCCTCATAGTTAAAATGGGGAATAATAGTACTTACTTCATAGAGTTGGTTTGATAGTTCTTTGATAGATGATGTGATAAGCCCTTAAAGAACACCTGGCACATTGTATATCCATTTTTAAAATAACACACATATTTGCATTGAACTCATTTTTCAGTCGGCTTTTAATTCCTAGTCGGCTGAATAATTTAGAGACTAAGAGCAGAAGTCCTGGAGGGCAGGGGCTGTTTTGTTGGTCTGCGTACTCAGCACAGTGTCTGGCGAGGAGTGGGTGCTTGAGTGAATGAAATCAGGCACATATGGGTTCCAGTCATCGCTTTGCCATTTATAAGCAGCTGCGTAAGTCACTGGACTTCTCAGCTGTACAGTGAGGATAACTTCGTAGGTTTGTTGTGAGGACAAAGTCAGCTAGCTAATGCATGTAAAGTAATTAGTGTAGGATTTGGCACGTACCGTATCAGAGATGTTGCTTTTATCAGGAATTCAGACTATGAAACTGACAGTCTGAGATATTAAACAGTCTATTCAACTATCCACCAATGTTCTAGCTGAAAACACCCGCCCAGGAAAGGTGATTTGTAACTGTACCATTTCCTTACTTCCTCCTCTTCTTCCTGCTAACTAAACCAGAAAAATAAGTTTCTAAAGCTTTTTTTGATCACTCTAGTGTGGAAGAAACAATTGGATGGCTACTCAACAGCCGTTCCTTTTCTCTCTTGCTGTCAGGGCCCCAGTTTGTTTGGAATGAGGGGATAGATTGGATTTTTGTTCCCAGTCCTTCATTCCCTCTCTGGAATAGAATTATGCATGTACATGTTTTGACATGTAACTTTGTAGCACTTTCTACTGGAGTAGGCAGTGTATATATCCCAGCCCAGTTTGTGTTGGACTTGGCCAGAAGACTTGTTTGGCAAATGGAGTATTACTGGACATGACATGAGCAGAAAGACTCTAAATATGTGTGATTTTACCTGACTTCTTGTGCCCCTACCATTTGCAATGAGAAGAATATTCAACAGGTAGCCAGTAGTGCCAGAATAAGAAAATATATGGATCAAACATGAAAACACACACAGTCTGGATCCAAGCCCAATTAATCCCAGCTAAAACAAGCAGAGTCATAGGTGACCTACAGGCCTGTAGTTGAGGGAAAAGTGCATGTTCTTATAAACCACAAAGATTTTGGGAGTTGCTTGTTAAGGAGCATTATCACAGTAATAGCTAACTAATACAGGCAGCAGTCTGCCCAGCTCCAGAGGATGAATCATAACTGATCTAAGCTAATCCTGTTGTTCTTTTCTGTATACTTGATTTCTAGATTCTTTTGGAGCTAGGGGTGGCCAAATGACCCAATGTTGGCCAATGAAATATATGAAGATTATCTACTGAGGACTTCTGGAAAAGTTTTTGCTTCCCTCATGAAAGGCATAGTAGGGCCTGGAAGTGACCTTTCTATCTTCTTTGCTTGAAAATTCAGTGGGCATCTTGAGACCATAAATTGAAAGGCCATAAAGATGAAAACTAACAGCTGAGCATGATGGAGCAAACAAATAGAAAGTCTAGACTCCTGATGACATGGCTTACTAGTTGACCAACATCAACAACCATCTATCAATGTACTTCTTGTTTAGTCAGGTTTTCTGTTTCTCTCTTCCCAAGGTATTCCTAACCTAATATACCTAAAATAATGTCAATTTAGTCATCCTAGTCATTCTTTTTTCTGAGGTTAGGGATGAAAGAGAAAAGGGAGCTGTGTGATCATGATTCTCCTTCCACAAACTCTAAAAAAAATGCCTTTTTATTTATTAGGTTGTTAGAGCCTGATGTATTTTGCTGTGCTGCCTCTTTGTCAAATGTTTGTGATAACAATGATGCACTTAGGTTATGGTTGCCTTTAACCAAAAATGTGGTGGGGACTGATTTGGAAACGGAAAAGTACATCCTAACCCATGTTGGAGGTCACTGCCGTGTTTCCCCAAAAATAAGACCTAGCGGACAATCAGCTCTAATGCGTCTTTTGGAGCAAAAATTAATATAAGACCTGGTATTATAATAAAATAAAATAAAATAAAATATAATATAATATAATTATATTATATTATATTATATTATATTATATTATATTATATTATATTATATTATATTACATTAAATAAGACCCGGTCTTATAGTAAAATAAGACTGGGTCTTATATCAATTTTTGCTCCAAAAGATGCATTAGAGCTGATTGTCTGGCTAGGTCTTATTTTCGGGGAAACACGGCATGTCCAATGGTTGTTTCTTAAAAGGGAGCTAGGTCAACTAGGAGCCACACATTAAGAGCATCTCTTAGAGATTTTATAGGGAGCAAACAGCCAAAAATTTTCAAGAAATATGTGATGCGTGATACCACCATCTTCAACTTATACTGGGTGTAACCTCAGTATGCATTTGGAGTGTGTGTGGACTGCTACCAGATGAAGAGAAAAAAATTGGAAACAGGGAGCTACCTATAAGACTTTTCCTTGTCTGAGATGCATGAAAATTCAGGCACACAAGCCAGGAAACATGATACCTACACAGATCATTCTTGGAAAAGCTCTCTATGATGTTGAAGGTGGTTTACTTTTAAAAGCAAAGTGTGGAATGGACAAATTGTCCTTGTTCAAATAGGCAATTCAAGCTCTTCTCAAAGCCAGCCTTAAAGGAAGATATAAAACAGATTTCCTTAGTTGGAGAAAAACCTATTCTGGGTGCTGTGCTCTGCAGATTCCCTCAGTGTTGGAGCCAGCAACTGTGGGTTGGGGTGTAGCCTTCAAGTCTGCCAGCAGCATGAAACCAGCTTATCCCGTCAGCACTTCTTTAAATTGGCTGGCAGACCTAACCAATGGGAATATTAACAAAGAGAAACAAAAAAGACAAAGTGGATCCAAGAATATACCAATAATCCTTAATGACATTATTGCTCCTTTGGTAGAAATAACACTTTCTCTGATTATGTAAGAACCTCAAGAACTGACGATAAACCTAGCTTTCTGACATTCCTCACTACTGGTTGTGTGGTAATTGCATGCTGTGCTTGCAAGATCCCAATAATAAGGGCAACTGGAATGTGTTCAGGGAGTACTGGAAACAAAGGCCGCCAGTGATGGTGTCTGGCATACATCATAAATTAAACAGTGAATTTTGAAAACCTGAGTACTTTGACAAAGAGTCTAGTGAGCAGGAAGTCAATCTAATTAATTATAGGACTTTCATTGTCTGTTTAGGCTGCTCTTACAAAATACCACTGACACAGTTTAAAAAACAAGCCGCCCCTCCCCCCACACACATACACACACAGTTCTGGAGGGTGGGAAGTTCAAGATCAGGGTGCTGGTAGATTTGGTATCTGATGAGGGCCCACTTCGTGGTTCATAGATGCTGTCTTCTCACTGTGTCCTCACATGGTGGAAGGGGACAATGGAGCTCTCTGGGGTCTCTTCTATAAGGGCACTAATCCCATTCATGAGGGCTCTGATGTCATACCTAATCATCTCCTAAAGACCCCACCTCCAAACACCATGACACGGGATTAGGTTTTAACATATACGTTTTGGGGCATAAACATTCAGTCTATACCAAGAACCAGTGAAATCATTACAGATGTCAAAGTAGGAGACTTCGGGAATGCAATTGAAGATGTTCCAAGTCTCTTGGCAAATGAAAAAGAATTAATGATGTTGAAACCTAAGGACTGGCTATCAGGAGGGACTTGTAAAAATATGATGCCTCCGGGTTTGATGATCTGATGGCCAACATTCTATTGCTTGAGGACACAAGATAAGATGACAGATTGGATTTTGTCTCTAGGTGGCCCAACTGCTTTGTTTGGCCAGATTGGAATCCTGAGATGTATAATGCTTATGGATAAATGACTCCAAAATATAAAAAATGTGGAGCAATATCTTTACAGAGATGTATTGATGCAGCTCATGGCCTGGTCTATGTGGGCATTCCAAAGGACATTGTGCCAAGAAGTCCTTAAAACTGTCCAAGATGGGAACTCTCATGAACACACAATAAAGCAATTTATTGAAGGAAAAGAAGACAGGAGCCTCTGGCACGTATATGCTAGTGAAGACACGGAGAAGATACGAGAATTCCTTTAAAATACATCAGAAGAGCACGTTCCAGAAAACCCAGTGACTATAATCCTATTAGTGATCTGAGCTGGCATTTAGACTGATCACTAGGAAAGCATCTTCATCAAGAGTATGGAGTCCAAGGCTGGGCTATTTTACAGTTTCTCAGAAATGTGGCATTTTCACAGCAGGAATTCCATACGAGGTTCATAACTTGTACAGCTGTGCCAAAGTGGCTAACGATTCTGTTTCTTCAGAGCATGGTCAACAGTCTTCAGGCTTACTCAGGAATTCTGTTATCTGTTAGAGATTCATACCAATCTTGAAGATAAATTACAGATGAAGCATGTTATCTACCATGTAGTAAAAGATGCAGATACTATACTGAAAACCAGCAGATCCAGTTTGGGCAAACCCTAAGGGTCCTACAGATGCCTTAACCCATACACAGTGAAAGTGAATTATTGGCAGCTGTTCAAATTCTTCAGGCAAAATTCCTGTGGGCTTTATCATGTTACCTCATCTTCTTTTTTTTTTTTTTCTTAACTATACTTGAATTTTCAAGGTACTCTGTGTACTGTATATTTCTAGTGTTTACAGACATTAAATGTGTATGTGTAGTAACTATTTACAAAACATAGAAACCTTAAACTGTGACTTCCCACCTAGTACTGAGGTTTTCCCAAGCTGTAAAAACAAAACCTTTTATGAGCCCTGGAGCAATATCTACAGTTATATCCTAGCCACTTGGTTGGATAGTTTAGTCAAAATGCATTTATAGCTATTAGTAACGACTCTGCACAGTTTATTTGGATTGCGCTTTGTTTCATGTTTGTCTGGGTACCCCTTCTTCTGCCCTTTAAGGTTCAGAAGAGCAGTGGAGGCAATGAACAGCTCATGACGCAGTTCTTATTGTGTTGCATAGGATTGGCATCACTTAACAGAAACCAACTCCTGTGTAATTCTTGGGGTTAATCATCTTTATCAAATGAAGCTCTGTTTATTTAAATGAAGCTCTGTTAATTTTAAGTGTTAAGCATTTTTTATTAAAATATTCATATAATTTTTAAAAGTTTACAGAGTACTTTTGCTAAAAAAAAAAAAGAGAGAGAGAGAGATACAGCATCAAAATATGTAAGGCAAAACTAATAGAATTGCAAAGCGAAATAGATGAATCCACTCTCATAACTGGAGACTTGAACACCCCTCTCATCACCCATCAGAATAGACAGATCCAGAAGACAAAAAATCAGTAAGAGTATATTTGAACTCAACATCATCAATCAACTAGATATAACTGATATCTATAAACCACTTCATCCAACAACAGCAAAATACACATTCATATTCATTAAGTTCACATGGAACATTCACCAAGACTATATTCTGGATATAAAACACACCTTAACAAATTAAAAAGAACAGAAATCAATCTGCTATTAGACCACAATGGAATTTACTAGAAATTAATAACAGAAAGATAACTAGAAAGTCCCAAAATACATGGAGATTAAACAACACACTTCTAAATACAGCATTGGTCAAAGAAGATTTCTCAAGAGAAATTTAAAAATACTTTCAACTAAATGAAAATGAAAATACAACTTATCAAACTATGTGGGATGTAGTGAAAATGGTGCTTAGAAGAAAGTTTATAGTATTGAATGCGTATATTCGAACAGAAGAAATTTCTACAATCAGTAATCTAAGGTTCCACCTTAGGAAACTAGAAAAAGAAGAGCAAATTAAATCCAAAGTAAGGAGAAGAAAAGAAATAATAAAAATTAGAGCAGAAATCAGTGAAATTGAAAACAGGAAATCAATGGAAGAAAATTAATGACACCAAAAGTTGTTTCTTTGAAAAGATGGATAAATTGATAAAACCTTAGTCAGGCTAAGAAAAAAATAGAAAGCACACAAACTACTGATGTCAGAAATAAAAGAGAGGACATCACTATAGACCACATGGACATAAAAAGGAGAATCAAGGACTACTATGAATGACTCTTTACCCACTAATTTGATAACCTAGAAGAAATGGACCAATTATTTAAAAGAAAAAATCTACCAAAACTTACATAAGAAAAAATACGCAATTTTAATAGGCCTGCCAACCCAGGTGGTTGGCAGTATCAGCCATCACTTTGTGGAAACGATTCATCGTGGAAAACAGAAAACAGTTTATATCTCGGGATTTGGGAATGGGAAAGTGAAAACAATTCCTGACAACGAGTGGGAATTCCCATCTGGAAACCTTACTGACAGCAGCAAATATTAAGCAAGGATGCAGAACAATAGAAACTCTCATTCATTGCTGGTGAGAATGCAAAATGGCACAGGCAATTTGAAAGTCAGTTTGGTGGTTTCTTATAAAACTAAACATACTCTCTTACCATGTAATCCAGTAATCACACTCCTTGGTATTTACCCCAAGGAGTTGAAAAGTCACAAAAATCTGCACACAGATATTTACAGCAGCTTTATTTATAATTGCTAAACCTGGAAGCAACCAAGATGTTTTCAGTAGGTGAATGGATGAATAAATTGTGGCACATCCTGAAAGAGGAATATTATTCAGTGCTAAAAAGAAATGAATTATTAAGCCATGAAAAAACATGGTGAAACCTTAAGTGCATATTATTAAGTTAAGAAGGCAGTCTGAGAAGGCTACGTACTGTATGATTCCAACTATATGACATTCTAGATAAGACAAAACTATGAAGATAGTAAAAAAATCAGCATTTGCGAGGTGTTGCAGAGTGGGGGTGGTGGTAAAAAATGTGATATCATCTTAGATTATTACATACTCAACTAGCTCACTTACTGCTGCCATTTCCCAGTATTCAAGTTAAGCCATATGGCAGCAAGTATGCATTCTGATATAATTTCTTAAACTGATCTGTTTTAATGGGAAATTTTAATACCTTCATGTCACAAGAAGTTGAATGACAGATACAGCATTATTACAATAATTAACATTTTAATAACAACATTATTGGGTCCTTACATTGAATTAGGTAGAGCTTATTTAGTGAAAAGGATTCTGGTTTTGTAATCAAAGATATGAATTAGAATTTGAGTTCTAGTGTTTATTCATCATATGACTTTGGGCAAGTTAATTTCTTCTGGGCTGTCCTAATCCTCTTCTAATTTAGGAATGAAGATCAATGAGGTATTCTATGGGCATTGTATTTTATACACTGCAGAGGCTTTTGGATAGAAATGTTGTTAGTAGTGCAGGTTTCTAGGACCGCTGTGCGCCGACAGTGAGGCAGCAGTTTTCCGCGGTTGTTCAGAGCCAAGACATCTGGTTACAATCTTCTCTTGCTGGTTAACAGTAAGCTTGCCCATAGGTGATGATGCTGAGCCTGCTCTGAAACGGTGTGGGCTGCACTGTCAGGTCCCACTAGCCTGTAACAATGGACCACATGTTCTGCTGCAACTTAAGGACAGGAACTGTCTGCTCAGTCTTTGAAGTGTGAGTTAAGTCTGTATGTGATAGTGCAGTATACAGTTTATTCATTAAATTAAAAAAAAAAAAAAGGACAGGAACTCTAACTCACCTTTTCACAAACTATCCACAAAAGCTTACTGAAAAATGGAATTTTTGCACACTAGAAATTTCCAGGCACTCTTTGCTATGATTAGAACACTGTGGGTCTTTGCAGGGAAACAAAACGCCCCTGGGTTTCCTCGTGTTCTGGTAGAAAGCCCTAGCCTCCCCACAATCCTCACATATGGGGAGAATGAGATCAGTATCCACTTATTTGGTTCATGGCTCTGATCTGAAATGATAATAAAATGTCTCTATGTCCCTGAGAGAGCCACATGGTTACAACACAGGCTGGGCCCCTAGGTGAAGGCCCAGGACAGCTGTGCTGTCTCCTTTGGTATGAAGCCCAGGCCCTGGAGAAAGCTCTAAGTCATAAAAGTTGAGACCCATGGGGTTACCTGGCACCTGGAGGTAATTTATTCACATAAGGAGCAAGGACTCAGACTCGTTATATTTCTAAGGAGATTATTTTGGGAGTGAAGGGAAACAACTTCTTCCTTCCTCTTTATAAGCCAAGTAAAATCACTTTTTGTCTTATGTAAAAGCGATTTTACTTACATCAGACGTTTGACTTGGCTCTCATTGCAGTACCTACTGTGGGGGGCCAGCATGCTTCATATTTTCTGTATGGTAATTAACACAAAATCTGTCTCTGATCCAGAGACCTCATGTGTGTACTCAGGATAAAATTAATAATAATAAATGTTAAAAATTCAATGGTTTTGACATAATTATAAAATTATCTCCAGAGTTTCTAGATAAGTGGATTGATAACCAAGATATGGCCTGAACTGTAGGCCGCATGCCTACAGAGGCACACAGTCGTTTAGGAAGAAAACAAGGCAGAGCATAGGCAGAAGCATGCAGTGACTGGGAAGTGGAAGGGTACGGGGACTACAGCACAGCTGGGACTTGGGGAGGCCAGAAGTCCCCACTCCCAGAGGGCATGCTGTGACAGGTTAAAGGGATACAGCGGGATCTCAGAAATCTTGGAGGTGAGGGTTCTTTGGTAATCTTTCTGCTGCTGTTTGAGGAGTTGTACCTTGGGATGGTGGGGTGTTCCAGAGGCTTGAGGGGAAAGCAAGTGTGTGTCCCTTCAGGGCAAGGGACGCTCCTCCTTCAGCGGCAGCAGGTCCTCCTAGAGACAGACTGTCCTGTCGGGAAAACCCAGGACAGAAAGCAGCCCTTCGTGGTAGGTGTACAGCTCCAGCTCTGCCTCCAAGATGGGGATGTATCCAGGAGCTCCAATTTCCAGGGCTTGGAGGAAGGATGAAGATCCAGAAGCTTCACAGCATCCATCATCTAAAAGTGACGACACCAGCAGCAGAGCCCACCCAGGGTGGGAGTCACTTATTTTCTTGGCTCAGTCATTCAGTGGGTTATTTAAAACTCTCCTTGATGACTTCACTTCAAAAAGGAAAGTGTCCATTGTCAAGGGAGCCTCCACTCCCCCATCTTCCTCAGAAATAATTCTTAGTGGGATATTCAGAGGCTCCCAAAGAGGTACCAGATCGGGCAGAAACAGAATAAAGAGCCATGTAATGGCTGGAGCCCTGGAGCCCTCAGAGGGTTAATTACAGCACACCAGCCTCCTCACCCTTATCCAACAAAAGACCAGAGGCTGAGGTGGCCCCGCCCAGGCAGAGGGAAGCCCCCCTGGCCACTAGGAGCTTGGTAAATTTCCAGATGATGATGTGGCTTGTCCAGCAGACGAGGGTTCGGGCCAGGACCAGGATGACAAAGATAATCCCAGAGGTGAGCGCCAGGCAGACCATGGACTCCTTGTCTTCCACACAGGTATTAGCACCTGTCCCTAGCCAGTAGACCAGCAGGCTCAGCCTGGCCACAAGGAAGATGGTGATGCAAAGGGATGTGGGCAGCCTGAAGTTCCTGGGGGCAGAAGCAGCTGTGGAGACGTCCACCTTGCAATACCTCTGACCTGTTCTCTGTACCTCACAGGACAACCACAGCTCCTCCCACACCAGCTGGGATGCAACGATTCTGTTGTGGAGGCAAGTGGTCACCTCCCGCAAGGGCAGGGTCCAGGCATTCACCTAGCTGAGCAATGTCAGGACGATGCCCAGGATTTGCAGACCAGCTGAGGCTATGGTGACGTTGAGAAGACATATGAAGGAAACCAAAGGGCCTCCATAGTGTGGGAATGGGGATCACTCAACCACTGCACAGCCGGCAAGGAGGGACGTAGATACCAGCTTTGACTCAGTCTTGCTCCAGACTGGGGGTGCTGTGTTCACTGGAAACCCAGGGGTGGTGGTGAGGAAAGACCACTTGCTGGCTGTGGGGATAGCAGTGGCTCAGGGAGCAGGTCCTAGAGCCAAATGGTGCTCAAATCTCCACTCACCACGTACTAGTGCTATGACCTTGGGCAATTCACCTAACCTTCCTGGGCCTCAATGTCCTACTCTGAAAAACAGAGATACCAACAGTGCATTTTAACATGTAACTACATCCTAAGGTGTGGATTAAATGGCACATGGTATGGCCTAAGTAAGCACTGGGTATTATTCTTGTTATTATGTTATTGTTTTATCTCTGGGGCCCTGAAGAAAGTTGGAATTATCTCTGCAATGAGATACTTCTGAGTCTCCTTTTACCATTCCCACACCTTCCTCCACCTCCCAAACACATATACATCTGGACGAGAGCACTGAGAGGGTGGGACCAGGGTCTGTGTCATTTGTCTTGCATGGAGGTATTTGTTGAATTGCGCTGCCTCCTTTGAACGGTATAAAGAATTTCGTGCATCATAGTAGGCTTCTCTAGTCTGTTAGAATACTCAACAATGAATTATTGTTATCAAAGCATTATTGTCCCCATTGTAAAAAGATATTATATAGTACGCTCACAATCAGGGACTATCAGAGCTGGAAGTAATCTCAAAGATGACAGCCTCCTTCCACTTTACTGATGAGGAAACAGATGCCCATGGAAGCTTAAGTGATTTTCCCAGTAATTCACAGTGCCACTCTGATTGAGTTGATAGTTGAGCTACACTTTCTTTGCCCTCCAAGAGCTGCCTAGGGGTAGATTCTGTAACATCCTGAATTGGAAATATAAGCCCATAGTGACTGGCATACAGATCACTCCCGCTGGAGATCTTCCAAAAGATGCAGAGATATCCAGGATGGACTCATTTCCCATTAAATAAAGGCATAATGTAAAATAGCAATTTATTGCTCTTGGCTCAAGATACTCCCAATTATTAGACATACCAATAAAGGCGTGCTTTCTGGGTAGTTTAGTTTTGATAACCAATCATGTCTCCATGCTTTTTTATTTAAGTGACTTAGACGTAAGTGTCTAAGTTATGTTTTGTAGTGCTCACCATAGAACTGGGGGAATGAGAAGAGTGTGACATAGGTTGGATACTCCGAAGGGATAAAATGGAATGGATTTAGGCATATTCAGTTAGCAGGAGTTCCAAAAATCTCCCAAAATTATGGGACTGAAGATAGGGCAGAAATGCAGAACAGATATGAGCACTGTTTGAGCAGGAGTGCTTAGTTCCCTGAATGCAGGAAACATGGGAATGGTAACTATCTCAGAAATCAGCTTGGAGGATGCCATCTGGTTCAAATGCAATAGAATAAGAGAGCAAGATAAATGCAAAGGAGGCCAAAGGAGCAGAGAGTAAGGGGAATTAGCAAAGAGGGGTGTTACCAAAGCTGAAGTTAGATAGATTGCTTAAGAAAATGGTGGCTGGGAAAGTTGAGGGCAGCAAAACTCTAGGAGGAAAGAATATGGTGATCACGAGACTTATCAGGTAAGGAATCTGAACAGTTCTGAGGACAAGCCAATCACAGCTGGACAGGTTGCAAAGACTTGGTCCTGCAGCAATAGAGATAGTAGAAGTAAAATTTATATATATTTTCTAGATTGTTTTCTGTATTATTTTGAAAACTTTCAACCTATAGAAAATTACATTGAGGATCCTTATATCTTTTACGTAGATTTACTAATGGTTAACATTTTCCCAGATTTGCTTCTATCTATCTATCTATCTATCTATCTATCTATCTATCTATCTATCTATCTATCTATCTATTCGGTTAATATCTATCTTCTATCATCTATCTATCTATCCATCTCACACAAAATTTTTTCTGAACCACTTACATTATCTGTGAATTTTAAATGGTCTGTGTCACACTTCACATATATCACCATGTATTTCCAAGAACAAGGGCATGGCTACATGACTACAATTCACTTATCACCTTCAGGAAATTTAACATTGATATAATTGTGTATCTCAAATTTGTATGTATTGTTTTCCCCAGCTCTTCCAAAAAATGTCCTTTATAGCTTTTTTTTCCCTTCTAATCCAGGATCCAACCAAGGATCACACACTGCATTTAATTGTTACGTCTCCTTTAGTCTTCTTGCACCTATGATGGTAACTTAATTTTCGTTCAAGACTGGCATTTTTGAGTCCAGATAAGTTGTTTTGTAGACTGTCCCTCTGTTTGGCCTTGTCTGTTTTGTCATTAGATTTAGGTTAAACATTTTTTTGCAGCAGTATCAGATAAGTGGTCCTATAGACAATAAGCTTTATAGTAAGTCATAATGCACCAAAGTGCTGGAAGCCTGCTGTGATTCTGCTTTTCATCCTGAATATGTTTTGTAAAGAACAAATGGGATGATTACTTCAGATGTGCTGAAAGCTGATCTAGACCTCCACGATATAAATTGGAATCAAAATTCTACTTTACTCTGTGCTACATACAGCTGAGGAATCAGAGGGCTGGTTTCTGTTACTGAAACTCAGATCTTTTCACTCTAGAGCTTATACTTTTCCACTTTCTTTTGTCTTAAAGGAAATGACTTGAAAAACAGATACAATATGTTTGGCAATATAAATATGTTAACCTTAGGATGTATTTGATTCTTACTGTAATTCATTCCTCAAGTGAAATTGGAATCCATTCCCTGTTCAAGGGGATACATTTTAGCTAAGGTGGCTAAATGTGGCAACTGGGTTGCTTAATATTTATACAAAAATTTATTTTTTGTATGAAGGGCTTTATCAGGCATTATATATTTAATGTTCATAATAACTCTGTGAGGTTGACTGAGGCCTCAGTGAGATCAGGATGGTCCTAATTCCGAATGAGACTCACAGTCCTTGGTGTGTTGAGACTGGTTGGCAACCACACATACACCCTCTCGTCTGCCTGAGAAAGGTGGCTGTTCAGAATTGGCTACTAGAATGATCAGGTTATCAGAGAGATCAGGCTAATTGCGATCTTTGAATCCACAGCAACTTTTGTAGCAAGACGGCCAGTCGTAAAACAAAATCCTCCCTTTGATTTGTTGTTTTAGTGGCATGTTACCTAACAAATTAGCACATTCATTGGCTCATTCAATTCTCAAACTTTCATTTGAAACTTCCTTTGCTAGATAAGAATGACAAGTTGGTTGTGATACCTGTTAGGGTACATGAATATTTGTATGGCTCCATGTTCAGGTCTGTTTCCAAAAAGATTTAAGATAGCTTACAGAAACACATATGATTTAATAAAAAAAAAAGAAGAAATAATGTAAGCAATTGGGTTGAGAGAAAAATGCCAACAATGAGATTCATATACAACACAAAGTGTAAGCTGCGAGATTTTATTTTAAATGTTGAGGATACTTGACTGTAAGCATGTTCCTATACCAGGTGGGAAGGAGAAAGTGAAAAGTAAAGATAGAAGAGTTTGAAGGTAATATAGCTGGAGTGAGGTCCCAAGCAGACCAGAAAGGAGATCAAAACCATGTGGATTAGACTGAGAATTAGTCCCTCGTGAAGCTCAAAGGATGTGGCTCTACACAGGATAAAACAACCTGCAACCTCCTGTGGGAAGAGCATCTAAACAGAGGTGTAGACAGCACAGTGGGGGTGGGGGGTGACAGGGTCGGGAGCCAGGCCCACGTACTGGCACCAGATTAGGGCTTCAGACAAAAGAATGGCAACCCATCGTTTTCTATACATATTTTTTTTTTTTGGTTGGAGAAAACCATACTTTTTTGGGGACACGCTTTCCCCCCCACTTCCTCTTCTCTCTGGAATGGCTCACAGTAAGCGTGGTATTAGAAAACTCCTTGGAGTGGAGAAATTCTCCAGGACCCCTGCATGGCCCCTTAATCTGTAGTTGTGACACGCTTGGCTGCAGGAAGTCTTGCTTGTGAACTGGCCATCCCACTAGGACCACAAGGGACCAGGGAACCAGAAACCAAAGCCCTTCCTGCTAGTCTGTGATCCCAGGATTGGTTTTACTCCCCACTTTCACATATTCTTGACTCTGAGAACTTTCAGAACACAATGGAATCACCATTTCAAGGCCAAAAAGAACTTACGGGAAAGAGAAGTGAAAATTGGCCTCCAGCTACTCTCAGGGCGCCAGTGAAAGTGTCATCCTGTTCTCTGGTCATTGTATATATGTGCTTACTTTGCTTGCTTTGACTCACACCTTACTCTATGTCCACCCTCTCCCAAAGAGAGGATTGTTTCCCCATTTTCAATGTGACCCACTGGGGGGAAGGAAGGGGATGACTGTCCCCTGCTTGAGAGAAAGGCACGTTTGTAGGGCCTGAACCTCTCCCAGACTTGCTGCCGCACTGGCTGAGTGAGTGGACTGTGGGCTGGACCCAGCAACCCCTACCCATGGTGCCTTCATCGTGGGAAGTCAGCACAGGCTGCCCCCTTGATGGTCCGGGGCATGGAGCAGGGGGCCTCCCCTGGAGGGCTCTTAGGAGAAAATGGTGGTGGTTTTAACCCACAAAGTTTTGGATGGTGATGAACAACACTAGATAACAGATTCTCTGCCTTTTGCAAATTTACCCTGCGGGTTAAGGTGCCAACTTAGAGTTTTACGTCCTGGGTCCTGTGGATGGCAGTTCTTCATGTCAAGTTCCCAGCCTGATTCTGCAGAGGCTTCACTCAATGTGGTTTAAACACGCGAAGCTTTCCACGTCCTTGCCCAGTATCTAGGGTGGCCTCCCAGGCACACAGGTATCTGGCGTCTCACATGGCTATTCGGGTTCTCTACAGGGCTCCCAGCTGTGTGTTCTCATAGCCCCTCCCACCCCCTCCCCAGCTCCCTGCTGTGCTGCTCCCCATTGCTCCATGTCAGGCTGGTCCCCATTCTGTCCTGCCTTCCCTTTGGGCCAGGACCTCCTCCTAATTGTGGCTTTAAGGAGTAAGCTTGAGGACAATGGTTTTTTAATCATTGTAAATCATGACCTCATTTCCGGCCTCCCAGGCTCCATCCATTCCAGCATTTTCTCTTCTGCCATTTTCCTCACCTTGTGCTATAACGGGATGTTGTGTATCCACAGACTTACAGGAGTATTCAGTATATAGTTTCTAAACAAACACTTTATTTTCTAATTAAAAAAAAAGTGTCAGTGTGGAACAGGCAGCAACCTTCCCTCCTGGTGCTGAGAGATGTGGGGAATGGAGAGCAGCCTCAAATATCCAGTTGAAACACTGTATTCCAAGCCTGGAAAACCTGTATTCAATTTTCTTTAGTTATCCCACTGCCTGACTAAAATTCATGCACTGTGCTGCTCATGTTGTAGAATATGTAACTCCTCAGTGGTTTCTGGGAGTACCTGGAGCCTGGGAAATAGATTTGATTACACAGGGCAAACTTTGGCCCTTCGTTTTCACCTTGACTTTGAATATAAATAAAGGCTGTAAACCTATTTTCTCTTCATTTGAATATAAATAAAGGCTGTAAACCTATTTTCTCTTCATTACTCTACGTCTCTTTCATTCAACAAATACGAGTGCCTCTTGTGTGTCATACAGCCCACTCCCTCATTCCATTTTTTACTTTTATTCATAGTTTCTGGGGAAGTTGCTGATGAGGAGTTTTGACTCTATTCTCTTGGATAAAAGCTGCAGAGATTCAGGCCAAAGGTATCTCAAGCCTAAATAGGTGCAGGATGGAATCTTTTAAGCTCCTTGTTTCTTCTATCCAGCACCAAAGGAGACTGTAATTAAGCACCAAAGTCACACATATTTTTTAAGTAGGGCCAATTCTGGGCACTGTGGAGAATCACAGTTTGAGTCAACAATGGGCCTCAGAGGACCATCTAGCAAAACGCAGCCCTCTTATTTTAGTGATTTAAAAAAATTAAGGCCTCATTTAAACTTAATACAAGCACAAAGCTAGTAAGAGGCAGAACTGGCATGAGTGGTCTTCTGACTCCTAGACCAAAGGTCTTTCTGGCAGGAAACAGCTCACCAGTCAACTCAAATTTCACAAGTGCAGACAGGTATTTCGGAGGGAACAAGTTTAAATTTACCTTCCTAAGTGAGCAAGAATATAACATCAATATTTCCATTTAAAGTGCTTGTTTTCAGAGCACTTATATGCATCCTTCTGTTACAGTTGGCAACAAGGATTATCAAAACTCCACACAACAATGGGAGGAACTGGTGTGCTTTCATGTCTGATTATTTCATCCTGTGAACTAAGTGCTCTGATCTCCCAAGGAGTTTCCGAGCCAGAGGTGTGTCATGTCTGAAGATGGGAAACTAAGATAGCTGTATCGCTACGTATTTCTATACAGGTTCACAAATTTAGTACTTGCAAGACCAGGTTCGTGGCATTTGGGGGCATGAAGTGAGAGTGGGGGGCTATAGTACACCACTCTGGCATCGAGCTTAGTTTTATAGTGACAGGGTGTCAGTGCTGGGAGAGATCGTTTTGTCTAATTCTGTGATTTAGAGGAAGGAACAGTGATTCAGAGATTAACAGGTTTTTCATGGTTTTAGAATAAACAGAAGCAATTTGAGCAATTTACTCATTGGTTATCTCGCTCGTTGATTCTATTCTGCTAACATCCCCCCTCCACGGTATACTACTATCAAATACCAGTTACTTCCATTTCTATTTCTCTTTCGTCTCAATGATAATCCACCTGGGATCCCAAATCCCTCCTGCGTCTCATCTTTTACATTTCATTTAGGATTGTGTGGTGTTACAGACTTGACTTTGTTACAATCTTGACTTTGATGTAAGTAATTTTCCCATTTTCACAGCTATCAAGAAGCACAGGTGACAAAGGAAAACCTGATTTTCAGAAGTAGTAGTTGAGATAAAGCAGTCTCACAGAAAAATCAGTGCCATTTATAAGACTTCATTAATTTAAACCAAATGGTTATGTTTAGCTTAGTAGGTTTCTGTTAAAGGCTCCACTATCGTTCTAGTACAAAGACCTGAAATTAGTTAAGACACATTACCCACAACATTACAACATATTCTATAATTTCTATACAGGGTACTACTCTATGATAAGGGAAAAAACCCAAAGAGGTACATTATTGCAGCACATTAACAATAGTCTATTCTAGTTAATATGCAGTTGTTCAATTAGCTTAGACCTTTTAAAAATTCTGCATATAATCAAGTGCATAAACTCATACAATATCCACATTTTGTACATTCTTTCTATATGTAAAACATAACAGCACTAGCCAGACAGAACTATTTGCATGGGGAGGGAACACTTAATTTTACAGATGGGGGCCATAAACTCAGATTAAAGGGCTTTAGCCATCACAGAGCTAGCTAGCTTTTGTCTGCAGATGCGACTAGCCCTAAATCTAGGCTGTCTGTTATTTGATGATCACAATTCCTCCCCAATTATAGACACCTTCGTAATGCTAACTAGCTCTTTTAAGGGTAGGGAGACAATGCTATTCTAGAAAGATTTGGGATTTGACAAAGGATTCCTATCTTAGCCCCACTTCTTGAGAGCCCAGTGATCTAGATACAACTTAACTTGCTCTCTCTGGAGCCAGTTTCCTCATTTGTCCGATTGAGGTAAATACCTGACGCGTGGAGTTGTAGAGAAAGTGTGATGTGTGTGAAATGCATGGCATATTGTAGGTGGTTAACACGTGGTCTAACCCACGGTGGGGCTGAGAGTATAGACTCCCTTAAGTATAGGCTGCACTAGTGAGAGCACCAGGTAATGGGTTCACGCCTAAACAGGTAAATTAGATAAATGAGGGAGGGTAGAGGTGAGTAGTTTTTATGGGTTCACTTGCTATGATGGGAACAGTTTTCTGTGGGAAAGAATGGAGAAACAGAATTACAGATCAGCAGGACAGAAGTCCAGATTTTAAGGAATAAGTTTTTGGCCATTGCCCTTTTATCTATATAGTTGTCTGGGGTGGGGGGAATTAGTATTGGAGGAGGAATTAGGATAATTCCCTCCAGCAAGTTTATCATGCTTTAGTGTAAGACGATCAACTCTTCAGAAAAAGTAATTAAATCCACACTTACAAAACAATTATTCAGATTATACAATAATCACTATTAAAAAAGATAATTCCACACTTACTTTAAGTAATGTCATTTGAAAGTATAAAACCTTTCATATCTAACTGCAAAAAATAAATGTTTTTTAAATTTGGAGGTACCATCTCAGTGCCTGAATATGGCAAAATAGTAATAAATTTATTTATAATCATGTCAATATTTCCCACTCCTTAGAGGTGTGGGGAGGCTGACAAAACCAAAATGAATGCTGATACAATCTTTATTGTTTTAATTAAAATTTCCAAGTGAATCTAACTTCTAGATTTGTGCTGTCCAAAAGGACAGCTACCGTATTTCCCCCAAAATAAGACCTAGCTGGACAATCAGCTCTGATGCATCTTTTGGAGCAAAAATTAACATAAGACCCAGTCTTATTTTACTATACGACTGGGTATAATATAATAATACTGGGTCTTATATTAATTTTTGCTCCAAAAGATGCATTAGAGCTGATTGTCCAGCTAGGTCTTATTTTCAGGGAAACGGGGTACTAGGCACATGTAGCTTTTGAGCACTGGAAATGGGGATAGTCCAAATTGAGATGTGCCTTACGTGTAAAATACACACTGGAATTTGAAAACTTAGTATGGAAAAAAAGTGTAAACATTATCATTTAGTATTTTAAAACCTGATTATATGTTCAAAGAATGTTTTAGGTATATGGGGCTTAATAAAACAAGTCATTAACAATTTGGCAGTTTAATAAAATATATCATTATTATTGTTTTCATCTGATTTTTTAAAACTTTTTATTGTAATTACTAGACAAATTAAAATTATAAAAGGACTTGCATTATATGTCTATTGGATAGTGCTATGTTACATACAACTACTTACACACATACAGAGGATCATTATAAAAGCCACCAAAGAAATCTGTAACATTAGTGAGAAACTCTATAGGACAAACTTGATTTCTTCAATAAATTGTACCCAGAAAAAAAACGAGACGAAGAAGAAAATATAGATTAAGTGAGACTTCAGGGAGTTCTACTTCTGGAATGGCAGTATAAGATCTACGGACCTGTTCCTCAGCACAACCATAATTGGAAAAAAAAAAAATTAAAAAAACAACCATTTAAAGTCTCCAGAAATTGTCCTAAGTATATACAGCAACTGAAGAAACATTTAATCAAGAAAATCTACTAAATTTCAGCAAGAACAGTGAGAATCTGTGGCACTCAGGCTGCAAGCTGCTCCCTTCTCTCCAGCCCAATCCAGAATGACAGAAGCTCCACTCTAGCAGGAAGGGCCAACTAGACAGACATTCCCTTGCCCCGCTGCTCAGCTCCCAGGGGGAGACAGCCAGCATTTCTTATGGCCCCCAGCTCTGTGTCGCAGAGGCTAAATTCCAGGCAAGTGCAGCTGAGAGGCTGGGTTCTCCCTTCTTCTAAGCTCACACTCATGGAATGGAGCCTTTACCCCAAGCACAGCAGGCTGAGAACACTGGAATCGTGTTTACTCAAAAGGCAGAGGTTCCATGCCAGGAGAAAGATGTAAAGATCAGAGGCTCTTGTCTTTCCGCCCGGTTTGTAAAACAGGGCTGTACCTCAGAGAGAAGTACCTGCCTCCAGAACTGCCCCCAATTCTGGAACAGCGGAGGGGAGATTTTGCCTCGGTGTGACAGGCAGTCTGTAAGAATAGAGAGCTCTGGCATTGTTCTTAGAAATAGAGTGAAGTTCAAGCCTAAAGTGTTCTTGAAAACAATGGAGAGCAATTTTGAGGCCAGTAGCTCCATGAGAGCAACAAGTTAAACCACAAACCAGCTAGTTCACCAGAAAGAACCAGGAAAAGAAACAGCTAAGAGTCCTCTTACAGTCAGAATAAATCTTAAAACTGGCCTCAAACACTCACTCTGCAAAGGCACCTAAACCTAATGGATCAGATTGTAGAACAATGTGTGCCCCACATAATGGAAATAATGTAAAATGGTGCAGTTGACTTGTAAAACAGCCTTGTGGTGCTTCAACAGGTTAAACAGAGTTATCAAGTGACTCAGTAATTCTGCTCCTCGGTATATACCCAGGAGAAAACAATAAAAATGAATGAAGTACTGAACCAAGCTACAGCATGGATGGTAAATGAAAGAAATTAATAACAAAAGACGACATATTGTAAGACTCTATTTATATCAAATGTCCAATATAGGCACATCTATAGAGACAGAAATATTAGTGGTTGCCTAGGGCATGAGGTGGGGTAGGGGTTGGAAGTGGAGGTTTGGGGTGATGAAAATGTCCTCAAGTTGATCGTGGTGATTGTGTACAACTCTGTGAATATTCCAAAAAACCCTACTGTATTGTACATCTTAAATGGGTGACTTATATAGTAAGTTATATATCTCAATCTAGCTGTTATTTAAAAATATGTATTTTTAAATATAGGCTTTACTTGGAGACTGACTCAAAATACACTAAAAAGCCATCTGAAGCAATTTAGTGAACATTCATTGATATGTGCTCTTATGATTGGTTTACTTTACTGTTTTGTTAACTTTTAAAAATGTCTTTAAAACTTACTTTTAAATTATATTTAACATACATTACATTGGTTGCAGGCATACAACATAGTGATTAGACATTTATATGTCTTATGAAGTGATCACCACGATAAGTCTAGTACCCATCTGGCACCATATATATAACTTATTACAATATTATTGACGATATTCCCTAAACTATACTTTGCATCCCTGTAATTTTATAACTGGCAGTTTGTACTTCTTAATCCCCTTCACCTTTTCCACCCATCCCCCACCTCCCCCCATGTGGCAGTCGTTTGTTCTCTGTATCCGAGTTCGTTTCTATTTTGTTTGTTCATTTACTTTTTTAGATTACACATATAAGTGAAATTGTATGGTATTTTTCTTTCTCAGTCTTATTTCACTTAGCATAATACCCTCCAGGTCCATTCATGTTGTCACAAATTGGCAAGATTTCCTTCTTTTTTTATGGCTGAGCAATATTCCATCATATATAATCATCCGTACCACATCCTCTTATCCATTCATCTATAGAGGGACACCTAGGATGCTTCCATATCTTGGCCATTGTAAATAACGCTGCAGTGTACATAGGGGTGCGTATCTTTCTTCGAATTAGTTTTCAATTTCTTTGGATACTCAGAAGTAACTACTGGGTCATACAGTTCTCTTTTTAGGTTTTTGAGGAATCTCCATACTGTTTAATATAGTGGCTGCACAAGTTTACAATCCCACCGACAATACATGAGGGTTCCATTTTTCTCCACATCCTCGCCAACACTTTTTGTGATTTATTATTGATTATAGCCATTTTGACAGGTGTGAGGTGGTATCTCATGGTGGTTTTGATTTGCATTTCTCTGATTAGTGACATTGAGCATATTTTCATGTCTATTGGCCATCTGTATGTCCTCTTTGGAGAATGTCTATTCAGGTCCACTGCCATTTTTTAATTGGATTATTTTTAACGTTGTGTTGTGTAAGTTCTTTATATGTGTTGGATATTAACCACTTATTGAATGTATTATTTGAAAATATCTTCTCATTGAGGTTATGTTTTTGTTTTACTGATGGTTTCCTTTGAGGTACAAAAACTTTTTAGTTTGATGTAGGGCCATTCATTTTTCCTTTTGTCTTTGATCTAGGAGACATATAAAAAACATATATTGTTAAGGCCAATGTCCAAGAGTTTATTGCCTGTTTTCTTCTAGGAGTTTTATGGTTTGGGGTCTTATATTTAAGTCTTCAATCCATTTTGAGTATTTTTTTAATATATGGTGCAAGAAAGTGGACTAGTTTCATGTTTTTTGGGGTTTTTTTTGGCGTGTATCTGCCCAGTTTTTTCACACCATTTATTGAAGATTATCTTTACAATATAAGAATATTGCATATTCTTGCCTGTTTTTGTTGTAGATAATTGACCCTATCAGTGTGGGTTTATTTCAGAGCTCTGTTTGGTTCCATTGACCTATGTTGTCTTTGTGCCTCTCTTCACTTTTGTCTTTCGATCTACAGTCTGTTGCAAGAAGCATATGCACTGGTCTTGTTTCTTATCCAGCTACCCTGTGTGTTTGTAGGTATTTGGTAGATTTGCTGTGTCTCCCAGTTTCGAAAGTGTGGCCTTATTATGTAGGTGTACTGTGGGGTCCAGTGGTGCAGTCCCCCTTGGTCACCTGAGTCATGTGCTCCAGGGGTGCCCGTGTGGGTCTCATGTGCCCTCCTGTTGTAGTTGGGCCTCGAATGCTGCTGGCATGTCAGTGGATGGGGTTGACCTTCAGGCTGACTGGCTGTGACGACAGCGGTTGAGCTATTGTGCGGGGGAGGGGGTGGGTGATTGCATGGAGAGGGAGGCACTTAAGCAGGGCTTTGGTGTGGTCTGAGGCTGGCCCCCACTTGTAAAGGCTTGAGGCCACTTGGTGGGAGCTACAGTGCAAAACCAAGTCTGGCAGTCTTTTGTGCTGGGCTTGGGGCAGGAGCTACAGTATGAGCCGAGGCTGGCTGCCAGTCATGTGGAGGTTGTGGGCTTTGGGGAGACTGCAGTGCATTCTCAGGTGGGTCGCTGCTTGTATGGAGGGTCAGAGCTGCCGGAAGAGGCTTTGGCAAGGTGAGTGGGCTGGGCACAGGGCAAGCAGTTAGCTAGGTTAATGGAGAACAGATTTTACACTTGCCTGCGTTGGCCAGCTTGGTGGGAGAAGAGCTCAACAATGAAACAGTGGTGCCCCCCCACTGGTGCTCAACTCCTGAGAACCCCCTACCCCATTCCACTGATCTTCATTTCTCTTGAATGTAATTCCTGCTGCTTTTCAAAATCAGACGTTATGGGACTCCTCTTCCTGACACACGTGTCCTGGGTTGGGGAGCCCCATGTGAGGCTGGGATGCCTCACAACTCAGGGGGGCCTTCTGCAACCAACCTATTCATACTGTTTATTAATCACCATTCCATGGGTGTGGGACCTGCCTGGAACAAGTCTCTGCTCCTACCTGTCTCGAAGTGCGTGGCTGCTTTATATCCTTAGTTATAAGACTTCTGTTCAGCTAGACTTCAGGTGGTTCTCAGTGATGGCTGTTCTACAATTTAGTTGTAATTCTGATGTGTTCATGGGAGGTGAGTTCAGGATTTACCTATGCTGCCTCCTTAACTTTTTGAATTTTATAGAAACCTGTTGGGGAACTGGAAAACTCCAAATGCCAAGGGGTTAAAATGTAGCAACTTCACTACTTTAATACAGAGGAGATGCATTCTTCTCTATTAGCAGTGGGACCTTGGTTAAAAAGCAGTTTTCACAGTACACACACACCTCGTTTTACTGCACTTCACAGATGTTGTGGTTTTTACAAATTGAAGGGAAGACCTTCCACCAGCAAAAAGATTACTACCTGCTTTATTGCAATACTTGCTTTATTGCAGTGGTCTGGTACCGAACCCACACGATCTCTGAGGTATGCCTGTATTCATAGCCGTAACACAGAGAGAGTAGTAACAGTTCTCCTTATCTTCCAAATCTGTCATGAAAATTTTATTTACAAGTATGGCAGACAAGCCTTAACCTGAAAGGCTTGAGCCAGGTGATCTGAATCATTCTATATTATATAATACCCTCAGTGGGGTCTGTGAAACATCACATAATCAAATCATTTCTCTAAACTTGTCTAAGAGAAATAAATAAAGTAAGAGATATGAATCAGGACTACAGAAGACCTAATATCAATTCAGGTCATATTTGGCCAGTGTGGGGACAGAGTCCCAGAGAGCAGTTTCCAGGCTCTCGGCCTCACGTGGAAAGGTGCTGGCTCAGTTATTACGTGGCCATCAGCTGTTACCGGTTAGCCATTAGCCACCAATATAACTGCCGTGACTGAGCTAGCAAGCGTGGATTGCGGCTAGCAAGCGCGGTTAGCAAGCGGATTGTGGACTGTTGATACTACTTCCTGTGTCTCGCCAGGCCTCAGCGAGATGGGGGTGCAGGAAGACCCTTCGTTGGGGTACTGGCGAATGTTCGCTTTTGTGTCTTAAACAGCCACCAGCGAGAATATAGTGGTATGACTCCCCTATCTATGGCTCCGTTGTTCCTTTTTGGCCTCACCATATCCTGCGTTCTGGTGTGGGGAGTTGGAGCTGAGACCCTGCATGACAGCCACCAAATGAATTTTGGTATCAATAAAAAGATAAAAGATGTATATATGAATGAACTCAGCAACTGTAAAGTGTGATGCAAATATAGCTTCATATTATCAGTTACTCAAAAGGTAAAGACTGTTAATATTTTAAAAACAGAAATAACATTAAAATGTTTTTGGAATATCAACATATTTAAAAAAAAACACAAAAAACAAAAGCAAGAATCCTCCCCCATCTCCAAGGCTTAGAGAGCAGTTATCCAGCTGTAGTCTACTTTCCTGAATTTTCTCAGTTCTTTTTCTTCAGATTTTGACAACTGATGTATAATGTCTTCTCCCAAATCTGTGTTATCTGTATCCTGAACCTTTCCAGTAAAATCATTTTCTTCATCTGAATCCTCACTTTCTTTTTCTTCTTCCATATCTATATCATCAGGAAGTTCTTCAGCACTTTAACAATAACATAATAAAATATAAACTTACTATTACATATTTCTAAAAAATAACTTTCTAACTTAAGACCCTTATATAAAAATGTAACCAAATAGACAAAGTAAATGGAAAACCTTGTTATTGAGTACAGTTTAAAAATTACACGCTATTATAAAGAACAGGTGAATTTAACAAAAAAGTGTAATTTTGAGTTATACGTATATCAAATCTTTAAAACATACAAAAGATCTCTTTTCTGACACTTATTTTCAATGCATTTCATTTACATGACTTAATAATCCTATATCCTTTAAGTACATGTTAAAGCCAAAATAAAGGGAGATACAGTGCAAAAATATTCTAATAAAGAATAACGAAAACCAACCTGTTTCCCAAAACAGAAATCTTAAACATATTTTAAGAACTGGATTACCTCTTAGTCTCTTTTGACAGCAGTAATGAATTCACAAACATGGAGCACAGGTAAGAAGCAGATGGCAGTACGTGGGCTGGAGTATGAAGAAGCTAGAGGAAAAACAGAAAAATAGGGTTTCATTTTAAAAGATGAAATGCCAAGAGCCAACATAATAAGCTTTCCCCACAGAAAAACCAAACCTAAAGAAAAATCTATTCCTACCTTCCTATTATTTATGCAAACAACTCCTCCCCTCACCCCAGGCTTCAAACAACCTGAAATCATAAGTGTATGCTATTTGATTTGGGTATTAAAGTTGTACAGTATACAAATGATTATTCAAAAGTTATCTGTTGAATAATACGTATATAAAAAGTCTAACTTAAGGTGCTTTAGTGCACATAATCGGTTTCACATTGTTTGCTTTAATAGCTACTTACCTCACTAATTGCAGGTATGTTTTCTGTTAAGGGTAGTTGTATCAGTTCATCCTCCAAAGCTTTATTTAATTTTTCATCCTGCTGTTGCCTGTGTTTTCCCAGTATGAAATAAAATGGAGTTGTCGGAAGACTTTCTTCTGCTAGTAGCTATAGGGATTTAAGACAAAGGGAAATTACTTCAATAAAAAGGAGGAACTGCCTTTGACTTAAGAAGTAATAAAGAGTCCTAAAAGGTCAGGGAAGGAAAAACGTTAGAAATTATCTAGTATGAGTCTTTCATTTTACAGGTAAAGCAATTGAGGCCTAGCAGCCCAATTACCTGTGGGAAAAGCTAACAACGGACACTTAGATGATAGAACAAAATACCCACTTATCACTGCTTTTCCCTCAAATCCTACAAAAATGATAGCAAAGCACTTTTAAAAAGGGCATAAACCAGTGAATGGGGAATACATTAACATGTTGGAAGCTAGAAAGCAGGTTGAAGGGTGGTAAGTAACTCAGTAAACCTGAAAAAGCAGAATTCTAGGCTGGCTGTGGGGAAAGCCAAGAAGGATCCCAATTTATACTGCAGAATCCTGCAAATGTTGAGGAATTAGTACCAACTGTAACAGTACATGTGTAAAGGACCAAAAAGACCCAAGTAATCTGGCTGAAAGTCTACTCAGAGAGCACTCTGATTCATAGCTCCTTTCAGCCCCAGCGGAGGGCTGGAGGCATATTCTGTGAAGAGTGAAACAAAAGCGCCCTCTCGACTGCACTGCTTGGTGGGGCTGGAGGGAGTGTGTTCACAGTCGAAGGCAGTTGTACCTCGTGGAGGGTGCTTCTCAGAACACTGACAGCCAGGCTGACATTGTTCAGGTAAGAACTTAAAGAATTTTATCTGGGCAATTTGACCTGCCTAAGAGAAAAAGACCTCAAAATAATGACATTGGAGATTTTCTCAAAATAACTCAGATAAGTTGAGGCCAGAGAACAAGTTCTGCCCAGCAGAGACCCTCCAAATGGCTGTGTTGCTCACACTCACTTTGAAATAAAGCAGAAAGCCAGGCATCATCAGATTCTGATGAAAACCTCCAAAAATAAAAGACAGAGTCCAAAATAGACTGAAAACAAAACCTGATGGAATCACCATGCATGAGAGAAAGGGAGGAAAAAAAAAGATTTGGTGATGAAAATGAGGAGTTCTCCCATAAAACAGAAAGAGGAGGAAACAGTTAATATTTGAGCTCTCAGTAGTAGAAGGTTCTGCACTAATATAAATAACAGGAGTTCTAGAAAAAGAACGGAGAAAATGAAAGCAGAGAAGTAATTAATTTTTCCTTAGTTCTCTGATCAAAACACTTCAAGAGGCTCCACATTTCCTGAGGAAAAGCCAGTCGTTTTCACTGAGGCCAACTTTCACCACCCTATTTAAAATGCAAGCAGTATCCCCTGCCTCCCTTTCCTCTATTCCTCCCCTCCTAATTTCTATCACCTTCTAAAACACTACATATTTACTTGTTTCATGCTTGCTATTTATTGTATCTTCCTGGTAAACTAAACTTCACCAGTTTAGATACCTGACTATTGTTTTCACTGACGTACCCCAAGTATCCAGAACACAGTAGACACCCAACAAAGGGCTGCTGAATGAAATCAAGTGAGTAAAGGATCAATAATATAAATGGCACTGGATTCTAGTAACTCTGGAAAATACTTGAGAAGACTTGCACAAGTTGAATTTGGGATGAATTAGGTGAGAAGTAAATAGAAAACTGAACAAATGAAGGAAGAAGGCAATTACTAATGCCAGAGAAAAAACATTGACCACGAAAAAACAATCTGTCCATACTACATGGCTTGGCTATGAATTGAGTTTACTTGGTTATAATGAGAAATACTGACCTATTCAATTTGAAGATTGGGAAACTAGGGGAAAACAAGGGAGGGAAAGGAGCGAAAGGGAAGGAATGGGAGGAAGAGGGGGAGGGAGAGAGAGACAAAGAAAGAGAGAGGGGGGAGGGAAAGGAGAGAGAGAGGAAAGAGAGAGAGTTGTGTATGTGTGGGGAGTCGTGGTATGGAAAAAAGCTATAACTTCAACTTTAATAGATCAGAGTCAGATAATAGCTAAACCTGAAAAACCCAGAATTAGCAATATAAATACGTTTCTCAGAGACATGGAGTTAATATGGGTAATGGCAGTGGTGCCGAAGAAGTTTTTCCTGAAAAGCAACATAAAACTACTTGACTCTTTAAATCACAAGCATTTATTACTGACACTATAAAGTAAAAATGGTTTTTAAAAGAACAATGTAACTTCAAAAGAGACAAGTAGTTTATAAGTATGGTTTTTAATTCCATTTTAGGGTCCTGTAAAACATGTTTTCTCATAGCTGAGTTCTAAAAGATAACCTTACCTTGTAGGGAGGCAAAGCAGTCTGTACCATGAGTGGCTAAAACATACCTGCTTGCTTGTTGGTGTGAGTTTCTCTTCTGGAGACTTGGTGCTGAATGTCAATAAACTCTGAAAAGAGAGACCGATTAATGCAAAAGATAAATTGTAGAGTACAAATCTAAATAAGATGTTAAAGTTAGAAAACTTGATAAAACTTGTCTTGATAATATATACACATATATTTACTTAAAGTGCCTCGAAGGTGTGGGTGTAAGAGGTGCTCATACACACACTAGTAAGACTGCTGTACTGAGCATATTAGACAATTTCTTTGGAGAAGCAATCCCTTAGTAAAACTACTCCATCCGTCATGGGATCACTATTACTCTTAAGTATTAAAGCAACTGAAAATTACATGTACAAAGTGATGGCCTTTTTTAAGGAGAGACGGTTACCTGTGATTTTGTTAGGAAGTAAAACTGGGATCTGTTTAGCCACTGGTAAGCTTCTGAGGTGAATGATTCAGGGACATCTCGCGGAACAAACACTCCCCATTGGACTTCCTCTCTACAGATATTCTTTTGAATATACAATGGCCTTGGCTCACTAGGTTTAAATACAAACACTAGAGGGGAAAAAAAACAACAGACAGTAACATTTTGCCTGTAAATGTTAGTTCTAGCCTCAGAGTGGCAGACCACACTAATCCTGAGACTTACCCATTAAATAACCCAGGTCATAATTATTTTAGGCTCTGATTCAACAAACATCTGGGCGCCTACTATGAGCCACGCAGATGAGAAATGAGGGCTTTGAAGACAAGAAAGAGAAAAGGAATCCTGGCTCCAGAGACCAGGGCCTACTGCAGAAGACATTATTAACGAAGTATTTTGTCTAGAAGAGAGTTTGTAGAAAGTGCTTCAAGATCACAGAGGAGAAGGATTAAAGTTTCTCAGGGAAATTAGCTTCCAAGAGGTGAAATCTCTCTTGGACTTTGAAGGCTGAGTAGGAACTGGCATGCTGAAAAATGAGGGCTGTACCAGAGCTCTCCTAGAACTAAGTATAAATGCCTACATACCAAGATGTTGGGGCAAGAACTCAAGAAAGAAAGGGCAGTGCCTCAGGCAGAATGGTTTCAAACAAACATCTGATTTGAAGGCAACTTTGACTCAAAGATGTTAGAAAGAAAATTTATGTAACCGATCTCCTCTTACTATCAAAGTATGATCTGTACTTACAGTCTGAACCCACTGAAGACTGAGAAACTGCAGCAACATTCTCTGAATTCGGATCAGGTTCCATAACGCTAATGTCTAATTTTGCACTCCACTCCACTAGGGGAAAAAGAACAGGCGATTCACTTCTAAGAAGAAATTTACCAAAAGCTTTTGAAAGCTTGTTATTTAAAATAGATAACCTTAATCTTTATTGGGACAATCAATTCTATTGTTCTCAGGAAGAAGGATTTTACAAGTGACACATGGAGACACACTGAAATTTTTTGTGGAAGACTACACTAAAGCGAGGTGTAGGAAGCAGAAAAACCAAGTACTCCTTCCATACACTATGAAATGGTTATTATTTCAGGCAGCTACTGTCAGGTGCTTTTCTACTGCTGCCAAACATTGTTAGCCCCGACTCACTGTAGAGAATATAAAAAAATGTTCTCACACATTCATTACCCAGCAACCACGTCTTCCAAACATCTACCTGAATGAGTGCAATGCCACTAAGCCCACATGTTAGGAGGGCTGTGCAGGCTACACTCAAATTTCAAGCTGGCAGGGATAATGCAGGTTAATATGTATCACCAGAAACATCCCTCACACTGTTAGGAGGATGGAGAATATGGAAGACAACAGAAAGGCAGACACAGTGAGACACTGAAAAAGGTGAGGATAATGGAAGTCTATTCACTGACCATTAGGCAATTTATAAATAATCCAAGTCTATTACAGGTCCAGTCCTTCAACTTTTAGGGGTATAATATACCATTAAAAAATTATATATTCTTTGGGCAGAGACATGAAGATATAATCCAAAGTTTAATGGCCACTTCCTATCTGCTTTGCCAAGTCACATTGTAGTAAAAAAAAAAAAATCTTACATGCACAACTGAGCAGATTCCAACAGCAAAGAATGCCATTTTCAGTAGTACCAAGAAGATACTTTGAACAAGTCAGTCTCCCAAAGCAAAGGTGCCTAGAGTAAAACCACAAAGAAGTAAACAATAGTCATTTCGATCATACTTAGTTACAAAGGACTGCAGACCTGTGGCACAATTTTATGCAATGCAGATTTTTAGATAGACACATGCTTTTGAGCATAATTATCTTGCAGAAAAAAGGGACTAAAGAGTACAAATTTATTTAGATATATTGTTCTTTAGGAAAACAGGTTTGATGACCAATTCTTTTCTCTAATATGCTCTGACGTATAATAATTAAGATGCATACAGAAAGTGTATGTGAAATATGCAGTCATTTAACAAAAACCTTTTTTATGCTCATTTACCTCAAAAGGCCAGTTTGTAATATGAATTCTGAAGAAAGTTTTACAAAGTAAATTCAGAATCAGACATGTTGGGAATAGAAACAATTTCATTAGCCATCTACCACTGTCCTCAAATGCTGTTACGTGAAGTAAAAAGCAAGACACTGCTGTTAATTTTCCCTTGCCTTTTGGAAACAATGAGGTTTGAACATAACATCGCTTTTATGACAATACACAGAAATTAAACATTGTTTGGATCTACTGAGGTTTAACTTAAGAATAGCATCTATTATTATGTAGCACAACTGAAAAGTATTACCACAAAGAAAAAATCTGTAGGCCAAGAATTAAATGTCAATCCTGATTTCTGAAATGGATACATCACAGCACATCGTTCATATGCAGAGAATTTGTAGCTTCCCAGCACACTAGTAAGCTGGGGGCCCCACTGAGCCAAGGCCACTTTTAGAGAAAACATAAATTATTACTGAAGTTCATGTAGAAAGACTTGTTTAAATCTAAAAGACAAACTTCACATTCCCCAAATTATTTACCTACCTTATTTTCCCAGCTCGTTGACAAAATGTACATTTAAGTTCCCATGTCTCTGAATCCCATATTGTAACAATTTCCTCAAAACTAACTGCTAGTAAAGAGCCATCTTCAGAGAAACAACAGTTGGTGGCTTGGTATTTGTGATAACTACCCACGAAGTCACAGGTCCAGCCAACAGCTTGTTCTGTGGAAATGTTGACCATAGAGTTCAGAAATGGTGTAAATGCTAGATAACATTTTAGGAAAGTTATAAGCAATGAGAATTAAGAAACAAAAACACACACACAAACCCTACTCCCCAAAACTTGAGTTAGAAGTACTGACTGATTTAAAATTTATGCCGGTTCCCGGGGACCTTGACCTCCCTCTAGTGGAACAGTGAAAGGACTAATTGCAAAAGCCCTTTTTACTATATCCTCACAAACTGGAGTGATCAGCACACAATTAATCAAGACTATCATTAAAAAAAGTACAGATTTGGAGAAAAACAATGTACAAATATAACCTCTTAAAAATCTTTTAAAATCAGGCAATATCCAATAGAATTAAACAAGGTAGAAAATGTCCTCCCAGAACGGATACAACTCTTTTATATAAGAGAGATAAATATATCAATTCTTAAAATTGTGCACTCTTTAGACACAGTAGATTTAATTAACTTACTGTATATATCAGAATCATCAGTTAATATCCACACTTTGAAGTGACCGTCTTTACTAGCAGTAACCAAGGTGGGGTTTTCAGATTTTTCTGCATTACAGAAACAGAGAGCTGTGATGTGGTCTTCGTGTGGCATGTTAATCTTTGTGTTAAGAACAAACCTAGTAGGAAGGAAACCACCAATTTATTCTCATGCCAGGACCATATGATATACTGTCATATAAGAATTTCTTACATACTGTACATTTTACAATAGCATCTTTAAGAAGAGGCAACTAATACATTATCACCTATCATGACAGACAATTGAGTGCTCTAATGGCCACAGAATGGAGAAAGTTCTCTGCATTATCTGTCCTTTGTAACTTACATAATATAATATAGAGATGATTATGTACAGTGTCAATGTACTGGTACGAAATGAGTACAAAACAGGGGTCATCAAAAAATGATACCTGAAAGCCTACCGTACTAAATTCTGCAGGAAAATGACAGATGCCTCACTATTTACTTTTGAAAATAAGCAAAGAATGGAATGGCTCTGAAAGCCCCTACTTGTGGCAAGAAAACAGAAAGCAATCTACCTAGTCAAACTGCCCTGGTCAATATTTAATATTTATAATCACCCAAACCACCTCTCAAAGCCTGTTTGCAGCTTGAGGAGGCACAACCGTGAATGAAAGATAACCTATGCTAGGACTGCGTTCTTTGAAGAACATCATAGCAGGACAGTAATGTGGTTTTTATAAAGTTCAGGTTCCAAGAGGAGTGACTAGAGACAATCCCTTAATCCCTCTGGGCCGTTTCCTCACCTGTGAAATGCGGACAACAGGCTTAGATTAGGAAGACAACAGGTACAAAAGCAGTAAGCTTAGTTCTAAACACACAGCAAGGACTTGATAAATGGTTATTATAGCCATGGTGTGAGAAGCTAGTGGGCTCCTTATCTAATCAAATCACACACTCTCCACTACACTACATTACACCTCTGCAGTCCACCTCTGCCCTTTTTCCAAAGAAGGTAGTATAAAAAAGCAAAAGAACTAAGACATTTGGATTCTAATCTTGGATTTGCCTGGAATTAAGTATTATGTTCTTGGGCGTGTCACTTTTCTGTATTTTCTCATTTATGCAACGAGGTGTCATTATAACTTGGAGGGGACACCAGTGCTTTCTCAGAGCAGAAAGCTTAAAGGCTGTATCAGAAGAATACCTACTTCATTTCTCTAACAAAATGAAACCTCTTAAAGACCAACAATTAAAACCATAAAATAGAAAGTGAAATATTTTCTACTTTGAAATTACATGGCTATATAAGTAGTATTACCCTTGTGTTTTCTTATTGTATGTCCACAGTTTCATTTGCAATTCCAGCTCAGTTTCCTTTTCTTGACGTTGTTCCACCGTTGCAAGCCAGTTACCATAGCAGCCAAACGCAGCCTTTGTTAGCTCAATTTGGATCAGACCATGATCATTGATATATTCTTGCTGTATGATATCTAACTGATGGGTTTAAAAAATCCAAAATACTTATTAATGTAAATACATACATGGTAAAGCATTTGAGGAATGGCAATTAACCACATCATATGTAACTTCTAGAATCTACAGTAACGGATTTTTAGATAAGGGGAAAAATGAACTGTTAGTTATAAGCATCAAACTTGCCATTTAACAAAAAAATGGAGCGCATTATACAGTACTAATTCTGTAGTGATTCTTCTTCAATGACCTTGAATATTAGTGATGACTATGAACCTTTAGCTTACAGCGATGCTTTTCTGTTTCTAAGAATAGCTTTACATAAAATGTCTTCGTCACTAGAAACATGAAGAGCAAAAATACAATTTTTAAGAAGTGAAAAAAGATAGAAATGTAGGTAGACCAGCATCTTATTTACAGTCATTTCTTTTATCCCGTTTCCTTGTCTATTCACTAAACATAATTAATTGACTCCTATTTCCAGGCATTGTAGTAGAAATGTACGAAGATTAGTAACTTTTCCTTTCTTTGAGGGGTTCAAAGGTGAGGGTGAGAAAGACAAAGTGTTACAGCTCCTATGACAGAAACCTTTTGTAAAGGGTACTGTGGGGAACCAAGGAAGAAGTGGGAAGTCTGCATTGCATTTATCAGGATTATAGGAAGCATTCCTCTTCAATCTACGTTGAAAATTTTATCTTCAGTGTGTATATACAACACTGTTCACCGTAAGGCAGAGGCATATTTGGACTGTCACTCCACATATTCTCATTTCCTAACCTTGTGACTCCACAGACATGTGTGACAGCTCACTAGAGTGTAGTGTGAAATATAGACAGAGGCTGCCCAAGAGTGTCAATGGCTGGCTTACTCGTAGACTTAATCTGCGACCAAGGCCTCATTGGAATTATGCTGTAAACAACTGACAGTATGGATTATGTCCAAGTAAACATAGGCACAGGATCTTGTTTTATTAGCTACTAAATAAATTACTTGTCTCCAGCACTGTTGTAAAGAACTTTCATTAGTTTTAAGGTTAATGGATCAAAATCTTACGTTGTATAACTGTTTATCACTCTGGAGAGAATAAAACTGCAAGTGGCCAGGTTTTCCATTCAAAACTAAAGCTTTAGTTCTTGGATCAATCATCAAACCCGTAAAGATATTGCTGTCTGCAAAAGAAGCGACAAACAATAGCTGAAATCAGACAAATAATTCACTTTTAAAATGTACAACCAAATCCACTGTGTTGTATAATACCTTTCACTAGGCCTTGAATTACTGCAGATGCCTCAAGGTTTCGGTGAATGACTATTATCTCTGTGGGTAAAAAAAATAGTTAAATATAAATAGTTCAGAACTTCGTTAGAAAAAAAATAATTGAATTTATATTATTCTGAAATATATCAGAATACAAAACAACTGAGTATATTCAACTTACTTGGAGTATTACGAGAAAATCAGAAATATATATTTGTGATTTAACCCAAAAAACTACGGGTGAACATGGGGGGCTTTTCTATTAGTCTCTAAGTTTTATCAGTTTTGCCTATAAATACATTTTATGTGTTAATTCAGAACTTATATACTCTGAAAGAGACAGATAATTTACTTTGAAATGAGTCACTGCACTAATGGATTGCTCAGTTATGATCCTTTTTGAAGGGAAAGGAGGCAGTGGGCTACGGGGTCTACACCTAGGCTCAGTAGCAACGGGATGAGCTAAGTTTTGGAGGAATGTAAGACTGCCCTCACTTCTGTCAGAATCTATAGGACTCCCACACCGAGATACTGGCCATCTCAAAGGAGAATCTCAGTGTTCTGTTGAAAATGCCATTCTGTGAAAGCACAGATGCCTGCTTCAAAACCCTTCCTTTACCTCCCCACATCAATCCACAGGAAAAAGTTCTGAACTATAAGGGGCACAACAAAAATCAAATATATTTAGCTCTACATTTTCGTAACAATTCTGAAAATGTTCAAATCTGGTCGCATCTAGGGTCAGAAGGGGTGAGAAAAAGAGGAGGAATGGAAGAAAAAAAATGTTTCATTAAATCTAGTGCTACTCTTAATTAGTCTGAGGTGTCTTATTTTCCACTCACCACAGACACTAGGTAATTTATGCATTACATAACTATATTTCCTCACAACAACAAATTTAGCCTTACTATTATCGGAGTGAGAAGTACAGAACAAGTCCCCTGCTGGTGAGACAGAGATATGTTCAATAGTAGCTCCCAGACGGGGCAGGAACTCCTTGTTCTTCTCGGTGGCATCTCGCCACTCTACGAGGACAGATTCCCGACCACCACTCAGCAGACTGGAGCCTTCCCATTCAGCCAAGAAATGAAAAGGACAGTGTTTGGGAAGAAAAAATAGAAACACAACTATTTTTAACAATATGCAAAAAATGTGTCTTCGTATCTTTTAATATACTCTTAAAACGAAAAATTTAAAGACCACTGGTTCAGGGATTTTTGGTTCCCGTAATCCCTAACTAGTTTGTTGCTGACCAGCTCTTCAGCTGATAACTAGAAAAAGTGGATGAAACAAACATCCACTAGGCTTCACTGGTGCATTTTTCCAAATACTTAAGGAGTATAAACCAATTTTTACTATTCCAGGTAACAAAACAGAGAGATCACTTCCCAATTTGTTTCCAAGACCAGCATAATCCTATATTGACACTAGTACACATAAGAAAATTACAAGCCAATTTCATGACAGACAAGAATTCCCAAACAAATTAGCAAGCTGACTCCAATGATATATTAAGAGGAAAAGACATGACTGCAGAGTTCAGTTTATTGCAGGAATATGAGATTATTTTAACATTTGAAAAATAAACCAATGTGATTAACTCCACTTATAGAATAAAGGGAAAAATCATGAGCATCTTAACAGATGCAGAAAAATACTTAAAGAAAACCTACAGCAAAAATCATTTTAAGTGGTAAAATATTGAAAACTTTTCCCGTGATTGTGATCACTTTTATTCAACATGAACTGGAGGTCCCAGTGCACTGAAATGAGACAAGAAAGGCTTCAGGATTGGAAAGAAGCAAATAATTATTTCAGTGCTCACACACAGCATGACTGGGTGTAAAACAGCCATAAGTTTATACTGTTCATATGTGTCTTAACTTATAAACAGTTCTTAAAACAACTGTAATTTATAGTTTGTTTCACACAGGTAACTAATTTCTATTCATTCTCTTATACCTACCTATACAGGGTCATATTGCTATTTCATTGACAACCATGTACTGTAATTAACCATGACTCATTTACAAATATCCACATAACTTAAAATATAGAATCAAGAATTCAACTCTCTAATAGCCAGGACTCAGGTAGAAGTACTTTGTATTATTTCTTTTCTTTGAGTGGCAGCTAATGCAACTATTTATTCCTTCCTCCTCAAACCCCACCTGAAAAGGCCAATCCCGAATGTCCAAGGGCTTAAGGGCAAGTAAGGCCACCACAGAAAGCTGCGACTGCCAACTAGTATGAGAGGAGATGGGCAAGGGCACAAAACAGAGAAAAATGACAGTGACAATAAATATCAACTGGTCTTGGCCCTGACTTGGGCAAGGGTCACAGCAGAGAAGAAGAAATTGAGGAGGAAAGGCAGAAGAAACGACCTTAGGTTAGGAGGGAATAAAGACACTGCCTGAACATAACACACGTGTGTACATATGCAGGGCACACAGACTCTCATTTGTATTTTGGGGGCTGGGTTGGGGAGGAGGGTGGAGAGGAGTAGCCTGTGTCTTTTATCTGTAGGGTTAATATCCTCCTCTTCTTTCTAGTCTTAAGTTCTCACACGTCACAACTGTACTCCTGCTGGACTGCTCTGAGCATGTTAGGTTGGGCCCCAGTCACTGTTCCCCAAACCCGAAACACAAATAGGCCGAAGATGCCTCCTCCTTCCTGAGGGTCCAGGAGTTAAACCCAAGTGGTCCTGTAATGATCCAGAGCACAAGGCATCACCTAAGACTTGTCCTGGCAGTCTCTGTAAGACCTGCAGAAAGAAAGATCACTTTCTCCAGGCACCTAATAATCTTCTCTAGCATCCGGCTTCCTTTTATCAGGCCCAGTCAAAATAATACTGACACAACTTTTACCACATGGGTGTGAGGGTGCTAAAAGTAACCAAAGGCAATGTATTGCTCCAAAGTTCTGCTGAAGATCATCCTGTTTTCAAGGAGGCATTTTTACTATCGTGCAGCTTAAATGGAACAAAGGTTTGAATTAATTTAAAACAGTAAATATGAATGAGGCAATCTAAAGTTAAAACATAGCTTGTGAATTAGACCTCTCTTTAAATCACGTTTACTAGTCATGTGACCTTAAGCAAGTTAGTTCTCAACTACAAATCTCACTTCCTTCACCTGTAAGATGAGAATAATACCTATTTCACAGGGTTAAGGATTCAATGAGGTAATGTACATAAAACACTAGCAAGGTGTAGTTATTTGTTGCTGTGAACTGTAGCTACACTTCTGGACAATAAGCACTTAGCTCTGTGTATATTAAAAAAAAGAGTAACGTAACTTAAGTAGGTTCTTTCTTCATGTTGTACATTTTGATACTCTGAAGGTTTTGAAACTTAAAAGTATACTATGCTGAGCACTGCTCATAACACAGGGTGATATACAATTCATTTGGCCCAGGCAATTCCAAATGTTTCAAATTATAAGCATAGTGAACTAAAATACTTGATTCACATACTTCAAAAGTTCATTTTCATTACTAAACCTACCTGTCACTGAAAAAGCCAAATCCATTACCATGTCATGGTGCCAATGTAGACAAGTGTATGTGTATTTCTTATCATCATCAAAATTCCTCCTATTGGAGAAAACCAAATATTTTAAATTTTACTAAAGTCGTAAGTTAGAAAAATAATGGCATGCCAAATACAGGTAACCCGCGTATAACACGGTATATCACTCTAACATGGTTGGAGAATTGGGGAAAACCCTCGTACAACACAGCATCCTAGAACACAATTTGAGAATTAGGGAAATCCCTGAACAACACGGAGCATAATAAAAGCTTTTAAGAGCAAAAGATAGCTCGTTCGAAATTAGGGAACTCCCCAAACAACACGGAATGAAATAAAAGCTTAGTAATGACGACGAGAAAACATTATTTAATACATATTAATACGTTATACTTTGGGTGAAAACTGCTTTAATAATTTCTTTTAATTATAAAAATATAATAGTATGTTGTTTTAATTTTTGAAACCTAACCTTTTCGTACTGGTTCTTTGTTTCGTGTAATACGGATTCACATAACACGGCATTTTTAGGAAACTAACAACCTTGTTATAGGGGGGTTACCTGTATAGCGATCATAATATATGCCCCAAATAATAAATCATATCAAGCTTATGGGTCTTAATGTGCAAAAAGCACACTTTCTATTTCTAACCAGAATCACTTCTACAAATAGGCTATCAAGCTGTCCTACTATTTAGACATTCCCTATTATCATTCCTTTTTACTTAAAGGCTGACAAAGTTCTTTAGCTTCAATAAAACGATTAAAGGCAAAATGCCATTTTTCACTCCCCCAAAAGCCCAAGATTAGAAATCCTAAAATAGTAAGTTTATGCAATGAAGAACACAGTAATACGAGAAATGGGGCGGGTATAAGCCAAGCCTGCTCTTTATTGTCAGCAGTGGCTTGTCAGCGCTGTGCTTTTCCCTGGACCCAGACAGCCCTCTTCTGCAGGACTAATATAAAATAGTACATAAGTGATCACCATGCTCTTCACGATAACTGACCAAAGACGAATTTTGCCATCCTTGTGACCAGTTGCTATGCAATCTTCCTTTGGGTGACATGCTATACATGTAAAATTGTTCTTAGCATGTTTCTTACTTCTTGATGATGATAAAATAAACCTAAAAGAAAAATTTTTTTCTTGATTACCGAAGTCTCTTGATAAGTGGTGATGTGGTTAAGTGAAAGGGATTTCTTACCCTAATCAACCAAAACTGGAGAGTTCTCAGAAATCACTGAATATAAATGCAAAATTTAAAAAAGAAATTGTGATCAAGAATCAAGAATTTTGTTTTGTAAACATTTATTAATATACAATGCATACTTCACGTGATTAACATTCTACCATAATAACTCGCCTGCCGGAGCCACTGATACTGAAACAAAGACAAGACAGTCCTTTTAGTGGCTTTTTGCCTGGGCAAAATTTCTTGCTGGAGCTAAGTTTTAGCAAGAGATATGCATAAGCCTAAGAGATTATATCTGAGACAACTGGCTAATGTGTCAAAAGCTGTCAGGATCCTCATTATACTATAAAGAAAACCAAATGCTAATATGGACAGGCTAAAAAGGAAGAGGGGGCAGTGTGAGCTGAAGAGTGACTACTCCTGTTCAGCACTTGTTTCTTTAAATATGTTATCTCATTTATCCTTACAACTCTTTTTGGAAGATATTACCCCATTTAAAATATGTGTTAATTTGAGGTGCATCGAAGTTCAAAGGGGCTAATTTTGACTCATTTTAACCCAGATATCCAAAAACCCATATTCAATCCTACAGCCATAGCATGGCAATGAGGATTATATAGGGAAGCCTTTTTAAGCCAAATCCAATGTTGACAAAAGTATGTACATCTAGGTGTACAAGGAGGTTTGGGTTAGAAAAAGCTCCCCGGGTTTTTGTGACGAGTGATACCTCAGTCTTACCATTGTGAAATAAAAACTGGAATCTAAAGAACAAAATAAACAAAACAGAAACAAAACAGAAACAAGCTCACAGATACAGAGAACAAACTGGGTGGTGGGCTTGGTGAAAAAGGTGAAGGGATTAAGAAGTACAAATTGGTAGTTACAAAAAATCATGGGGATATAAAGTACAGAATAGAGAACATAGTCAATAATACTATAATAGCTATGTATGGTACCAGGTGGGTACTAGACTTATTGGGGGGGATCACTTTGTAAGTTATATAAATGTCTAACCACTATGCTGTACACCTGAAACTAATATAATATTGAATGTCAACTGTAATTGAAAAAAAAAAATATGGCAAATAGTACTATTTGTCTTATAAGGCCTTGACCAAATAAAGAAAATGTATGTCAAAGTCTTGCCATAAGCGGTAAAGTTAAACACAAAAGACAATATTGTAATTAATAGCTGACAATTATTAAATGTTACTAGGTTATCAGGTCAAGACAACAAAACTCCCTATCCTGTGGTTTCACAAGCATTTGTAACATGAAACTAGTAACAGCTGTGGATCACAGGTATGAGAATGAAATTATAACAAACTCTTGAGTAAATAAAATAAAGCTATCAAAAAAGGAATTCTTACCTTGATGTTTTTTTCTTTTTGAAAAAATAAACAGATAAGTAAAAGTCCCGTATTGCAGCAACATATTCTCCCTGGTAATTCAAATAGAACATAACATTCACAAAAATAGTCAACACTCTTTTTAAGAAGAAATCTTCTTATCACAAAAGCTAATATAGCAAAATGACAGAGTCGGTAAATGCTGTGCTCCCCTCTTCCCACAACGATCTCAAAATTACCACTAAACTACAGAACAGCCATCACTGAGAATCGCCTGAAGTCTGGTTGAATAGAAGTCCTACAATGAAGAACATACAGAAGAAGCCACCTCAAAACTGGTAGGAGGGCAGAGATGTGGAAGGGCCTGGTCCCATGCTCATGGGTGGAGGTTAAAAATTGGGAGGGATATGTGGGCTGTGGAGGTCCCCGCTGAGGAGCGAGGGGTCCCATCCCCACCCACACCAGGCTCCCCAGCCCAGGCTTCTAGTCCCAGGCATTTCTCTTAAAGGACTTAGTGGTTGACAGACTCACTCGCTGAGCTCCAGCAGTGGGGCAGAAGCTCAAAAGACTCTAGGTACATACAGGGAAGAACTGAACTGTCTGGCTTTAGGACAAGGACTGGAGGGGTAACTTTCTCCCAGAATGCTGGCAGAAGCCACTGTCCCTTTGTTGAACCCTCCCCTTACCCAGCCTGCATGTGCAGGCACCAGCAGTATCTGAGTCTCTACTGACCTAGCTAACACCTTTTGCCCTGTCCTGGTGATTCCCTGAGACCCCTCCCCACCCAACTTGAGGGCCCACCCAAGCCTCTTCCGGTGACTTTTCCATATAAATGGCTTGTCTTGGCTCATGCTGTGGACTTTCCTAAAACTTCTCAGAAGTTCACAAACCCCAAACAAACAGCATCTGGTCTTGGTGTGCTCCATGCCTCTTGTAAATAGCCTTAAGCCCAGCACTAGAGGCAGCTGGCCTCAGTTAATGCTCAACTGAGTCTCCCAGGTACCTCCAAGCCCAGCACAAGGAGCAACCATCTGCAGAACGCTTTGCAGCTCATACCAAGTGATGTCAGGCAGGGCACAGGCAGTGGCTGACCTTGGCATGCACCAGAGCCCCTCCCTAGAGGCCCAGAATCAACGAACACATCAGGTTGTTTCTGCTTCAGACCACGTCAGACCACCACCCAACCAGCTCCACAAACCACACACTCAAAGGGCAGACTGGGCAGGCACCAGAGCCCCATTAAAATAAATCCTACTCTGTAGGGTCAGCCCCTGACCAAAGTACTTTCACTGTAGTCACAGCCAGTTCTCACAACCAATCAGCCTGAAGGTCAATCCCTCCCATTGATGTGCCAACAGTAATCAAGACTCAACTACAACAGGAGGGCAAACACAATTCACAAGAGACACACCTGGAAAACCTGGCTCAAGTGGCCAACGAGACTGCACGACTGGACCCCATAGCACACCTACTACGTAAGGCCACTTTACTAAGACTGGGAAACATAGCAGGTCTACCTAATACATAGAAACAAACACAGGGAGGCAGCCCAAATAGGGAGACAAAGAAACATGTCCCAAGTGAAAGAACAGAACAAAGCTCCAGAAAAGAACTAAACAAAATGGAGACAAGCAATCTACCAGATGCAGAGTTCAAAACACTGGTTTTAAGGATGCTCGATGATCTCAGGGAGAACTTCAACAAAGAGATAGAAAACATAAAATTGGGGGCCGGCCCGGTGGCTCAGGCGGTTGGAGCTCCATGCTCCTAACTCCGAAGGCTGCCAGTTCGATTCCCACACGGGCCAGTGGGCTCTCAACCACAAGGTTGCCGGTTCAACTCCTCGAGTCCCACAAGGGATGGTGGGCTCCGCCCCCTGCAACTAAGATTGAACACGGCACCTTGAGCTGAGCTGCCGCTGAGCTCCCGGATGGCTCAGTTGGTTGGAGCGCGTCCTCCCAACCACAAGGTTGCTGGTTTGACTCCTAGACTTCCACAAGGGATGGTGGGCTGTGCCCCCTGCAACTAGAAAACGGCAACTGGACCTGGAGCTGAGCTGCGCCCGACACAGCTAAGACTGAAAGGACAACTTGAAGCTGAACGGCACCCTCCACAACTAAGATTGAAAGGACAACAACTTGACTTGGGAAAAAAAAAAAAAAGATATGGAAGCAACCTAAGTGTCTATCAAAAGATGAATAAAGAAAGAAATGGTACATATATACAATGGAATATTACTCAGCCATAAAAAAAGAATGAAATCTTGCCATCTGCAACAACATGGATGGACCTTGAGGGAATTAGGCTAAGTGAAATAAGTCAGACAAAGAAGGACAAATACCATGTGATTTCACTTATATATGGAATCTAAAAGACAAAATAAATGAACAAACAAAACAGAAACAAAATTATAGATACTTAGAGAACATTTTGATAGTTGCCAGATGGGAGGGGGTTTAGGAGACGGGATTAAGAAGTAAAATTGGTAGTTGCAAAACAGCCATAAAGATGTGAAGTATAGCATAAGGAATATAGTCAATAATATTGTAATAACTATATATGGTGTCAGACAGAGACCAGATTTATTGGGGTAATCACTTTGTAAGTTCTATAAACGTCTACTATGTTGTACACCTGAAACTAATAATATTTTATGGTAATTGTAATTGAAAATTTAAAAAAATATTTAAAAAAATGTTCAAAGGGGGAAAAATACATATGTATATAAAAAGAGGAAAAAAGTTAATACAGAAACAATTTTTTTGCAGATTAAGATTATATTAATATAAAATGTTATAGTGTAGCTATGGAAAGTATAATCCTACTTTTAAAATAATCAGAAAATTAAAAGATGAACTTGGGTCCTAAATCTTAAAATTAGGCTGTCTAGCTTTAAGTATAATGATTTAAATTTTTTCCATTAAGGCATAATTTACACACACAATGCAGTGTTTCATAGATGTATACCCCTGTATATCACCATCAATATTTAGAACATTCTCTTCACGCCTGGAATGTTCCCTTGTTCCTCTTTCCAGTCATCCCCCAATGCCCCCATACCTGCCAGCAACTATTGATTCCTATCACCATAGTTTATTTCTCTGCCTGTTCTAGTACGTCATACAAACAGAATGGTAAATATTTTGTGTCTGAACTCTAGCTCAACATCACCTTTTTGAGATTCACTCATGCTCTTATGTGTATCATTAGTTCCTTTTTATTATGAAGCAGCATTCCAGTGAATGAATATACTGTATATCGCAAATGGTTTACTCTCTTACTGAGGAACATTTGGGTTATTTCCATGTTGGAGCTATTATGAGCATTAATCATTCTTGTACATGTCACTCTGTGGTCATGTTCTCATTTCTCTACCTAGGAGTGGAAGTGCTGGGTCATGAGAAAGCTGTAATGTTAATTTTGCTCTGTATCTTTCCAACATTCAGTATTGTCATTCTTAAATTTCAGCTGTTCTAGTAAATATAAAGTGGTTTCTCACTTATTTTAATTTGCATTTAACCGATGACTACATAACCAAAGACACGAAAAATGATTTCATGTCAGAGTTTTCTCTATTCTAAGAAATTGACCCTTTTCAGAACAAAGCCAAAATAATGCTACAAAACTAAAGAAACATGCCACCACAATAAAGTCTAAGGCCATTTAGTGGTACTTGATTTTAATTAAGTGGTTATTAATAGGGGATGGCTAAATATATCATGCCATGAACACCAGTCATTTCTGATGAACATTGAAGTACACACTCATGCTGCCTTGTAAGGTGGAAAAAAAAGGATAAGAAGGTCTTCAGACACTAATTCAGTTTGGGAAATGTTATTTTATATATGTTTAGAAAAAAGTCTAGAAAAGGATTCCTCAAATATTATCACTGGTGAAATTTAATTCCTTCACTATATTTTTGTATAATTTCCAAATTTTCTTTAACAGGTATATTACAGACAGGGAGGGCCTATTTTCCAAAGACACATAATCTACAATGAAAAGATTTAAGTACATGGGACAGACTAAGAAATATAGTTCAAATGCCAAAACACTGGTATGTTTTGGAGAATTAGAGGGTTTACAAGAGCAATAAAACAGAATATACAAAATTAAGGTCCTAAAAAATTTAACCATAAATACATGCTAAAGCAATGAAACAGATTTCTTAGTTCATAACTCAAGGCAATATTAAACCACTCTGCTCAGAGCGAAGATCGCAGGAAAGCGATTTTATGTATAAAAAAGAAAATCAACAAAACAAAATTTTACCTCATTTCCGAAGGCAATGCACTTGGGTGACTGGTTTACGTAATCCAAAACAAAGGAGATCTCCTCAGCTTCTATTTCCTGGCTTGATGATTTCGGCAGTTTCACTGAAACCAGCTGAAATATATCTAGCCAAAGGAAGCTATATTAATATAAAGCTTCTCTAGAGAAAGTGAAGATGTGCATTCATTCATATAAAACTGTTAACCAGTACTCTAGAATTCATTTGATTCCAAGATAAGAATTCTAAGCTATCTTAAACAAAAAGAATCTTAAACTTGGATTCTTCGTTTGAACATACAAGTTTTAAATTGAAGTCTAATTCCATAACTCGTATACATACATGTTTCATATATGTAGAAATAGAAAACAATGTTTTACTGGTGCATTCTACATTCTAAAGTACTTAAGATGAGATTTAAAATTGAGATGGAATATGATATATTGGTGACCTGAACAGCCAAAAGCAACAAACCATCCGAGAGTTTTTAGAAATGCTATGGTCTTGCCATACATTCAAAGAATAAATCTCCTTTTCTGTAATACTGATATGCTTCTTCCCTTTATGGCCCATTTATAAAATTTCTCCCTGAGGGGAAACAGCTATTTTACTATGCTCTCTCTTTATCCTTCCACACTTAATGAACATAAAATTCTGTTAACATACTTATCTACCATTTTCCTGTTTTCCAGCCTGCTTATTATATGCTCTGAACTAGATTGATCTGGCCTTCTCAGTCATCTCAAATTTTGCAAGCCTAAACCCTGAACTCTCAATTTTCCTATCTAAACTGATGTCTTCCGCCATATTGACCAATGCAGGAAATGGCACCATCATTTACCCAGTTGCTTAGACTAAATCCTCAAAATCATCTTTGACGTCTTTCTTATACACACATCAAACCATCAGCAAACCCTGTTGGCCATATCTTCAAAAGATATCCAGAATTCATTTCTCATTAGCTCTGCCATTATAACCTGGTCTAAAGCCTTGATCATGTGTCAGATCTTCAGTGTTCAGAGCAATGACCTGCTAACAGTTCTCGCTACTTCCAACCTTGTCCCCCTTTCATCTATTCTCAACACAGAAGCCAGTGATTCTTTTACAGCTAAGTCAGGTAATATCATTCTTCTGCTCAAAATCCTTCAGTGGCTTTTTATCTACTCAGAGTAAAAGCTGAAGTCTTTCCAATGGACTACAAGGCTCCATATTATCTATTCTTCCTTGGTTAACTCCAACCCAACTTTCCTGCTACTCCTCAAACATGTTAGGAATGCTCTCACACATGCTTGTCCCGTATAGCTGCATAGATTATTCTCTTCCCTGGACCTTCACTAACCACTTATTTAATATGTATTCCTCCAAGGTTGCTCATTCCCCTCCCTTGCGGTATTTTTCTCTAGAACACCTTTCATCTTATTGCATCATATGACTGATCTAGTCAGTTTACTGTTGGGATTTATTGTCTGTTTGGTACTCCACAACCAGAATAGTATTTGAACAGTAGGTGTTCAATTAGCTGTTGAATGAATTAATTACATACAGTCAAATGACATCGTCAAAGACAACGTATAAATAAAAGAACTTATTTTTAAACTAGAGAAGCATACTTCAATCTGATTTATACAATTTTCTATCAGAGACTCTGGTTTTGAACTGTTGGACAAATAGAAAGAGGATATATATTTATATATAGTTGACCCTTGAACAACATAGAGTTGAGGGGTGCTGACCCCCTGAGCAGTTGAAAATCCATGTATAACTTCTGACTCCCCCCAAACTTAACTACTAATGGCCTACTATTGACTGGAAGCCTTACCAAAAACAATTGATCAACACATATTTAGTATGTAGTATGTATTATATACTGTATTCTTACAATCAAGTAAGCTAGAGGAAACAAAATGTTATTAAGGAAATCATAAGGAAATGAAAATACATTTACGTATTTATTGGAAAAAAATTAACATATAAGTGAACCCATGTAGTTTAAACCTGAGGTGTTCAAGGGTCAACTATATTTTGAAAAACCAGACACACGGAATCTTTTGAAGACTGATTCACATTTTCACATAACAGATAACTAGATTTTCACATGCTGAATGCCAATGATGTCCTAAATTACTGGACACTAGCACTAGACTTCACTGTGACTAGAATTAGCTTAAATCATAGCATTTGAAGTTGCCTCAGTTAACGTCAAAAGGCTAATTAATGACCAAGATCTTTACTTTAGATCTCTAGTTTGCTACCCTGGCTCAAACATTAGACTCAACTGGGGTATATTCTATTTAAGTAAACAATTAGGTCCACCACAGGGAACCTTACATTTCAGTTCCTTGGAGTGATTCCAATGTGCGACCAGTGTTAGGAATCACTGGTCTCACTGATAGGGATAAAAAGGTTTGTTTTGCTACTGGCAACTACCCTTCCAATTGAGGAATCACGGGGGTGAGTAAGAAGAGTGCTTACCAAATAAGAGTGATGACAGTATCACCTGGGGAGATATTAAAAATGCAGATTCCTAGACCAAATCTCAGACCTAGTGAATCAATTGTCAGTTAGGGAAATTAGGAATCTGAATTTTTAGTAAGCACATGGATAAACATTAAAAATCCACATATTTATATACCAAACAGAATCTAAATATTGAGTATTATCTTTAAAATAGTTATCTGGGAAGGCAACTTAATTATTTTAGGATGTTGCCATTTCCAGAACATTTTTTTGCAATGTCCTTTAGAGATGGCTAAGGGCTATGTGAGAAAAACTAAACTTACTGCTTTTTATTTTCATGTCACATTTTTGATAGATAAAATATTCATTAATAGACTTGGCACTAAATGACTTTTTAAAAAATGTAGCTTTCACAGTTTTGACTATTCTCAGGTTACTTAAATGTCCATGATATATAACAGTTTGCAAATGTTCCAGCCCCAAATATACAAACAAACAAAAAAAACCCCATAAAACAAAAATACAACACCCTAGAAAGGATTCACCTAGCTAATGAGCAGTAAGCCAATCTAACTGACTGCCCAGTAACCATCTTAAAGCTGCTTTGTACTTTGAATTCTGACTATAACAATATTTTTTGAAGGACACCACAGGGTGTAGTGGCATTGTTGAATTTGATATCAGAAAAATTCTTTGGATATACCATTCATGTCTATGTTCTGATGTACTAAATTCTCTGCTAAAGAACTATTATTCGTAACCACTGAAGATATTCTAGGATTCCTAAAATGCTCTGAAACATGGCAGTTTCAATGGATTAATGATCCAACTATAATGAAAATATAACTACGAACAATTTAGTCACACTATTAGTTCTTAGCGTCAACTTGCTTTCTACATCATTTCCTACAGATTCAAGATTAACAAATAGGGGTATCCACTGGTGGGTAAAATGATAATGATGCTAAAGGATGAAAGATTGAAGTTCCGTAGGAAGACAAGTTCTAATTCAAAACAACTTTAAAATTTGAGCTCTGTAGTTTATTACAACATATATAAAGCAATCATTTCCTCATTGTATATTTCAGAAATGATACGAGCCTCCCCAAAATGAATGCAATTATGATGAAAACAATTTAAATGCCAACTCTAAAAACTGTAAAGTTCACACTAAAGCCAAAATGTTAAATTTGAGAACATGTAAAGAGCCATTCAATGCTATATAAAATAAATAAGTTAATTACATTATACCTGTTTTTTCTTTATTTATTATAACAAAGACAGAATCCTCAGCACGGGCATGAGTAAAGAGGGCATGCAGTTTATGTCCAACTACGAAAGTCTGAAAGATAAAAAGCATCATGTTGTTAACTGTCTATCCTCCTCGTCCCCCTCCCCCTTTTCCCCAAAACTTAAGTCCCATAAAGGGCAGGAATTTTTCATCTGTTTTGCTCTTTTACTCACTGGTGTACCCCTAGCACCAGAAAACTACCTAGCTTATAGAAGACACTCAATACGTATTTGTTAAATAACCTTTCAACTTAATGCAAACAGAACTATTTGTTTCTTTTTAATGGTTGCATTCTATCAAATGAATATCCAATTTTAACTGACAACATCAAGGTTATATTCAATTTTTTTTCCTACCATAAATAATGTTTTAAGGACTACATATACACGCCATTATTTCAACAAGAGATTCCTAAAGGTAAGATTGTTGCAGCAAAGGTATTTGTTAGTTTTCAGTTTTATGCTCATTGATTGTATACAAAAGTATTTGTTTCTCTACACTTTACCTATCACTAGCTTTTCCTACAATCTGCAATTTAGCTAAACTGATAGGGAAAAATGTTGCGTCATCTGTTTTAATTTACATTTCTTTAATTATTAATGAGATGAAGTACCTCTTTATGTTTATTGAATAATATCTCTTGTAAATATTTTCTTCCAGTTTTATTGCTCATCTGTTAGAAGTTTAAAATCTTTACATGGTGTATGAATTTCATGACTTGTTTAGAAAGGGATTCTAACACTTAGGCCTTATAGGAGGAAATAATGTCTGTCATTAAATTATGTTCCCATTCTTTTTCACATAATGAAAATGGAAGATCAATCCACGTACCTTTATCAAAATGCCATCTATATAGTCCCACAGTTTAATTGTGCCATCAAAGGAACAAGAATACAGCTAAAATGGTAAAAATAGTATAAGATTAAAAAACAGAACTCTATTAAGATACCAAATGAATTAAGTGGTAATACAGAAGACGTTTTGTTCATTATTTCATTATTAGCTTTAAAGAAGTGGAGTCATTTATTTGTTTTTGCAATGCTTGTACTATTTGTGACAATTTTATAGCTGCTCTTTGGAGGAAGCAGATCTATCAATTTCAAGTTTTAATTAAAATGGGGAAAAAAGGCAACCCTTTGTCTTCAAGAAGGAGATGGTAAAGTTTTGAGTTATGAAAAGCACTTAAGAGCTTGTTGCTATTTTCCCGGAGCCCAGTCCTTTTTTATTAGCATTTCCCCAGAGCCCAGTTCTTTATTAACTGCTTTCATCTTGTATGGGTATTAAGGGAGTGCTTCTCAAAGGATCTGAGAATGTTGTTTTTTTTAAAAAAAATTCCCAACCCATCAGGGACCAATGCATTTGTAAAATACAACAGAAGTTATTATGTACTTGGATGGTGTGGCAATGTCAAAGTGCTCTCAAGTTTTGGGACACTCAATTTCTATACTCATCTCATTGCAGACTGGTAACCAACTGTTTGTGGCACTGGTCTATGGATCGTACTCTGGTAGCACCAGAAGGCCTTACTAAGATGCATTTTATTTGTGTCCTAGTGGACACTTTGCTTACGTTTACAAAATTTTTAAAATTTTTTAAAAGGGAGTGGCAATTTTAAGATTTCTGACAATGAGGACATAGAATCAAATAGAAATAAAGAATGAAGAATGTATTATGTACACAAGTAGAAGAATTATATTAAGAAGAAAATACACACCACAATTACTACATAGAAAAATCATGAACATGGACTAGTAAAATATAATAAGGCAAATATGTAATCAGTGTCCAAACAATAGTTAATACAAAATACTGTGACTCCAAAGTCCACAGAATCTCTAGAACGTACCCCTTCACCTCAACCAAATCTGTTGTCAGGACTGTCCTCTTAATTTTATTATCTTTCAATTCCCTGAAATAGACCTTTTATGCAATGTATATATAGTTTTTCATTGTGCTATAAAACTTAGTAATATAGACTTGACAAATTTCGATTTTAACAAACGGATATTTCTGCTACAAAAAACATCCAAATGCTACACATATCAATCAACTGTTATGTGAAACCCTCAAGAGAACAGCAAAAATTATAGGTGTGCTTGAACTCTGCAAAAAAGCTGTTTAACTTTGATTTTCAAGAGTAGCTCATTTCGTTTAGGAAAGATCAGTGTTCCTTTATGCCCTGCTTCGTCACAACACATTGAATGGCAATGCAAATTCATTCTTAAATCAAGCAGTAACTTCCAAGTTGGCTGTGACTAATCTAGAAGAGTGGAACGTGATAAAAAACTAGAGCAAGAGCAAAGTATTTTGACATAACTTGTTAGGAGTATTGCTGAAACTTGGGAACAGAATCAAAATGACCCTTTCACTGTTCCTGAATTCTGAGAAGTATGGGTTGCTTTGTGTTCACTAAACTGAATTCCCAAGTTTGTCCTAAAATTAACTGGTCGATTCCACTGACTAAAGAAGCTCTTCTTCCTGTCTACATGTTGGCCTTAAGGTAATTTCTGCAGTGACACTAAAGAGCCTCATCTCTAAAGGAACAGATCTACAAAATCAATACCCCTCAGTCAACATTTTTAAAATGTGTTCCAGAAACCAGAGTTCAGAGGTGAAATAAGTTTGAGAAATATCAAATACTATATTCCCCTTTTGGATATTCACAATGCATATAAAGGGACCTGAGAAGACCTACAATCAAGATATTCACTTAACTGTGCCAAACCCTGAATTTCAGAAACTCACACAGCCAAGAACCCTTTCACGGGCAATGTAGTTCTGGGCTGTGACCCTATTTTAATAATTAAAAATATCCTGAATCAGAAAAATCAGCATAGATATTTCCCTGATCATTACCTGGAAAGTCCCCCAAATTTAATTCAAGTTTTTCAGGTAACAACAAAGCCAATATTAAAATATTCAATTATAAATCATTTGACACCTGTAGATGGTTGTTGGGATTGAGCTGAATTCCTGTCACCAGATTTCTGTGCCCTTGCAATATGTGTACACATTCTTCTGTAGCTGTGCTATAAACTTTAACAAAGTCTCCAGAGACACAGAAGATATATCTGGAAATAAGAGAGAAAAATAAGTTTCACATACTCTACAGACAGTATAATTTATTGTCCATTAAAAATTTAACATGTTAACAGGTTTCTTTCAAAATAGTATTTAAAAAACTGTGTATTCAAATTTGTATGCTGTTTAAGTCCATGGGGACATCTAAAACTGATTAGTTCATTAACTCTGAAAAGCAGATAGAGGCTAAAGCACTATCTGTGATCTGTTCCATGAGCAGAGGCTCTACAGAATCTTCCTGTAAGAACAGCCAACTTAACCAAGTTGTCTGCTCACTAAGGAACACAGACATTGCTATGCATTCACTTACTGTCAACTCTTATTCGTCAGTTGTTTTGCTAATAGCAGCATCTTCCCGTGCCCTCCAAATCTCCATCGTTCGCTGGGGACACCAGCTTACAAACACTAAGTCAAAGGTTCTCTAGTCAGTGAGGTCTCTTGCATAGCAAAGTAAAAACTGTATGACAGTTACTGTTGCTAAAATGCTTGTTTTGCTTTTGTCTTTCTGGATTTGTGGCTTTCTTCCATATAGCAGAGTTTACTAAATTACAGAATGTTTAAGTTGGAGTAATATTTGTTTGACTATTTTCATAATAAATATAACCACAGGACAAAGCTCAGAAATGCAAATCTTCTTGTATCTATCAAATGAAAAATGTTTGTTCCGTGCCTATTCCATTTAATACATGTCTAACAGTGTTTTTCCATACACTGTAGAAGGAACAAATCACAGAATCCTTACGCTGACCTCTTCTCTGTGCTCCCAAGGTACCGCCTGCACGACTTGATCCGGGTATTTTCGCATTGTGTTGAAATTACTTGTTTACATCTACATCCATCTCCTGGATCTGGCCATAAGATTCCATAGAGCTGAGGACTTTTTTAAATCTTTGATTCCCAATGTCCAATTCAGTTTGTTGACTAGAACTTGCCTGAACCTCAAAGGTTTTATACACTGACCAGATGAGATGAACAAACAATTATTACTGAGAGTAAAAGAGTAAATCATCTTATGCTGACCGGGATCACTATTTTACCAATTCTGAGACACGTGATTTTTCCCATGTTCACCTCTCTAAAATCAGGATGCATCTTGTAAGTGCTGTAGCCAAGAGGCAGTCATGGCACGGTTGTGTGCAACTGTCTAGTAAGATCAAGAAAGTACGAGTAACAAAGCATCTGAGGAAAATGGTATCCCCTCTGGCTGGATCCGCCTCTGTTCCCATGAGTAGCGTAGTTCACTCTTACCATCTCCAGGTTGGACCACTCTTAAGAAGACTTCCTACAGTCTCCAGGTGTGGCCCCTCATCTTCCATACTCAGACTAACTTTTGCAAATCTGAGCATATCATTTCCTTAAATAAATTAAAATCCTTCAATGTTTTCCCACTGCATTCAGGATATGATCCAAACTTCTAAGCCCTGTGGTGGTTTGACGTGGTCGGAATGGAAATATATTTTCACTATAACACTGTATGAAGGGGTTTCCAACTCCACCAACCCTCTCCCCAAGACACACTCCATTAGCATCAACAAACAGGTCCTTTAGGCAGTGTTTCCTTGAGATAATGGTGGGTGAAGGAGTACTGTTTGCTAAGAAAACTCCCCCTCACTGATTCTGTCTGATATGCTTCCCAAGGGGGAAGAATTTCCTTTTTTTTTGCTCCTCAATAGAGAAGAATGGCTTTAACTATTTGAATGCAAGCCCCCAAAGGAAACTCTCTCTCCATGCTTTTGCACATTCTGCAATCTACACAGAACACTTACTCCGATTAGTTCCTGAAGATTCACCTCAGTCGTCTTTCCACTGAGGTGGGCTAGGGGAGTGTGGACAAAGAGGAATCTTTAATCCTTCAGTCATTCCAAGTCACTATTTTGTCCGAAAGTGGGATACTCCTCGTGGTATTGCAAGGGCAGTGGTGTCTACATTAGTGCCTGGACCACTTTCTAGCCGGCCCAACTCTAGACACGTGGGCCCCTCAATCTACCGTCTGGTAAACAGTCCGCGGAGGGGGACGCGCGCCCCAGTCCGCGGTGTCATGGAACTTCTAACCTTACAGCACCGAGACACCGGCTCCCTAGCGCGTGCTCTGGGGTCTACTGTACGCGCGTCCCTTCCGCGAGCCCAGATTCGCCGGCGGGCGAGTCTGGACGCACCTGACAGCTGGTGCCCCCCGCCCCCGGGGATTCGCACCCCTCAGTCCCGCCGACAAAGCGCAGTGGCCCCATACTTAGAATCCGCAGAGAACACCGCTCTCCTAAAGTTCAACTCGCTGCCGCCACAATGAACCACGCGGAGACTCTCCTCCTCCACCATCTTCGCGCAAACGCAGGATCGCCGGATGGCGGCCCCGCCCCGAACTTCCCGTACGGAGGCGGGTTGAAAGGAAATGTGTCCCAGCCCACAGAAGTCATGCCGGGGCTCCTCTAGGCCTGAGTCTTTATGGTAGGACCCCGCGCCTGCGCAGCCATCTTTAGTGTGGGCAACGTCACATTAGGACCCGTAAAAAATGTAAAAGCGAAATAGAGACAATGAATTTATATTGGGCACCTCTAAAGTCTTATTTAGTACAGATAAATTTTTCTCCGGTCTTGTCAATCTAATTCTACAGCTTCTTTCGCCGGAAGGAAAGGTGGGCCCCAGCGTGTCACGTGACCTCCAGTCTTCTCCTCTTCCTCCTCCCCCTCCTTCCCTCCCCCCACCCCGCCCCGCTTCCTGTCGCGTCTCTTTTTCTCGTCACTATGTTTCAGACGCTGCGGGATGACGCCAGCCTCTCGTGCCAACTGGTGTCTCGGAGGCGCAATTGCGTTCTTCGTTGGGAAGGCGGCATTCTACTTTTTGCACAATTATTTGCTCCTCTCGTTAGTCGTCACCTTGTCCTTTTCCTCTGAGCGTAGCATACATTCCTACTGGTGCGCGTCATTTCATGATGTATTGACATTTACCACATCCCTTCAGTCTTTCTGGAGGCAAAGAATTGAGAGCCTTTTATATGTGAGACAATACAAGACAGACGGGATCCCTGTCCTGTCACCCTCCATGGGAGAGAGACGATAAAAATGTCTTAACAAAATAATCTCAGATTGTATGCTGAAGGAAATAAAACAGTAATATGAGAATAAGTTGCTCTGAGGAGGTTTAGGTTTAACCTGATGAATATGTGTTAAAGTTACGGAGGTTAAAAAAATATTTTATAAGTTCAACGTTAATGCACATTTTATGTAAAATAATTAAATACAGAAATGGAATGGTCCCAGCCCATCCTATACCTCCTGAGTATCTCTCCACCATTAAGCTTGGTGTATATGCTTCCTGATATTTTTCTGGATATACATGTACGTTAACATTATTCTTCAGTGCAATGCACTACCCCCCCCCCCCCATATAAAGCATACATATTGAAATCTTATCTCCTTTTTAATCAGTGCATAATATTTCATAGAGTAAATGTGCCATGCTTGATTAAATCATTCCCTCAAAGGTGGATATTTAATCATTTCCAGTTTTTTCTACAGGACACGTAAATTTGTGTCAGTATTGCTGTGGGAGAGAGTCCTAGAATAGGTATTTAACGAAGTTGAAGGATATCGGTACTTTTAACTTCGAGTGAATGTTTTGTGGACTTGAGATGTGTCCCTGGGAAAACCAGGAGGGATAACTAATGGTAGCTGAAAAAGGGAAACAGTTTTTTGTGTTTTTTTTTAATCTAAAGTTTGGGGAAAATCTGGAAGGAGAGAGTATTATAAGAGTATGATTTTTAAAGAAGAAATTAGGAGGGAAAAGGACTGATGAAATGATGTAAGGCAAGCAAAATTGCTTATAAATACTGCTTCATGAGCAACAATTCAAAGGTAGCAAGGGCTGGGCAATCCATTGTTTAATATTTAGATTGTAATGTGGAGTTTCACTTTGTCAAGAATTGTTAAGGCTGATGAATTCTGCTTCTTAAGTCTAATATTTCCTTTCATATACTGGCATTTGCATATCATACATTAGTCTGGCCCTTAAGCGCCAAAGCACTAGCAAAATTTTCTCAAGTGTTTGGAGGATTGGAAAGAATATAATATTGAAGATAATAGAAGGTGGCTAATACCCTCTGCATGTGGTGTTAAACTATCAGATACTTCCCTAGGCATTTCATAGAAAAGAGCAAGGGAAGTTTCACTTATTCGTTGAGAAAGGAAGCCAAGCATCTATGACAGGTCCCTGGCTCTCTTTAGCCTTTCTCTCTAGGTTCTTTTCTTTCTGAGTCCTCATCAGAATCATATTTAAAAATTCCTTCATGGCAATATTAACTTTTTCTAGCACACACCTTAAAACTCTTCCAGCCTCTACCCTTATCCAGTTCCAAAGCTGCTTCCACATTTTCAGGTATTTGTTAGTTATAACAGCATCCCACTCTTGGTACCAAAAGATTACTCAGGGTTCTCCAGAAAAACAGAACCAGTATTTATTTATTTATTAAAAGGAATTAGCGCATTCAGTGATGGAGGCTGAAAAGTCCCACAATCTGCAGTCTGCATGTTGGACATCCTGGGAAGCAGATGTGTAATTCAGTCTGAGTCTTGTTGTGGAATCACCTCCCAAAATTCAGGTTTGTGTGCCTGGTGTGCTGGTAAACCAAAACATTGAGAAACTAGTGCTTGGAGATAGAAATGTTTATTCGATTTGGCCAAAACAAGAGGATGAGGACGGGGGAGCAAGATCTCTCAAATCTGTCTCTCCCTCACAAAGCAAAAGTATGGAGTTTTTATGCAGCTAGGCAGTTCCAGGGAACTGAGAGAGAGGTCTCTCTTTCTTTAGTCATAGATGACGCTTTTTCGTATCAGACCCCTGGGCATCAGCAGCTGGTCACAGCTACCTTGAAAACATTTTTTCCTTCCTCAAAACAAACTCAAATTCTCCTGTAGGCCTGAAGTTATCTCTTTCTGCTTGACAAAGAGAAATCACATCAGCAACACAAAATTATATTATGAGAGCAAGGGGTGCTGGGTTGAAGAACCAAGATTCAGCAGAATATCTCATAATTGTGTATCAGTGACATTATCTTTAAAGCAAAAGGCAGAAACTAGACATCTTGTGACTATTGCCATTGTTTACGCTATCATTGTTTTGTGCTTAACTCACTATATTTTTCTATTATCTCAAGCGGAGTGTACTTTTTTTTTTCCAATTTGAAAACAGTCGCTGTTTATTTTACTAACTGACCAGATTACAAAAATATCCGTGGTAGACACCTTAGTTCATCCTCCTAATAAGCCTGTTGATCTGCTCTTCCCTGTTGCCAGCATCTCTCCTTCTACAAAGTGGGTGGTCTTTTTCTTCATTCCACCTTGTGGAGAAGACAATGTGAAGGGCACAGGAAGTTTGCTTCTTTGAATCGGTTTCTAACAGTATAGATCTCATGAATCAGATCCTCCATGCAGATGATGCCATATTTACCAAGAGATTGAGCAGTCAATGTGTTATCTGTCAGGGCAATTCGCCTTTTTTGATTTTGCCATAACCACGCTTGTAGATCAATTCATTTACTGATTTCAGGTGTGGGTACCCCCATGCATGTATGGCTCCACAATCCTCAGCATGTTAATGGAAGCCTTGTTGAGCTTGACAAAGGTGCCATTGAAGATCTGGTGAAGGCGAAGAAGCTGCAGCATCTTTCGAACTTTTGGGCTCACACTATTGATGCCTCTGATCCTGATGAAAATTGCCATTTTGGGTTCCGCAGGTACATAGAAGTTGCCAGCTTTTCTTGCCATCCTCGCCATTTGAACCTCAGTCCTGGACATCTGCCTATATTCTTTGTGATAGTGCTTAACTAAATTTTCATAGATAAGCTTCCTTCTTGCCGTTAGAAGCATATTTTGGGCAGTCTTCTTTCTCAGGCACTTGATCTTCAGCTCTGAAACTCCTTTGCTTTTTCTTAAGGGTTTCTGGCACAGCAGGAACCTTCTTCTCTTCTGCACCCTCCATGGTTCCGGCCGGAAAGAGAGCCAAAGTGTACTTTTAAACACCTCTCCTGGAACTTCTTTACAGGCAGTCCTTCAGAAAATGACTAACATACTTTCTTAATCTTTGACTATAAGTTGTGTGACAACCAAAGCAATGGAAACATTTAGTTAAAGCCTATACCTATATCCTGATTAAGAATTATTTAATTCTAGCTGCCAAAAATACTAGGGCCATTAGAGTCAGAAGGTGTTTGGCTATAGTGTGAAGGCCTGAGAAACGGGAGCTGATAGTGTAAATATAGTCTAAGTGCAGGAGAAAACAGATGTACCAGCTTAGCAGTCAGGTAGAGAAAGAATGACTTCTCCATTCCTCCTCCTCCTTGTTCTGTTCAGACCTGTAAGGGGCCCTAAATGATGCCCACCCACATTGGGGAGGGCAATTTGCTTTATTGAGTCCACAGACTCAAATACTAAACTCATCCCGACAAACCTAGAAGTAATGTTTAGCCAAATATCTGGGCATTTCATGACCCACTTAAGTTCATGCATAAAATTAACCACCATGCAGGGAACCACTGATCTGTTCTCTGTTTCTACAGTTTGTTTTCCAGAAAGTCATAAAAAATGGTATATAGTCTGTAACCTTTTAAGTCTAGCTTCTTTCACTTATCATAATGCATTTGAGATTCATGTTGTTGTGTTGATCAATGGTTCCCCCCTCCCTTTTTTTATTGCTGAATGTATTCTATTGTATGGATAATCCACAGTTAGTTTATCCATTCTTTTGTGGAAGGAAGTTTGCTTTTTTCCTGTTTTGGAAATTATGAATATTATTGTTCTAAACATTCATTTGTAGGTTTTTGTGTGAACATAAATTTTTATTTCTCCAGGATAAATAACTAACAAGTGGGATTGCTGGCTCAAATCATGTTTAAATTTTTAAGAAACTGCCAGACTATTTCCCCAGAGTTTCTCTACCATTTTGCATAACAATCAGTAATGTGTGAAAGTTTTAGTTGCTTCACATGCTTGTCAGCATTTGGTGGTGTAATATTTTTTATTTTAGCCATTATGATAAGTTTATAGTGGGATTTCATTGTTTTAATTTTCATTTTACTAGTGACTAATGATGTTGGGCATCTTTTCATGTGTTCATCCTCCTAATCCTGCTCCCATCCCAAACAATCCAACAGAAAAATATACAAAGAGTATTAGAAGAGCAAATCCTATAGCCTATAAACGTGTTTTCAAGACACAGTCAAGAACAAGATGCAGAAAGTTTGAAAATAAGGGTAGGAAAAAATATAACAGGAAAATGCTATAAAAGAAATGTAGGTATAGCAATATTTAAATCAGTATAATTTAGGGAAAACAATCTTTTAAAGGAACAAAGAAATACTTTTATATTTTAAAAGATATATTTCATTAAGAAGATGTGAATCATGAATATTTTATTATTCACCAACATAGCTCCAAACTACATTGGAAAAGACTAATAGAAATTAAAGGTGAAATTGGCAATCACAAATCAATTGATCAAGTGGTCAAAAAAGTAAAGATATAGAATGTGCCAGTAACACAAATAGCCAGATTGATCTAATTTACATACATACCCAGCAGACAACATACTTTTTCCCCCAAACACACACTGTAATACTCACAAAAACAGACCATTATTTAGATCATAAAGTCTATTTAAACAAATTTCCAAAAGCATACATCATGAAGGCCATATTTACTGACCACAGTGCAACAAAATTAGAAATTAAAAACAAAATAGTTGCCAAGAGGACAAGGAAGAAAACAAAGCCAAATTATCCATTTAGAAATTTAAAACTTTTTCCTAAATAACTGAAGTTAAAGTATAATCAAAATAGATCACAGCACTAATAGAAATGAATGATGATAGCCCTAACTGATCAAAACTGCAAAGAAAGCAGTACTCAGAGAAAAATTTATATCTTTGAATGGCATTTATTAGATCACAAAAAGACTGAAAATTAATTAACTAAGCTTTTATCTTAAGAGGAGAGAATGAAAATAACAAGATAAACCCAGTTTAGAGTTCTTTCCATTCTATTCCACTAATGTTTCTTCTTAATGGAAGGGAATATTATTCCTTTGTGTTTGTTGATCCCGAATTTTTAATCCTAATGTTTGGATAGATCCTCATGTTGCTTTTCTATCATGCAGAGAAAGCTCTGCCTATGAATTTTGCTTGTATGCAAAATATATGAGTTAAAAGATTTTGATATCTAATGTTGCTGTGTTGTGTGACTAAGGATTCACCCTTAAGGGTCAGAAGTCTCTGGAAAGGAATAATTTTTCCGACATCATTCGGTCTTAGAAATCAATTTAAGAGCTGGAGGAGAATAAAGGGAAACCATTGCTATTTTGCACAGTAATATAAAGAGCTTCTTTTTTTTTTAGTGAGCCGAAACATCTGTGTATATTACGTTAAATTAAGAGAATGTTTTGACTTTAAGATGATTGTGACTGTATTTCTTTGAGAATTACTGTTTTTCATCCAGAGAGCTGTGTGTAAGATACCCCATGATTTTGTACATGTGAAGATTGAGGAACTGTTATTTGAACCTTGTTCTGGAGATCCTTAATTCTGCATGATGCCCTGTAACTTCATTTTTAAGAATAAATCAATATAGCATCCAATAATATATGACCCACAATAAGCTTTCTATTTTTAAAGAATTACATCAATTATTTAAAGTAAATAGACTCAGTGATGGAGTTTTTACTTTTACCTGGATATCCAAGTCTCACCTTGCGGTTATCCCAGTCCTTCATTCCGTACTTAATGCTACCACTTAGCCCGAAAACACATTACATTGTACTTTGTTGTGAAAGGGGCCTGTGAACCTACATTTCTTCTCCTTTCTTTGTTAGAATTCTTCTCCTTCCTTACAATGTACATGCATCCTCTCAGAACAGAAGATCTCAGTGAAATATTAGGAGGAAGGCTTCACATCTCCTTGGGCCCTCAAATCCTTTTAAATATTTATTTATTAATTTTTTCCCTGGAGATTTGGCAGTGATTTACTGGTTGACTTTAATTTCAGGGCTCTATTACCTCACACTACTTACTCAGGGTGAGGAATTAGAAGATCTGAGCTGCTAGATTATTCTCAGTTTGGGAAATAAATGATTTCATATAAACTCATAGACGATGATGTGGCAGAGTGATTATATCTACAATGGGAAAAATGCATCATATGTTGAATCAATGATTCCCCAGGACCTACAGGCTGAAATCCAGGCTTCTTGACCTGGCAATAAAGAACTGCCACAAATCGTCCTGGTTTGTATTTCTAATCTTTTTCTTGCCTCTATGAACTTCACTGTGGGTATGGTCCCCCAGCATTCCATGATGATTCTAGATCTGTACCTTTATTTAATGTTATATACCGGAAATGCCCTTTTGTTTTCATTTTGCATACTTTAATCTTTCTTTCCAAGAGCCTTAAAACTTCTCAATTCTTTTCCATGAACATTTTCATGTATCTTCCTACTTTCCACCCAGAGCACTTAAAATTTTTTTTACCACTCATTGCCACACAATTATAGTATAATAGATTTGGGTTCTCTCATATTAATACTTGTCTGTATTTTGATGTTAACAGATTTATGCTCTTTGAAGGCAAGGCAATGTATTGCTCTAGATATCATAATGCAATGCTTCCATCACTGCGAGTCCATAGTTACTACTCATTGGTTGATGATTCGTTACTGTATAAATTATCTGGGAATAGACCCTATATTGTGAAAACAATTAACAGTATTTGCATACCAGAGGTTTGAACTGATAACTTCAGAACTAAATATGAAAATTATTTAAAAATTTAAACGGCAACTGCAAAAATACAGAGATACCGCATGGTGGCAGCAAAGGCACAGCATTCTTTTTGTAGGTTTTGTATTATACTTCAGTCTACCAGAAATTATAATGATCAGTTTATCACATTGAAAAACTATTTTAATGTCTAACTAATAAGTAATCTTAGTTGAATGTTATGGATTGAGCATTTTTTAATATAAGGAAATTCAAATCTTTGGATCTTTAATTGTCTTTATTTAAAAAGAAAATACATCTCTAAATTCTAGAAATCCTCCATATTGTTTTGGAATCTGACTCCTCTTCCCTCACTGTCTTATCCAACTCTACTATGAAAGTTTCATGACAATTAGGAGCTGTTTTTTGACATTTGGGTTTTGAGGCTTGGGGTCATTGGTGACTCACAGGACAATATGCTGTGTAGAATGTGGACCTATACAAATTCCAGCTGTTGGTGGTACGTGTAGTTCTTTTGCAGACAGGCTACTTAGGCATGTTGCCGAGGTTTAATTTCCATGTATAAAGTCATACTTAAAGTATGTAAACTAAAACAGATGTTAGTACTCTGAGAATGCATTTGGTGCACGAAGGAACAGTTTCTTAGTCTCTGCTTCCACCCCCACTTTATTTTGAAACCCCTTTTGACTAGAAAAGGGCCTCTGGAGAACTATCTAGTGTCTTTGACCCCGTTAGCATGTAGCAATTCATTCCTGGGAAACAGTTGCCCCAAATAAATTTTAGACTCTGCTTTAACCGTCTTCTTTCATAACCATTTCCTTTCCTATAAGCTTTGTTTAATTGTTCTTTAATTAGGAAGCCATTCACCCTAATAATGCAAGGTTTCTTAAAACCAAGCTAGATCATACTGATATTATTTAAATAATAACTCTGAACTTTTAATTTATTTATCTAAAGATTAGCAATCAAGGCTGATGTTTGTATAACATATATGGACCTTCTCACTTCTGTGGTGCCAGATATTAAAGCACACTATATTGAAAGTCTTCCAATATTTGAATTATGTTGTTGATAGTTTATAAATAGAACACAAATGATAATTTGTGCTTCCAATACCCCCCCCCCCAAAAAAAAGGAGAAAAGGTAGTTATTACAAGTAACATCTAACTAACTACTTTCTTTTCATCTTCTGTCATTCTTAGCTGCCTTTCTCCTTTTCTCTTTTCAAAGATATTTGTTAAGGGCCTACCTACCTCATGTACTATCCTAGGCTCACCAAAAGGATTAAGACAGATCCTGGTCTTAAGAAGTATTCAATATAATGCAGAAAAGAAGGACAAAGTAAAAGTCTCTAACACCACAGAAGAGCCAACCCATAATTCTGAGGAACTAAAGAAGACTATAGGGGAGAGGATATTGGAGTGAGGCATTGGATGATGGAGGGGACTCTCTAGTCAGTGATGGGGAAGCAGATTTCCTAGTTAGCCGAGTGGAATGAGCACTACTACCATGGGTTTGTGGAACATGAAGGACTCTGGTAGGGTTTTCTTAACAGATTTTGTGGGGGCACGAATTAGGTGATGGGAACAGAGAAAAGGTTGAGACCAGTTTTAGCTATGCCTAAAGGTTGGGAAACATAAATGCAAAATCTTTCTTTAATGAAAAATCAGTGATTTTAATTTTAAAGTGTTGATGAATGTTTTGATTTATGATAAAGTTTTGATTCATGTTACTTCAAGATGATAGCATATGACCGTTTTCTGCATGGTAAAATTAAGATAGATGTCATAATAACTGATGTTCTTAGAGTTAGTGAGTTACCTTCTACATGTATCAGTAAAATACATCAATTGACTAAAAATTTGTGGAATTCTATGTATATTATTGTTTTGTTATGTAAACATAAAAAGCCTCTTTGAATTTATCTTTATATTTAATCATTCAAGTTCATAGATATTTAGCTTCTAGATTAAGAAGCAGAGCTTTAATGAAAGTGTGTATTATGTATTTGTATGATTACGATACAGATGTATCATTATAATGCTGTACTGGTAATCGATAATTCAGCCTTTATTAATGGCCAGTTTAGATGGCTAAATGGTAGCTCAATATTAAATATAAGAAATGATTTAATTATCTAGATCGTATTTTCCTCATAAAGTAAAGTCAAATTCAGAGTGTTTGTGGGGAAACTTATGTTCAAAAAATAAATTCTGGGTTATTTTGTCTAGCTTTTACACTCAATGATAGGAAGTGTTTCAGTAGATTAGATACATCAGTTTTTTAGACACATAATACTATTTTACTACTTATAAAAATAAGTTCAATTTCCTACTTCTGGTTTTAATATTTGTTTTGTTCTAAAATCATACATTTTTTGGTCTTGACTCTACAGGCTTAGACACATGAAAATAAGTGAGGTTATTTGGTGGGACATATTTGGATATCTTTAAAAATATTGTTGGAAGTTTGGCCTGAGAATATTTTATGTATCTTATTTTTCTATTGGATCACAATAAAATGTACTTCTAAATAAAGAGGGAAGCATTCATATTGCTCTCTCCCATTTAATGCCTGACATTGAACTCCCTCTTTATTTTTTCAGCCTGAATTGTAATTCTAAAACAAACAGATTATAAGTGCTCTACTTTCCATTTTAAAGTTTCCATTAAACTGTGGTCAGGGAGTGGATTGAAAATTATTATGACATTCTTCAGGTTTTCTAGTCCGCTTGTGTGATTTTATAAACAGTAAAGCTTCAGTAATTTCATTTATGAAAGCCACTTGAAAAAATAATTGGCTAATGTTGTCAGAAATAGATTCAATCTTATAACGAGATGTTATAAAGATTGTTTTTATTTTTTACATTAAAATTATGCTTTTTTTAGGATGAAGTGAATAGTTTTGAAGGAATTACTTGGTGAGTTTAATCTGAATTTTTGCAATTACTTAAGATTTCCCTGCCTCCCAATTAGAAATAGAATCAAATTAATTTCTAGGACTTCTCAGAGAAAGTATTAAGGCAAAACTAAAGATAATTTCCTTGTTTCATTAATCCCTTACACAATACTGTAGAACAATGCTAACCGAGCAATTAGGTTTGCATTTCTGATTGACTAGGACATATATCGTAGCGTTGAGTGGATTTATAAAAATTCATAAGATATAAGGGTATTTCTATAATTCGGTGAGCAGAATCTATCCTGTCATTTTTGTGAGTGTAATTTTCTGTTGAAACAAAGAAATAACAGACTTTCAGAAAGAAGTATTACTAAACGACAATAAGTGCCATGAGTGAAATTTTGTAAATAAGACTTCAAATAAGGAAATGGATTTGTGCTGATTTTCAGGTAAATGACTGTAGTAATAAAATTAAACCTGTGAAGTACTCAGACCATGGACACCCTCAGTTAGTTCACTTTCCTTTGATTGTTACCAGGCTGGGTTTTCACAACTAAAGTTAAGAGGACCAGTTAAATAAATAATCCAGTTTGTTATATCAAAACACCTGATAAGCTCACAAATATTCCTGGATAACTCAGGATAATGTGGTTAAATCATTGTGTCAGGATTTACATGGAATAATTTTCATCACTACACGTCACGGTGGTTCAGGTCTACATGAGCTCAAGGGAATAGTAGAGGTGGTGATTGTATCTTGTATGGCTTCTGTCCATTGTTTAGAAAGATGATTTAAAGTAAGGATGGTGGTGGTAAAAAGATGAATGAATATATATGAATCGTGGTATTTTGTTTTTATTATATTCCAATATCTTTATTTAAAAATTCTTATTTTTTTTGAGATATAATAGATACATGACATTGCTTAAGATATGTAAGCTTAGGATGTAGAATGTATTGATTTGATACATTTATATTATATTCCAATTCAAACAATGACTATTAAAGATCACTATGGTTTTATTCTGTGGGTTGCTTTTCTTTTTATGATTTACATCCTGTGGTCTTCAGACCAGTATTAAGAATTAATAGTCAGGTGTTTTGTTTTGTTTTAACAATGTTATTGAGGTATAATTGACAAATAAAAATTGTATGGTATACAACTTGAAGTTTTGATAGTCAAACATGTTTTTAAGAGTCTGATTTGAATGTAGTATGTCAATTCTATTTACATGGTAATACTATCTATGCACTTTTGTTTAACATCACACCATCTAGAGGCAAAAAGGGAAACTGTACATGTATCCAGGCACTACAGTTTATAATGCAAGTAGAATATTAATGCCTGTGAGATGGAATTAACTTACTTTTTGCTTCAGCTATAACCTCTTATTTCAGATAACAGTATTATTTTACTCACATTTATATTCACTTACTTTTGTCCTTCACTTAGAAACAATAATGGCTTTTTGACTTGAAATGGGTCCCTTGTGCTAAATAATTGGTTAAATAATATAGCATAAATTTTTTTACAACCCCCATCCCCTTCCACATACACACTAGAGTGGATTTCATCTTAATATGTAAATCAAACACATGAATCTGGGTCAAGGGTGGCCAAGTAAACAGAATCAGTCAACCCAATCTTGGTTTGAACAGCCTTAAATAATACACTGTACTTTCACCATCAAAAATACTGCATCCATCCTTAGCAAAAGATCTTTAAACTGCCATAACAAGAGCTGGAGTTGAAGTTGCTATTACTGGAAAGGCAACCTTAATATTTTCCTCTTCCCAGAAAATGAAAAACAGAGAAACCCTCATTTCCTGACTACATGTCAACTGTTAAAAATGTCTTAAAGCAAAGAAAATGGAGCCTGCCTTTGTTCAGTACCACGGTGCTAGTAAAGAAGTATTGTCTTGCTGTCGTATTCCTGCAAGTTAATTTATATGTTGTTTTAGAAAGAAATTCTGTTTCTATTAAAATTATGTCTCTGGGTAGGTGATTCATAAACAGAGGACCTGGAAATGGAATCAGTCTCTTGAGCCTATTTACATTCTTAATCACACACAGCTGCTGAGTTGATGGAGGATTTTGGGTTTTTCAAAGGCAGAGCATTATCTTGTGCGATTAAAATGTTAGATCATGGTCACATTAAAACAACAGCAAGTAACATAATAGCTTAGAAACCTAAGTTTTGAAGAAGGTGGATATCCCTTTCAATGTGTGGTGAACCTCTTTTTAGGTATTTGGAACTCAGCTTTTAGCACATTTTAAAAAGTTTTCCTTTGATGCAAAACAGCTGTAGCCATGTTTTGCGTGATGTAAACATCCCCCTCCACCTCCTCCTTATTCTTACACTTTCCAAGCTCAAGGCAGAGGATTTAAAAACTGCAGTTTTTTTCTTATCATGGACTTCCGACAACTGTTTATCTTTTCAATTAAATAACACTTCATAAGAAAACTTTTACAGAGGTGGAGTTTGAACAGTTAGCAAATAACTGTTTGAAGCAAATAACTTAAAAAGGTTGGAAAATAATTAAAAACAAATTAGCATAATCTTAAAACACCTTCTTATTGTATAGCCATTAATAAATTTTCATTGCATTTTCTGCTTGGGAAGAACTTGATCAGCACAGACAGTATAGATTAATACATGATCAATAGGTATTTCGGTTGGAACAGGCAAACCAATTACAATTCTTTTCTCTTTGAGGTTATAGGAAGGGATCCTTCTAGTTTCTTCAACCCCTATAAATTATAGCTCCAGCTTCCTCGCTTTTGTGATGGCTTGTCTATGGGCTCTGTCTGAACAAAGTTAACGTCCAGCGTCATCATTGGGTGCTGTCCCACACCTTAGAAGCTGTAGTAACAAATTAATAGCTGTTTCTTGGCATCTTGTATTTGAATAACATCATGCACATAATAGCTTTCTGACTTGAAGTGGCTTTTAATATATAAGTAATCCAGTCCAAACCAATTTTCAAGCAATTTTCCTAGTCGTATGGCTAGAGGTCAGAGCTCGGTCAATCATGTTCAGTTAGAGAACTTTTTCCATATAGAAAATTTCTTCTAAGACCCCCAAGGAGTACATTTTCTGGTGGAGCTTAGCAGGGGAAGAACTTGATTTTAGACTAAGGAGAAGTGCAAGGATACGATTTTCATTTGTGGGAGGAAATCAGCACTAAAATTAATTTTTTAGATTTTAGCAATAAAAGCTTTTTGATAATCTTGGAAATTTCTGAATATAGTCAACACTTAATGGTGTCTGCGATGGTATTATATCAGAGATCGAATCTACTCCCTCTTTGTTTTATTTGTGAAATATATTGTTACCAAAAGATACATTAGTAGAAATATATCTTTAAAAGCATTGATCCCATGTTTTTAGAAGTATAGCATACAAATTAAAATCGCAATTTCTAGCACATTATTAATAATGGATTTTCTTTGTATTACTTTGAATTTATTTTCATTCTTTAGTCATTCATTGATTAAAATATTTAATATTAGCATTTGGAAATGTGAAAAGTAGTTACTGTATGCTTTGATCTTAGCTGAAGTATATTTTCCTTTAATCATTGAATGAAGTGGTTGCAAACACTCTAGAAAGAAGTAAGCTACTTATATTTATTGCTTTGAGAATAAATTAATAATTTTAAATGATGCAACAGATTATTTTATTAGTTCCAAAAATAATTTCTAAAGGATCACAAATGTTGACTAAGTTTTGATAGTAATTTTAAAAGTTGTCAGAAGAACCCTGGAACAAAAGTGAATTTTGACTGAAATGTACGTAAATCTACATTGAGTTCATGCTTATAGATACCTATCTGGTCTTACATGCATTTTCCACTGTGAGCATGGAATAAGTTGTGCGTAAGAGTTTGTCTTTTTTGATTTAGCATAGTATTATGTTACATGCCTCTGCTTTGTATTTTTAACCTAGTTCTTTAGGGCCTGTGTTTCCTGCATGCCTCCCCAATGGCTTATATGTAGAATGTTCTATAGAGTGCAATAATCTTAAGCAAGTTCTGTGACACTAAACTTGTTAAAAGGTAATTTAATTGCAAATGGATATCCTATGTCATTGTGGGTTTTCTTGAGTGTTTTTTATATTTATTTTCATTCAATTAATTCTAATACTTTCCATTTAGTAATAATTATATTTATATTAATGGCTAATACCTATAGAGTATCTCCTATATGCCAAGAAAGTACTTTTACTGGATTACTTATTTCTTACAGCTACCCTATAAAGTAGGTAGTTACTAACATTTTGTAGATAAGAAAACTGAGGCACACAGATATTTTGTAAAAAGTAGATCACCCAAGTTCCACATTTGTTTTAGAATTTCTTTTGACTAGAAAAGGCAGTACATGCTCATAAATAAAAAACAGACATTTAACAAAAGCAAAATGTAAAATATGTTCATAGTTCATCTGAGACTTACTACTAATTATTACTACTAATACTCTATTTCTTTAGATGCCATATATAAATGTGTATATTTATTGCAATATTTTCTCAAACAATTTATTATGTCAAAACACCTGACATACTCAAAATTGTACGTACTCGGATAACTCAGGATAATGTGGTTAATTGACTGTGTTAAGATTTCCCTGGAGTGCCTGTCATCACTACCTGTTAACTGTGGTTCTGTTCTACATGAATTCCAGGGAATAGTAGAGATGGTGATTGTATGTTATATGGCAAATAATTAGACAGATATTTTATTTCTATTATACTTCTATTGACTAATTAGGTTGTTTCACCTTTACACTATTATAGCAAAAAGCAAGATTAATTTACTAAAAATTGTGTATACACACACACACATTCTGATAATTAAGTTTATGAGCTCATCGTAGAAAAAGTGCTATATGCCTCATTACTGAATATCACTATGGTCACCTTCGAAGTACTCCCCTTGGGAAGCTATGCACTGATGCCAGCGCTAGTCCACCCTTCAAAGAGATTTTGGAACTCTTTTTCTCAAATGGCCATCAGAGCTGTCGTCATATTACCCTTGACGACATTAAAATGTCATTAAAATGTCTTCCTTTAAACATTTTCTTTACCTTTGGGTAAAGAAAGACGTCATTGGGGGCCAGATCAGGTGAGTAGGGAGGGTGTTCCAATACAGTTATTTGTTTACTGGCCGAAAACTCCCTCACAGACAGTGCCATGTGAGCTGGTGCATTGTCATGATGCAAGAGCCATGAATTGTTGGTGAAAAGTTCAGGTCATCTAATTTTTTCACACAGCCTTTTCAGCACTTCCAGATAGTAAACTTGGTGAACTGTTTGTCCAGTTGGTACAAATTCATAATGAATAATCCCTCTGATATTAGAAAGGTTAGCAACATCGTTGCAACAAGTTCTCAAACTTAATTGTCCAACCTCGTGTGTGTGTGTGTGTGTGTGTGTGTGTGTGTGTGTGTGTACTATAATTCTTCCAAATGGTAATAAAGTTTCCTGTATTCTGAATGAGAGGGTCTTGGTTTATACTCTTACTCAAGTATCCTTATTCTCATATAGTAAATGCTTTATATATATTCTTTGTAAATTGTATATTTTAAATACTGACAAAACAATAATATGTAACTACCTCTTTTCATGCAAAATTGTGATTTAGCCAATAGCTTAAGAATGGCTTTCTACACTACTTTTGCTCTAAATTTTATTTAGAAATGTGAACTATCAGCTAGATTGTCCTAAGACTGTTACCTAAAATAGTAGTGATTTAAAAAAAATTCCAAGTTGCATCTGGCATCTCTAAATTTAAAAACCAATAAGGAGACCTTATAGAGCTTATTGAAGCTTATATATTTTTTTGTTACGGGTTCCAAGTGTATGCCTCAAAGTGATTTTTAAAACTAGAAGAGGAGAGACTAAAATTTCGCCTACAAATTAAGATGTGACATTGGTAAACTATTATTTGGTGAGAATTCTTTCAAAAATCCTACGTATACATACACTATGCTTTTATTTATAAATTTATTTCATTCTAATTCATAATGTAAAAATTATCTTTGTTCAGAGAATGATGAAAAGTGTGAAAAAATCTGAAATGATGTTAAAAAGTGTGAAATAAAATATGACAGAACTTGTCAACATCTTAGGCACTTTTGGGAAAGTTCTCATCTTTTGTTTAAATTAAATTATTCTTGTGGCATTATCTGAAAGTAGTATTATTGACCATGAAATTGTTTTTAGATGATTATGCTAATAGTGACTCATATATTTCTCTGGTGCCTTTTTTATCTATGGAGCTCTATGCAAGCTTCAATAACGAGCATTGTGCTCTAAGAAAATAACACAAGTTTTGGAGCTGCTATAAACCATCTCCTGAAAGACCAACCTAAAATGAATGACTAAAGTGTGTAAATCAAGTCTAGTTATTGTTCAATCTAGTTTAGAGTGTATAGTGCCATGAGCAAAAATGTGAGTCTCTGGGACAAGAACAATTTTCAGTGAGGCAGAATAGCCTTCAGTGAGCTTCACCTCCTTTTGTTGCACACCTGTTTTCTACTCCATCTTGCCTGAGTCTTCGTGTCTTTATAAGCTTGTACAAAAAAAAAGTTTTGTAAGACTTTGTCATGTGATTAGTTTGCTGACTGCGTTAACCCACCTTAGTCAATTTCTGTTGTTTAACAGAATACCATAGACTGGGTGGCTTAAAAAAAACACACATTTATTTCTCACAGTTCTGGAGGCTGAAGTCTGAGATCAGGGTGCCAGCATGGTTGGGTTCTTGGTGAGCCTCCTTTTTCTGCTTTGCAGATGGCTACCTTCTCATGTGTCTTCTCCTGGCAGAGACCAGAGAGAGGAACCAAGCTCTCCTGTGTCTCTCCTTATAAGGGCACAACTCCCATCATGTGGGCTCCACCCTCCTGACCTAATTCTTCCCAATGGCCCCATCTCCAAATACCTTCACGTTGGGGATTAGGATTTTCAACATACAAATTTTTGGGGGGGACAAAAACATTCAGTCCATAGCATAAACCTTTCAAGAGTATTCACATTTTAAAAGGGAACTTGTGTATGAAGAACCATACAGAATTTTTTTTTTTCCAGAATCTTCCTGATATTCCTTAATTTCATTTTGTGGTTATCTTTCATAGTACATCGCCTACTGCAAATAGGTTAAAATCAACATTATCCAGAAACAACTTAACTCTTCTCCTAGAGAGGTAAACCTTTGAAAAGAAAACAATAATAACTAGTGATTATAAAGGATTGGTTGTCATGGATACTTGTGATTGGAAGGTATACCCAAGGGGAGGCGTGATTTAGTTTCTGATTAATACAGTTGAACAGAGGAAAATGGTCTACTAAGGATGGGGAGGCATAAAAAAATGTGGCTGAGAAGGAGTGAAACATTAAGTAGACAGATCGTCTTTTAAGGCATTAATGGCAGGCAAGCAGCTGGGAGCTAGTGTTGTGGTGAAAGCCCTGCATGTTTGGAAAAGCCGGACATTAATATGTCTTGCCGTATGTCTTGCTACTGTAACTGAGAAATACTGAGGGAATTTTGGCATAAAGTAAAGGCATACATTCATTTCTTTTGGCATTCTAGGAATAGCAGACCAAAGAGAAGCTATAATAATGGAGGGTTAAGAACTAGTTATTGAAAGACCCAGTTATAACTTTATGGCTAATGTTTTTTGTAGGTTAGAAAAGAGTTTGTTTGTATCACTATTGTCCAGGGGAATCCAACTTTAAATCTCCCTGCTATAAACAGCATTCCTCAAACCACTAACACATCCCAGCAACCATCAGACATTATACAGATACTGCTTTGACCATGACTCACATTCTCTCTCTCGGCAGAAATGAGAGTCTCAATAAAATTTATGTAGAGATGTTAGACTGCAGAAAGACAGGTCTCCAGTTCTAGCTAGTATTTAAGCTGATAAAAATATTAAAAAGGAATCAATGGGACTGTGTCAAAACATTTAAAATACGAAAACTTCCAGTTACTATAAAATGGGACATAGTCGAATCCTATTTAGTCATTAGTTTTCTTTCATTTTACAGTGAATTTTTTTTTAAAGTGTTGGACTAAAGAATAAACATAGATGTTGCCAGATCCAGCACTAGAAAATTATAATACCTTTAGAAATATGGAATGAAGTCACAACTGGAGCCAACTTCTTTTTGTGTTTTTCTGTAAAAAGAGTTGGGAGATTTCAAAACAATGTCAAAAAATGAGAGACTATGAGTTCCAGGGGCACACATATGATGCTAAATTGACATTGCTAATTAGGAGTAAATTGGCTAAAGACTTATTTTAATCTATTTGTTCTTATTATGCAGTTTTTTCATTTGTGGGTAGAGTTCTGTGCAGTAAACAGGAGTAATAAGACATGATTGTAATATGGGCAACCTAGATGTAACTAGTATACAGCTTTTTTGTTTCACAGATAGATGTGGCATCTCTTAAATTAATTCCCCTTGCCTGGTGACAGTACTCTCAGGGTAGATACTTAAGCTGCTCAGGTGATCAGATAATTAATTCATCACTAGACTAAATCCAAAGAGAGGATACCAAACAAGGCTCCAAGCAGAGTTAGAAAACAGACAGTGCTTAGAACATACTTCATCAGTATTATATCAAAAGGCCTTGTACATTCATCTTTTTAGAACAAACCAGTTTGTTCCTTATACTAGTGAGAGAAATCTGATGGATGACCTCTGAGAATAGTAGATTTAATGTATCAGATAATTAGTTTCTATTCCTAACAGGGAATCCAGAGTAAATTACACTTTGCACATCACCTCTTCTGAGGTGCTAGATTGCTATGTTGTTCATATATCACCTTGTTCACCCTGGTTCTGTTCTTTGTGACCCCAGCCAATCAGCACTTGTTTAAGGAGCTAGCAAATGCATTTCTTTTTTTATTTAATAGGAGCAATGGGTTCTCATTTTAACTTTGTTAGCATAAGTAGAACAAAAGCCACCTGTCAGAGATGTTCTCCATAATTCTCACTGCCATATAACGTAGGAGAGTGTGCAGCTCCAGCATGATACTGAATTCCCCACATAGCATGTTGGTCAGATGTGCACAGAAAATAGGATTAGGATGGCTTATCCTACCTCCATTGCAAATCTAATCCTCAATGTCATCCTAAAAGATCCAGCCAAATTTGAGCCTCAGAGCATTTGTTACTTTCAAAATAGTGCTATTGCTTTGGATACATTTAAAAAAAAAAAGTAGTTTTAAGAACTCTTTGAAAATAGCAACCGCCAATTTCCCTGACTAATGACTTACCTTTTAAGCCAACTTTAATAAACTCACATTTAAACTAAACAAACTTGATGACCAAAAGGAAAACTTTATTATTTTAAGAAATTAGCTTCTGTTATTATAGTTAGCATCTCACCCCAAGGTGACAGTTTCAGAGCATGAAAATTGTTCAGTTTTAATGAATTCCAAACATAAATTACTTTTGCCTTATTAATTTCTTATAAATCGCTTAATTTGCTAAATAAAATAGGAAAATGGCTTCTAAGTACTGACTACCTATTTTTCCCTTTGATCTTTTATTTTCTTGTGTTCAGTTGGACCGTAAAGTGAGGACTCCACTCAGGGACTGATTGTTAAGATCATTAATTTTGGGATAGAGGTTGAGCATAGCCTAGACTATATGTTCTTGTGATCTTTGAGAGCAGGGCAACCACTGTATTTGGATAGCTTCTTAGCCCAACTTTTAATCCCTGGCTTTTCTCTGTCTGTAGCCCTTACCTCATAAGCTTATTCCTCTCCTTCCTCTATCCCAACCCTTGCTAGGCAGCAACAGATAGATTTGACTTGATTCACGTTAATTCTAAGTTGTCTACTATTTCATTCGTTTGGGGCCTTTTCTCCATTAGGACATGGGGTAGTCAAGTTTCCATTTACTGTTCAATTCCTAAGAAATTTTTGCTAACATTTAGTGGTTTCAAACATCTTGGCTTTATTTATTAAAAATAAGTATTTCATTTATTAGACCTAATTTTGTCCCGATAACATATTTTCAGTAACTCTTGAGTCCTATCGCATAGGTATGTTCTGCTGTGCCTATGTGTGTTTTGGCTTGAAGGACCAAGCCATCTTGCCATATGCTATTGTGGCTTGTGCTGGTGAGCTCCTGGGTCTGAGGCTGCTAAAGTGGTGAGTCTGTGGTTAAACACAGAGTCATCCTCTGGGGATCCATTTTACAACATTATGCTCTATTTAGGCAATGTTTGGGGCTGGACTTGCCAGATTTGGGGCAGGCCCTAGAGATCCAAGAGGTCCATAAGAACTTGTGTCTGTTCCAGGGCTCTGTCATCTTGTCCATGAGAATGATAGACTAGTGTGCTTACACTGACTAATGTGTTTTCCCAATTCGAAATGCTTCACAATATTTCCAGGTTTTATGAAATTTAATGAGAGACAGAATGTGTTGATGCAATCTAGCTTCTTGATGCAATAATACTTTCCTTTCAGACCTCGGATATGTTTAGATTGACTACAAACTCATTAATGCTGGCAGGTCATCAGAAGTTAACGTTTCCCATTGCACTGACCTTCAGTTTAGATTGGAATAGCATTTGTTTTCATTAATGATCCCATTAATGATCACAATATGTATGTGGTTGAGGTGTGGGGAGTACGAGCTCTAGCTAATCATAGTTTCTTCTCCTGAGAGTACAATGGGAACGAGCAATAATGCCACAATCCCTTAAAAAATTTCAAGTAATCATGCATGTGGTTATATAACCAAATTGTTTTTTTTTTTTTGTACTAAAATTTGTAGAGTTATTCTCTACTGAAGATTGGACTGACAATATAGATTTGTTCATTCTAAAGACACCAGAGCAGAGACATTCTGAGGCAGGTCAAATAGATCTTGGAAAAAAATTCTTAGAATGTTCGCCATTTGTCCATGATGATGTCATTAAAAAGTGGGTTTTCTTTGTTACAATGAATAAAATGTGCCCCCATATTTGTGTTTCCATATTTATCTCTACATATTACTTCCCAAAAGTAATTTTTTAAAAAATTCCTAAAAAAACAACAGAACTATTATAGAATCATAGAATATTAGAACCAGGAGATACCTGATTTACATTTAATCACAGCTATTTGATACAGCTTGAGATAGGATGTTAGGAATTTTTCAGTAGTTCTTTCACTAGCAAATACTGGGATCAGAACTGCCTAAAGCACTGGGGATAATCTTATGCCCTGCTGATTAGTATCAGTGCCTAGAACATAAAAGATGCTTAGAAAATGTTTGGAGAATCAATGAATGAGAGAATGAGTGAATGGAAGAGAGAGGAAATATACCGATGTACTGAAGTCCTACTCTCTGTTCAGCATTATTATTATTAAATTTATTATTATTAAATTTATTGGGGTCACACTGGTTAATGACATTATGTTTCAAATGTACAGTTCTATAATACATCATTTGTATATTGCATCGTGTGCTCATCACCCAAAGTGTAGTCTCCTGTCACCATATATTTGACCCTTTTTACTTATTCAGCTCCCCTAGCCCCCTTTTCCTTTGGTAACCACCATACTGTTCAGCATCATTATTAATGTTATGAAAACAAAGGGAACATAGTTCCCTATTAGCTGGTGAATGCACTAGGCTCCTAGTTCTTAATTTTATTTTCTTCCTCCTTCAAGCCTATATGCCTGCAATTTATTTTTTACACAGCAAGATTTTAAAAGCATAAATCATATTAGGTCAGTGCAAAAGTAATTGCGGTTTAAAAAGTTAAGAATAATTGCAAAAACTGCGATTACTTTTGCACCAGCCTAATATAATGTCACATGTCTGCTTTAAAATCTTTTAATGCCTTTTCATGGTAGTTAGTACAAAATCCAGCCATTTATCATGGCCTACAAGAATATGCTTAGTCTGATCCTTGCCCACTTACCCAGTTTCATCCCCCACAGCTCTTTTCCTCTTATGCTGGCTCCTCCTCATCATTTTAGTTCTCATCAAAGGTCACCTGCTAAAAGATGCCTTCCTTGACCACCCCACCCATTTCGTGATGCTCCCTTTAGCACTCCCTGCCCGATCAGTCTCTATTTGTATACAACAATTTACGATATCTTCAAGGAGACCCATCTTTATTCCTGTGTCCTCAGTGTCTGGAACAGAAGATGGCACAGAATGAAAGAGTAAATGCTGTTTTTGTTTTAATTGAGGTATAATTGACATATAACATGTTAGTTTCAGGTGAATGGTGTCTTGTTGATGACAGTTGTAAAATGCTCTATCAGAAAGAGTCAGGAATGAACTTCACAGATTGATCTTACTCCCTGTCTGAGTTCCCGCAGTGCTCTGTGGATATATGTGTAATTACCTTATTACATCCTAGCACATTATGAGCCCATGCTATTCACCAGTTTTAATCCTCTAGTGGGGAGAGATCTCTTGTATCTCCCAGTGTTGGATGTATTAGGAGATTTCAGTAACTTAATTTGGAGAAGGGAGGCTTAAGCTTATTAAGCACCTGTTATGCAACATAGAATGAAAGCAGAGACTACTCTTGGGTTATATTTATTTAAGGGTTAAAAACATAGATTTATGTAGGAGATGAAGTTAGGGAAATAAGAGGAGAGCTGACCTCCTTTTTGGTCTAGGGGTTGGTGGACAAAAGGAATCGTAAGAAGGAAAATACGGAGCCAATTAAATATGTATCCTGATTTTCCCTTTCTTGGCTTTAGCTTGAGTTGAAGGAGTTTGGGAAGTTGATGGGATATGGGAGACTATTGAGGTGGGGAGACCCTGGCCAGTGGGGAGGGAGAGAAGGTTGGACACTAACATGAGAAACAGGGTGAGGTGACCTCATAGCAGGGGTTGAGAAAAGGCCATTAGACCAGAGAACTGGATGGAGGCAGCAGAGCAAACAAGTCTAAAGCCAATAAGAACTGAGGGAAAGCTGAGTTGGCTAGAGGAAGAAGCTAATTTCTTCTGGGAACAAAGTCCAAGCCAAAGGAATGGACCATAAATTTGCTGGCCATGAATTGCAGCAATGGAGGCCAGTGGGGCAAACAGTAACCAGGACAAGGAACCCCAGTTTAGAGATCAGCAGATGACAGTGAAAGGAGTGGCATGAGGCTGGAGGCCCCTTCACCCCAACACCAGGAGAATATTACGCCTGAAATGGTTGTGACCTTGCTGGGGTTTGGGTAGGAAGAGGCTCTTGTAACACTAAAGGTTTTTATCTAAATGGGAGACTGAACATTATTTGAAGGGACTGTTAAATGACCAGACTGAACTGGAGATCTCTCTATGTCTCTATCTGTATCTCTAATATATCTACATCATCTAAACCTGGTAGTTATTAGAGAAAGAGTAAACAGACAGATTGGTTTTAGAAAAAATAAAGAACTTAAGTATTTGCTGGACTTTGAATTTTAATGTCAACTACATTTTAATTGAATTTGTTTTGCTTACTTAGCTGCAAGAGGAGAATATTGGCCTAGAATCTCTCCAAGGTCCCTTCTAGCTTTTAATGTTAAGGTTTCAGCATGTTTCCATTATTTGTCAAACTCACGCAGCAGCCTCCTTAAAGATCTCCCTACTTCCAAGTAATCTTTCCTTCAGTGCCTTATCTCCAGTTGGAGCAAGAATAAACTTTCTAAATGCCTCTTGATTCATCTGATTTCCCTTGAACAGATGAAAACTCCTTTCAGGGATATTAACATTGTCCATCTCTGTTTGAGACCCTTTGCAGGATCAGATGTATTTACCATATGCTGAAAATACTTGATTCTCCTGGTGTTGGTCTTCTTTTCTAAAATATATTTCTGTCCTCCTCTTTAAACTTTAAACTATGCTCAAAAATTTTATTTTTCATACTGATATAAATTGGCTTTTGATTACATCAAACTAAAAAGTTTTGCACAACAAAGGAAACAATAAACAAAATGAAAATGCAACCTATGGAATGGAAGAAAATATTTGCAAGCCATGTACCTGATAATGGGTTAATATCAAAACTGTATAAGAAACTTTTACCACTCAATAGCAAAACAGCAAATGACTCAGCTACAAAATGGGCAAAAGACCTGAATAAATGTTTTCCCATGGAAGACATACAAATGATCAACAGGTTATGTGAAATTATGCTCAAAATCATTACCAGGGAAATGCAAATCAAAACCACAAGGAGATATCACCTCACATCTGTAAGGATGTCTTTTATCAAAAAGGCAAGAGATAACAAATGTTGGCGAGGAGGGATCCTTGTGTACTGTTGATGGGGATGTAAATTGGTAGAGCTGTTATGGAAAACAGCGTGGAGGTTCCTCAAAAACTTAAGAATAGAATTACCACATGATCCAGTAATCCCACTTCTGGGTATTTAGCCAAAGGAAATTAAATCAGTATCTAGAAGAGATATCTGCATTCCTATGTTCATTGCAACATTATTCACAATAGTCAAAATATGGGAGAAACCTAAGTGTCTGTTGATGGATGAATGAAGAAAATGTGGTATATATGCACAATGGAGTATTATTCAGCCATAAAAAGGAAATTCTGCTGTTTGTGACAACATGGATGAACCAGGAGGGCTTTATGCTAAACGAGATCAGTCAGACAGAGAAAAACAAATCCTGTGTAATCTCACCTATATATGAAATGAAAAAAAAGATTAATCTCAGAAGCAGAGTAGAATGGTGGTTGCCAGAGGCTGGGGAAAGAAGGAAATGGGAAGATGTTGGTCAAAGGGTACAAACTTTCACTTATAAGATGAATAAGTCTGAGGATCTAATGTACAGCATGGTGACTATAGTCAATTATACTGCATTGTATATGTGAAAGTTGTTAAGAGAACAGATCTAAAGTGTTCTCACCCACACAAAAAAGTTACCATGTGAGATGATGGATGTGTTAATCAACTTGATTGTGATAATCATTTCATAAGGTATACATATATCAAATCATCATGTTGTACATTTCAAATGTATTACAATTTATCAATTATACATCAACAGAGCTAGAAAATAAAAGTACTCAGAAATGTATACTCTGAATTCGTGCATATTTACTGAAAATAATAGAATAAAATACTTGTGTCATATTTTTCATATAACAAATTTGTAGATATTGCTGTATTATTTTTGTCACTAATGATTGCTGGTGAAATGTGTTGAGGCTAGCTTAATTTTTTTCCCCCTTAGGTGATTCATTTTATTTTCTCCTGAGAAAGATGGATTCTTTTTTTTTAAATTCTCATATTTAGTATAGAAAAAATATTGAGTGGCATAAATATATGTAAAATTATAACAAGATCTATATTCTTTATTTGTGCTTTTATATTTTAAAAATTAATTTTAGCTTTTAAAATGGAATATACCATTATACATTGCATTTAAAAATTAGGGCCAAAAAAGGGGAAAATCTCTCTTGTTCTTTTATTATTTTAATTTTTAATTTTTTGTTCAATTATAGTTGACATTCAATGTTATTTTATCTTAATTTCGGGTACACAGTGTAGTGGTTAGACATTTATATAATTTATGGAGTGATCTCCTGTTAAGTCTAGTACCCTGGCACTATACCTAGTTATTGCAATATTATTGACTATATTCCCTATACTGTACTTTATATCCCTGTGACTATTTTATAACTACCAATTTGTACTTCTTAATCCCCTCACCTTTCGTACCCTGACCCCATCCCCATCCCATTTGGTACCCATCAGATTGTTCTCTGTACAGATGAGTCCATTTCTGTTTTTTGTTTGTTTGGTTGCTTTGGTTCTTTAGATTCCACAGATAAATGAAATCATATGATATTTGTCTTTCTTTGTCTGACTTATTTCACTTAGCATAATACCTTCTAGGTCCATCCATGTTGTTTCAAATGGTAAGCTTTCATTTTTTTATGGCTGAGTGACATTTCATCGTATATTCGAGTATGTACCACATCTTTTTTATCCAGTCGTCTATTGATGGGCATTTGGTTGCTTCCATATCTTGGCTATTGTAAATAGTGCTGCAGTGAACATAGGAGTGCGTATGTCTTTTTGAATTAGTGTTTTGGGTTTCTTTGGATAAATAGTCAGAAGTAGAATTGCTGTGTCATAAGGTAGTTCTATTTCTAATTTTTTGAAGAAACTCCAAACTGTTTTCCATAGTGGCTGCACAAATTTTCAGTCCCACCAACAGTGCATGAGGTTTTTCTACATCCTCGCCAACACTTGTTTGTTTGTTTGTTTATATTTTAAAAGACTTTTATTAAAACATAGCTAACATACAACATTATATTAGTTTCAGGTGTACACCATAGTTATTCATCATTTATATACCTAAAGAAGTGATCACCATGATAAATCCAGCAACCATCTTATACTGTACTATGCTATCACAATATTATTGACTATATTCCCTATGCTGTACATTACATGCCCAAGACTTATTTGTTTTATACCTGGAGATTTGAACCTCTTGTTCCCCTTCACCTTTACCCCCCTGTTTTTAAATTTTTCAATTAGAGTTGACATTCAATATTATTTTATATTCATTTCAGGTGTACAGCATAGAGATTAGACACTTGTATAATTTAAGAAATGATCCCCGTGAGTAGTCTAGAACTCACCTGGCATTATACATAGTTATTACCATATTATTGACTATATTCCCTATGCTTTACTTTACAGCCCCATGACTATTTTATAACTATCATTTTGTACTTGTTACTCCCTTGATCTTTTACACTCTGCTCCCCCTCCCCCTCTCATCGATCATCTCAACAAATAAGTACCGATCTGACACCATACATAGTTATTACGGTATTATTGACTATATTCCTTATGGAATACCCTACATCCCTGACTACTGTGTAACAACCAATTTGTTCTTCCTCACCCTTTCACCTTTTTTCACCATGCCCCCAACCTTCATCCATCTATCATCCCAACAAATCTAGTACCAATATGACACTATACATAGTTATTACAATATTATTGACTATATTCCTTAATGCTATATCCTACATTTCCATGATTACTGTGTAACAGCTAATTTGTCCTTCTTAATTCCTTTCCCTTTTCACTCATCCCCAACCCTCCTCCCATCTGGCAACATCAAAATGTTCTCCGTATCTATGAATTTATTTCTCTTTTGTTTATTTTGTTCTTTAGATTTCACTTATCAGTGAAATCATAAGCCTGGTGTGGTATGCAAATTGAGTGAGGCAAGGTCTCAGGGAGTCACTAGAGTGGGAAGAGTTGTGGTCACCAGGTTAATGTAAATTCTGGTTTGGTGCCAGTGCTGAGCCTGGAGCTAAGCAAAAGTCTCAGAGCATACTGAGGCCAGTCACCAGCTCCCTGAAGTTTGTTGAACTCTGATAGTTTTCCAGGAAAGAATGCAAAGTGTGTGGGGCTGGCAGCTCTTGGAGAAAATGCCTCTGGCATTGGGGGAGTTGGGTGGGGTGGGGCTTCAGTGAGCCAGCAGGACGGAGCTGCAGATCTCAGCAGACCAATCAGATTCAGATTTGGCCATAAGCGTAGGGGTAGGGCTCAACATAAGAAAGATGGCGCCAGCTCACCGGCTAAACAGGAGAAGAACGCCACACAGGGAAAATGCTGACCAGCCTCCAGCCCTTTCTTGTCCTGAAGCCACACAGCCCAGCCTGCCCCCCGCATGTCTCTGACAACCCCCAAGCCATCATTCCTCCACCAGAGCCCAAGGTGAGTGCCTAGGAGTGAGAAAATCTGTGGGCGGGCTAATTAATAGGACATCTGAGTTTCCTGTGGCCTTTTGTTCCACCTGGATGATTGAAATACCCTCTGTTTTTCACAGCCAGATGTTGTGAGGACTCCTCTTCCCAGCACGAGTACTCTGGGATGGGGAGGCCGATGTGGGGCTGGGGTCCCTCACTCCTCTGGGGAGAACCTCCATGGCCAAGATATCCCTTCCGATTCTCAACTGCCCACACAGAGGTTTGGTGTCAGCCAGTTCCACATCTCCGCCCCTCCTACCAGTGTTGCTGTGTCTTCTTCTTTTTTTCATTTGTTATAAAATTTCTGGTCAGCTAGACTTCAGATGGTTCTCCAGGTTGATTTTTATATAATTTAGTTGTAATTTTAATTTGTTCACGGAAGGAAGCAGGCGCAGTGTTTACTCCACCCTCTTGGATCTCTGTTTTTTGATTTATTAATGATAGCCATTCTGACAGGTGTGAGGTATTAGCTTCTTGTGGTTTTAACTTGCATTTCTCTGATGCTTAGTGATGTTGAGCATCTTTTTATGTCTGTTGGTCATCTGTATGTCCTCTTTGGAGGTATATCTATTTAGGTTCTCTGCCCATTTTTTACTTGGATTGTTTATTTTTTTGGTGTTAAGTTGTATGAGTTCTTTTCAAATTTTGGATATTAAGCCCTTATCAGATATATCATTGATGCATATCTTCTCCCATTCATGTAAGTTGTCTTTTCATTTTGTTGATGGTTTTCTTTGCTGTGCAAAAACTTTTTAGTTTGATGTAGTCCCATTTGTTTATTTTTTCTTTTGTTTCCGTTGCCCGAGGAGATATATCAGAAAAAATATTACTAAGAGCAATGTCAGAGAGTTTACTGCCTATGTTTTTTTTCTAGGAGTTTTATGGTTTTGTGTCTTATATTTAAGTCTTTAATCAATTTTGAGTTTATTCTTGTATATGGCATAAGAAGGTGATCCAGTTTAATTATTTTTGTGTATATCTGTCCAGTTTTCCCAGCACCACTTATTGAATAGACTGTTTTTACCCCATTCTATATTCTTGCCTCCATTGGCATAGATTAAATGGCCATATAGGAAAGGGTTTATTTCTGGGCTCTATTTTGTTCCATTGATCTATATGTCTGTTTTTATGTCAGTACCATGCTGTTTTGATTATGATGGCTTGTAATATACTTAGATATCAGGTAGTGTGATACCTCTAATTTTGTGCTTCTTAAGATTGCCATGGCTTTTTTGGGGTCTTTTATGGTTCCAGACAAATTTTAGGATTATTTGTTCTAGTTCTGTGAAAAATGTCTTTGGTATTTTGAAAGGGATTGCATTGAATCTCTAGATTGCTTTGGATAGTATGGGCATTTTAACAATATTAATTCTTCCTATCCCTGAACACGGTATACATTTCCATTTATTTGTATCTATTTCAATATTTTTCCTCAATATCTTATAATTTTTTGAGTATAGGTTTTGGTTGTTTATTCCTAGGTATATTATTATTATTATTATTATTATTATTTAATTGTAAATGGGATTGTTTTCTTAATTTCTCTTTCTGCTAGTTTATTATTGGTATATAAAAATGCAACTGATTTTTAAATATTAATTTTGTATCCCGCTACTTTACTGAATTCAGTTATCAATTCTAATAGTTTTTTGGTGTTATCTTTGGGGTTCTCTCTATGTAGTATCATGTCATCTGCAAATAATGAGTTTTACTTTTTTCTTTCCGTTCCATTTTGTCTGCCTTTTATTTCTTTTTCTTGTTTGATTGTTGTGCCTAGGATTTCCAATACTATGATAAATAAAAGGGTAAAAGTGGAAATATTTTTCTTGTTCTGGATCCTAAGAAGAATGCTTTTAGCTTTTCCACATTGAGTATGATGTTAGCTGTGTGTTTGTCATATATGGCCTTTATTATGTTGAGGTATGGTCTCTCTATTTCCATAAAGGATGCTGGATTTTGTCAAATATTTTTTCTGCACCTATATGAGCATATGATTTTTTTCTTTCATTTTGTTTATGTGGTGTATCAGCATTAATTGATTTACAGATATTGAACCAACCTTGAATCCCAGGAATAAATCCCATGTTCTATGATCTTTTTAATGTACTGCTGAATTTGGTTTGCTAACATTTTGTTGAGGATTTTTTGCATCTATGTTCATTAGGGATATTGGTCTGTAGTTTTTTTATTTGTTTGTTTGTTTTTGTTGTTTTTGTAACGTCTTTGTCTGGTTTTGGAATCAGGGTAATGGTGGCCTTGTAAGACGAGCTTGGGAGAACTTCCCTCCTAGTGAATGTTTTGGAATAGTTTGAGAAGAATATGTGTTAAATCTTTGAATGATTGGCAAAATTTACCTGTGAAGCCATCTATCCAACACTTTTGTTTGTTGGGAGTTTTTTGATTACTGATTTGATTTCATTAGTAGTAATCAGGCAGTTCAGATTTTCTGTTTCTTCTTGATTCAGCCTTTGAAGATTTTATGCTTTAGGAATTTAACCATTTCTTCTAGACTGTCCAATTTGTTGGCATATAATTGCTTGCAGTAGTTTCTTATAATTTTTTAAAATTGAATTTATTGGGGTGACAATGGTTAGTAAAATTACATAGGTTTCAAGTGCACCATTCTATAATACATTATCTGTATATCACATTATGTGCTTACCACCCAAAGTCAGTTCTCCTTCCATCACCATATATTTGACCCCCTTTACTCTCTTCTACCATCCTCCTCCCCACTTACCCTCTGTTAAACACTAAACTGTCTGTGTCTATGAGTTTTTGTTTCTTTATTTGTTTGTCTTGTTCTTTTGTTGCTTTCAGTTTTATATCCCACATATGTGTGAAGTCATACAATTCTCGACTTTTTCTGTCTGACTTATATCACTTAGCATAATAATCTCAAGATTCATCCATGCTGTCGTAAATAGTAGTATTTCATCTTTTCTTATGGCAGAGTAGTATTCCATTGTGTATATATACCACATCTTATTTATCCAATCATCTATCGAAGGACACTTTGGTTGTTTTCATGTCTTGGCCACCATAAATAACGCTGCAGTGATCATTGGAGTACATATGTCTTTATGGATAAATGATTTTAAATTTTTTTGTGTATATACCCAGGAGAGGGGTTGCTGGGTCATATGGTAATCCTATTCTTAATTTTTTGAGGAACGTCCATATTATTTTCCAAGGTGGCTGTACCAATTTACATTCCCACCAATAATGTATGAAGTTTCCATTTTCTCCACAGCCTCTCCAATACTTGTTATTATTTGTCTTGTTGTTGATAGTCATTCTGACAAGTGTGAGGTGATATCTCATTGTGGATTTTAATTTTCATTTCCCTAATAGCTAGTGAAGTTGAGCATTTTTTCATATATCTGTTGGCCATTTATATGTCTTCTTGGGAGAAGTTTCTGTTCATGTCCTTTGCCCATTTTTTTAATTGGATTGTTTGTCTTTTTGTTGTTCAGTTGTATGAGTTCCTTATATTTTTTGGATATTAACCCCTTATTGGAGGCGTTGTTTGCAAATATCTTGTCCCATTCGGTTCGTTGCCTCTGTTTCATTGATGGTTGTTTTGCTGTGCAGAAGCTTTTTAGTTTGATATAGTCCCATTCATTTTTCTTCCCTCCAGCTTTTACTTCCCTTGCCTTTGAGGTCAAATTCATAAAATCCTCTTTGAACCCAAAGTCCATAAGTTTAGTACTTATGTTTTCTTCTATGCAGTTTATTGTTTCAGGTCTTACATTTAGGTCTTTGATCCATTTTGAGTTAATTTTAGTACATGGTGACAGGAGTCTAGTTTCATTCTTTTACATGTGGCTTTCTAATTTTGCCAGCACCTTTTCTCCATTGTATGTTTTTGGCTCCTTTGTCAAAAATTATCTGTCCATGTTTATGTGGGTTCATTTATGGGTTCTCAATTCTATTCCATTGGTCTTTGTGCCTGTTTTTCTGCCAATACCATGCTGATTTGATTATTGTTTCTCTGTAGTACAAGCTGAAGTTAGGGAGTATAATACTTCTAGCTTTGTTCCTATTTCTTAGGATTACTTTGGCTATTCGGGGTCTTCTGTGATTCCACACAAATCTGATGATTTTTGTTGTTGTTCTATTTCTTTAAAAAATGCCATTGGGATTTTGATGGGGATTGTATTAAATCTGTATATTGCTTTGTGTAATATGGCCTTTTTTAACTATGTTGATTCTTCCAATGCATGGACATACAATATCTTTCCATTTTTTGTGTCTTCTTCAATTTCTTTTAAGAATGTCTTATAATGTTCAGCATATAGGTCCTTCACGTCCTTTGTTAAGTTTATACCTAGGTAGTTTATCATTTTTGTTGCAATTGCAAAAGGAATTGCTTTCTTTTTTCATTTGTTTTTCGGAAATTTCATTGTTAGTATATAGGAATGCAATGGATTTTTGTACGTTGATTTTGTAGCCGGCAACTTGACTGTATTCATTTATTTGTTTTTAATAGCTTTTTGGTGGAGTCTTTGAATCATAACCTCTGCAAAAAGTGACAATTTAATGTCTTCATTCCCGATTTGGATGCCTTTTATTTCTTTCTCTTGCCTGATTGCTCTGGCTAGGACTTCCAATACTACGTTGAGTAACAGTGGTGATAGGGGGCAACCGTTTCTTGTTTCAGAATGTATAGCAAAAGGCTTCAGTTTTCACTGTTAATTATGATATCAGCTGAGTGTTTGTCATATATAGCCTTTATTATGTTAAAGTATTTTTTTTCTATATCCCAAATATTTTCTTATAATTTTTTATATTTCTGTGGTGTTCATTGTCACTTCTCCTCTTTCATTTCTGATTTTATTTATTTCGGTCTTCTCTCTTTTTTTGTCAATGAATCTGGTTAAAATTTTTAAAAAAATCTTTTCAGAGAACCAGCTCTTTGTTTTTTTGATCTTTTGCATTTTTTAAAAACTCTATTTTGTTTATTTCCACTCTGATCATTATTATTTCCTTTCTTCTGTTCACTTAGGGCTTTGCTGTTTTTTTAGTTCATTTACGTGTAAGTTTAGATTATTTATTTGAGATTTTTCTCTTTTCTTGAAGTAGTACTATATTGCTTTGAATTTTCCTTTTAGGATTACTTTTGTTGTGTCCCACAGAGTTTGGCTTATTGTGTTTTCATTTTCATTTGTCTCAGGTATCTTTGATTTCTTCCTTGAAATTGCCTCACCTCTTTTATGTAAACAGTAGGATATAGATGTACATTAAGTAAGAAATTACTTTTGGAAGTGGCCATGTAGGAGTAAAGGAGGGGAAGATTTCCCTCATTACAATGATCCGAGAACATATATTCTTCAGGGAAGAGAGAGAATCATAAAGGATGAGAATTTATTTTATAAAATACTATAAACAGATCATTTCTCTCCAAGTTTAACTCAGATAACTCTTGAAGGGATTTGCTCAGCTGCTGGGTGACATTTAATGCCCTTAAAAAGTGAGTTAGCTGTGATCATACCTCAGGCCTTAGAATAATTCCACTTATTTGCTCAATACAAATTATTGAATAAATGATTCACCAAAAGAAAAAAAAAATCATGCAACTAATGTGTTCATTCTGTAATGATGCATGGTTCTTTTTCTTTTAATTCAAAATCTCTCACTGTGATATTCACTACCTCTTTTAGGGATGGGGAAGGCAGAAAGAGTGGAGTAGGATTAAGGTGAGTGAAGACAGAAGCTGCTAGGTTGTTACTTTTGAGTTAGACTTGCAAAAGTAGCACAATTACAATTTGATAACAGAGTAGAGAGATATTGTGGACCTAAGGAGGCTTTTGGTTACAACCTGAATTCATTTTAAGTTAGTGTATGATTTGTCCAAATGTTCATTTATTCATTCAAAATATATTTATGGAGTTTCTACCTGTGTAAGAAATGGGACACAAACTTGAAAGCACCATTATTTCCTGCCTTAGAGGATCATGTATATAGTTTATGGAAGATTAAGTGTAGTGTCATGACCCACTGAGTGCAACATAAGTCTGTACAAAGTGCTCTAGGAACACAGGATGAGAATGATTTGATGTGCCTAAGTTCAGAGAAGGCCTCAGAGGAGCTAATTTTCACCTTGGTCTTAACAAATAAGTAAGAATTGTAAAGCAGGGGAAGGAGGGGCAGTGATGGCAAAAGGAATGACTTTCAGATGTCTGGGCATATGAAAAGCATACTATGCTTGGGTACAGTCTAGCATGGCTGGAATATAAAATATGTTTTGATGGACACATGGTAGAAAGGAGTGGCAGATGCAAAATTTTGGGAACAGATTGCAAAGGGCCATGATCATTATAAGGTGCTTGGGCTTTGTCCTATAAGATATGTCACATTTAATTGATAAAGTGTGTATTAAATATATCTTACAATTTAAAATAAAAATAACCACTATTTATTTTAAAATTCAGCATCTTTTCTACCAGTTCTTTAATTATGGAGGTTGGCACCTTGCACATTTGTAAAGTGGGACATCATGTCTTTGTTTTGCCTTATGGATGACTGCTTATTACTTTCCATATTTCAGGATGTAAGTGCTTTGCCTGTGTTAGTGATTACCAAAGGAAAAGTGGAATATTCCAATATTTAGCCCATTTAAATTGAGAACTACTAACCTAGGCTTTTTTACAATTGAATAGATAATATAAATTCAAAATTGTAACAATCTTTGTGTACAAGAGAATACAAATATGCTTATGTTCCTGTGCCAGCATTTATAGAGAAGTAGTGGTTGCCTGGAACATTGTTTTGAAAAAAGATTCTGAGGCTGCATCTGGGTGCAGAGGGAAAGTGTACGTTTATAATTGATTAGCAGTATCTTCTGTGTGCCAGAAAAGGGGATTTGTAGTCACGTTTTTGCTATCCTTGGTTATTGCACTTTGGGGGACAAGTCAAGATTTACTATTTATGCCACAAATATGTTCTATTTTGTTCTTAAATCATATCAAGAATCTGATAAAAAAAATTAGCCAACTGAAGTAGTCTGGAGGCTTCATCTTCATAGATCTTATGCTGGGTAAATTATGGAAAATGCAATGTATTTGGTGATGGAATAATTATATCAGTTCTTCTTTATTGATAGTGGGGCTAGAAAAGGATAAAGAGAAGCAGAATTTAAAATGCATCTTAGACAGTGATCAAATACCAGTACTAACCCACATGCAAAACGCAAAGATGATAAGCATAAAAAATTCAAGTAGCCAACAAAGAAGAATAAAAGAATAATATTTACTGAAACTATAAAGGCAGCATTTGATTACATGCATCGTGGAAAAGCTAGATTCATGAAGTTACCCTTTGCACCAGAAAAGTAGAACACAGCAAAGAGATCTCATTCTCCCTGTGGAGGACAAGAAAAGTGAGAGCCAAGTTGAAGTTTGGGCTGAGTGGAAAGCTTCCCCAGGAAGGGTTGTAGATTTCTTTCCATTGTTCTGACATCTGCTAATCTTGGAATTTTGTTAACATGCTTGTAGAAAGTGTCATGTAGAAGAAAACTAATTTTTTCCTTTTTATTTACTTTCTTCTGAATTCCAGATGTCTAAGTAATTATTTTCAAATATCACAATTTTTATTAAGTTGTGTTACTTATTAACCACTTCAGACCTATCTTGCCTCAAATCTTAGACCAAATCAGCCATGAGATCTTTTTCAGGCTTGTAAGTCTACTGTAATAATCAATACTATTATGGTGGGCAAAGTCCCCTCCTATCCTAAAAGCCAGACTAATTTGAAAAATTAACATTGTCTTAGTATGAATTTAAACATTGATAAACTGTGTATAACTTATACCATAAACAAAACATAGATATTATATTAGTTGACAGAAGAAGCCCTTGAAGATAAGAAAACAATCATAAAGTCAATAAAGTATTTATAACTTATACACATTATTGCTCAATGAATAAAAAAGGGAACTCCACGCTATCTAGCAAAATATAGTTATAAAGTAATGTTATTTGGTAGATTGTGGTAGAAATAAAAAAATAAGTAGTTTAATCAATAAATTGCTTGTATGTTCATTTAAATTATCTCAGTAACTACCTTTTATGCTTTAATTTGCTTCTGTGGAACCATTCTTAAATAAATACAGGCTTTAATGATGCTGTTCCTACTTTCATTGATTTGAGGTTTGAATTTCCTCCAGTTCATATACGTCATATATGTGAATATACGTGCTCATGCATGTGTGTATTTATAAATAAAAGTGTATATATTTATAAATATGTTTGGATACACCTATATCTTGGTGTATGTAATGTTTTATTTACATTTTGTTCAGATTTCCATTCTCAGAGCATATTTAACAATTAAATATTCTAAGTGGTTGTCTTCTTCTTTGCTTAGAACATTTTTTTAAAGAGATGCATAGTGTGAAAAGACAACACTGATGATTTATATCTGTTTGTGTTTATTTATTCATTTGTAGTTCACATCTCCCTTAACCTAAATGCACACTTTTAATTTGGAGAATACATTTTAACAGTAAATACTGAATATTCATCTTAGAAGATTTTCAAGTGGAAAGGTTCTTATTTTAAGTCATGACACAAAAAGTTTTTTGAAAAATTCTTTGGAGACTCCAGCTTTGCTTTAATTTGTGTCCTCTATATAATACTGAGGGAAAAAGTAGATCTTTGATAATTTTTTGAAGCAATGAACCCATTAATAATACATGTTCTACAAATGTGACTTTCCAATTATTCCACAAAATTGGTTCTCTAGCAGTGACTTCTGTAAATACTATGATAAGTAAAATTCATTAAAGATTATTTTGAGGTAATGGTCAATTTCCTTTGTGGAGTGATCTTAAAACTAAAAATAGGTAAAATTGGACCATAGAGACTTCAATAACTGTAGGAATCTGAATCTCCCCCGACACCATCTAAACTTTGAGATTGCCCTTAAAAGAGAAAAAGATATGTGAAAAATAATTTAATTCAATATCTAGTGAAATCTGAGTCTTACTCTATGCCTCATCACTCATCCAATATAATACCATTTCATTTTTTGTATTATAGTTTATTTATAGTAAAATATTCCTTTTCAATTCCTAACTGTCCTTTGACCTGATACTTCTTTGATGGCTGCTTTCCCAGATAAGGTTTATGCAGCTTGCTTCCTATTCCTTTATAGGACATTTTCTTGAACAAAAATGAAATTGATTTCAAGGATCAATTCTCTTCACTTGTGTACTCACAGCAAAAGTCAATAACACATTGTCCCATTGCTTTTTAAAAAAAAAAAAAGCTCAAAATTGGTAACTGGAAGCCATGCCATGACCTTAGTCACATGGGGGATTAAAGGCATTTCCTGAGTTGGAGATGTTTTTGCTACAGGATAGAGAAATTAGAGAAGTGATTAATTTAAAATTGTTTTCATTTTTTTTCTCTCATACCTTTCTTCTTCCTTTTTTTTCTATCAACTGCATTCTTTCTGTGCTCCCTTAGTATTTAAGCTTCTCGTATTGAATTTGGTTTCACATGATTCTGAGACCCTAAGTATATGTCCCAGCCATATTTCTTCTCAGACACTTCTCTTCATTATTCACAAGGGATATTATTTAGAGTCTGCTTATACATAGTTATCCAGAAAGCCTGGCACAAAGAAATGTGTAAATGGATTTTACACAGTTGGAACCTATAAGAGAGCAGTATCAATTTGAATGGAAGAATGTACGCTTATTTTGAAAAGTAGAAACTAGAGAGGTTCCCATCCTTTGTGGATCCTTAGTCCTCAGTGCTCATATTGAAATTCTCTTTAGATACTTCTTTCTCCTTTAGCTGATGAATATTTGTATAGTAGAGAATACTTAGCTATCTCTGTAACTCTTAAACTTAAGCCAGTTTGTGGTACATAAGATGATCAATAAATGTTGAACTGAACTGAAAGGAACCTTTTGTAGTTACTGAGCAGTAACTGTAACCAACACTGTAATGTTTGGGACTGAAAGCCTATTATAAAAATTAAAAGAGTCATATTTTCCCTGCTGAGATTTTAATGTCTGCTTAGCTGGAACAGAAAAAAAAGCCATCCTTTGGGGAAGAAAGTGAGGTAATACAAAAATTAATTTTGCCATGAAATGATCCAGAACAATCTAGGGCATTCTGAAGTTAGTGCCAAGTGTAGTATATGAAAAACTGTTTTTTAAAATATGTCAACTTTCTCCAAATATGAAGTCATTGCATTTGGTACTAACTGATTGGCTTGCAAAATTCAGTCTGGAACAGTCCTAACTTTAAATGTGAGAGGTGTGAGTTTATGAAAATATCCTTGAAATAAAGCTTATTTGTATAAATATAGTAAAAGTCCACAAACAGAAGATGAAGTAATGTCTTAAGTCAATAAGCCTTGCCTTTTGAAATGTAATTTTTCAATGTAACTACTTACGTGAAAATGCTTCATCAGAAAAAAAGGGATACATTCCATTTTATCATGACTGTAGTTTTGGAAAAAATCTATGTTTACTGTTTTTGCTGATTATGTGACTAATATATACTCTTTGTAAAACCCTTGAACAATACAGAAGGGCTTAAAAGTAAAAGTGAGAAATCCTCTGGCGAATGTACTTGCAGAAATATTATAGTTTCTTATATATAATTACAGAACTTTTTTTATATATGTGAACAAATAGTAAATGATAGACTTTTATCCATTTTCAATGTTTTATATATATAAAGTATGCAAATTTGGAATATTAAATAGTTTGAAAAAAAATTGGACATGCATGAGCTTGAAGTATATCCATGAAAGTTTTATACTGTTTATAATAACACAGATTTTAGATAATCCTGAAGTCAATTTTAAATGTTTTACTGAATTGAAAGTAAGTATTGTAAGTGGGTAAAATTAGTGCCATATGGACCATCTGGTACTACTAGTCCCAGAAAATTCTAAATTATAGAAAGTCTCTATGACTGTATATGTGTGCATGCTGTATGTGTTGCATAGCTGTGCTTAGGTTGAATATGGTGTGTGTGTGTGTGTGTGTGTGTGTGTGTGTGTGTGTGTGTATGTTGTATGTGAGTGAGTGTGTTTTACTTTAGATAGTCTGGTGGTCAGAAAAGACATTTCTCAAAATGCCTTGTTGAAATTACAGATCGAAAGTTTATTTGTTGTTGTTAGAATAGAATTTAATTCTGTTGACTCCAAACTAAATGTGATGGGAAGGAGAGAACTAATATGAGTATATATGGTGCCAAAAATGTGTATACACATTTTAAGAAAGGAAACTGTATTAAAATTGTAATACTCAATATATACCGATAACAATAGATGAATACAAGTCACGTCTGACTTCTGCAATTACAGGAGGTGCTCAAAGTAGTTACCATCATTGTCCAGATGCTTCTGATTACGGCGAACTACTGCTTGAGCAATGTTGACCAAAGTCTCTACTTGTATACATTTTTTGGGCACCCCCAGTGTGTGTGTGTGTGTGTGTGTGTGTGTGTGTGTGTGTGTGACTTGTGTTCATCTTTTGTTATCGGTATATATTGAGTATTACAATTTTAATACAGTTTTTTCCTTTTTTAAAATGAGTATACATTTTTTTGGCTCCCTCTCTATATTTATATCATCACTTGTCACTCAGCCAATGGCTGTTTGCATGAGTGTTTCATTAATAATGTTATCATGGCAAATGAGATACCTAAAGAACTCAGAATTATTGAATAAAACACTGCATTTAAGATGTGTTTTAGACTGCAAACATAAGGGTAGCACAATCATGTATCCTCACAAGGAACTTGTTTATCTTTTTCTCTTTAATCTCAAATAAATTTTCTCATCTATAAAAATGAGGGCAGTAACTGAGCTGTCTAATTCACAGGGTTTCTGTGAAACAATGGAAAACAAATAGAAATATTTGTCATTTGTTTATGTAAACTGGAATGGGGATGAAGGTAGGGGTATTGTAATAGATGTTTAAAGGTAGAAGAATTAGAAAATAAATCTGTGTCCTAAGTGAAAATGTGGGATCTATCCAAGTAAATACTGTCATAAAAACAGATGACTGATTATTTTTAGTAATCGAAGGACCTTGGTAGGCAATATGAATTCTTTCTACTCTGTTGTGAAGATGACCTAAACACATCTGAAGGACTTGATGTTGGAAACATAAGTCAGAGAGATGGGATGGATTACTAGCATTTGTGACAGTACTGAAGCCAGAGGGTCACAACTACAGATGTATTCTTTTTCTTTTGTTTCCCTTTCTTTCCTTCTTCTTCTTCTTCTCCTCCTCCTCCTCCTCCCCCTCCTCCTCCCCCTCCCCCTCCCCTCCCCCTCCCCTCCCCTCCCCCTCCCCCTCCCCCTCCCCCTCCCCCTCCCCCTCCCCCTCCCCCTCCCCCTCCCCCTCCCCCTCCCCCTCCCCCTCCCCCTTCTCCTTCCACATGGACTTCTGGTACTCTTTCTTGAAAAGATTATTCTTTCTCCATTGAATTGCCCTTGCTTCTTTGTTAAAAGTTTAGTTGAATAAATATGTATGGGTCTATTTCAGGGTTAACTATTCTGTTTCATTCTGTGTCTATTCTTTCACTGTACTCTCTTGATTACTGTAATGTTTTAGGGATTACTGAAGTCAGGTAGTCAGTCCTACACTTTGGTCAACGCTTTGAACTTTGAACTGAAGAACAAAGTTCTTCGGTATTGTGTTGGTTATTCTGGGTCTTTTGACTTTGCATATAAACTTAAGAATCAGTTTGCCAATATCTATAAAAGAGATTGCAGGTCTTTTGATGGGGATTGTGTTGTATCTGTAGATTAAGTTGAGAAGAATTGACATCTTAACAATAATGAGTCTTCCCATTCATGAGCTATACAATCTATTCGTTCTTATATTTTGTCTACTTTTTCCATTAGAGCTCTTATATTATTCATAGTTATTTTACATTCTCTATCTGATAATTTAAAAATCTATGTCATATCAGAGTCTGATTCTGGTACTTGTTTTCTGTCTTCAGCCTGTGTTTTCTCCTGTCTTTTAATATGGTTATAAGCCTTCTGGGTATTTTTGTTGAAAGGTGGACATGATCTATCAGGTAATAGGAACTGAGGTAAATAGGCCTTTATTAAGTGGTTTTCTGTTAATCTGGCTAGCAGATGGGCGGTATTTAATGTTTGTTATAGCTGTCCATGCCAGGGGGTTCAGATTTTTCTTCTTGTCTCTGCTGTTGTCTTTGGGTTTCCCTAAGAAGTCCTTCTTATATAGAGTCTAAGCCCTGCAGCTCTTTCAGGTTTAATCCTCTGCTATATGGCAGCCCTCTTGATATGGTAGTAAGGTGTGGAGGAGGGGAAATATTCTATAAGCTTATGATTAAGTCTAAGGTATTTTAGTAGGCCTGTGATCCTGGGCTGTGAACTTTACAAGCTGGATAATTGCCCGTCTGCCTATAAATCTCCAGTAAAGTCTTTTTCACTGGAGAATAGTTCTTTGTTATGGTGAATGCAACAGGCATATTTCATAATGGTTACTTTTCTCCTTTTACTGCCAAAGACATGAGGTGATTATTCTTGGCTCTTCACCATGAGCCTAGTGGGGTTCCCAGAGGTGAGAACCCCTAAAACTGCAGCCCCCAGGGGTTTCTTACTCTCAAGCTAGTCCACAGTCAGCCTCCAGAAATTAGTCAAAATTACCTTGTCAGTTTTCCTATCAGATTATGATTCTGGCACTTTCTGTTCAGGGAAACTGATCTCAGCTGTGATTCTCAGCAGTTCTCTGAATTGCAGCCCCAGTTCTCTGATGGGCCCAAGAAGTCGTTAATTTTCAATTTGTTGTATTTTTTTCTTCTTTTAAGGGGGAGTGATGTTTTCAAGGTCTTTACATCTCAGAGCTGAAACTGGAAGTTGCTATGTATTATACTTTAATCATTTATTACAGGGCACACAATTTTGTAATATATTCCATGTATAGGGTGCCTAGAAAGGTCATTGAGTCTCTTGCATGATTAATAAAAAAATTGTTATTGATAATTGGAATGCAGAGAAGTTCACACAAAGTTGAACTCATAGTTACTGGTGTAGCTACAAGTTTTTGTCCTACAAACCTAGGAATTCTGATAAATACTGTTTCATAAAATTCAGAAAAGGGAAAAACATGTAGTGCCTTTGTAGCTGTATTAGTGGCATTATTATGTATATTTCTGACAGGAGATTGCTCCTATTTTGTTTAGACGTTGTCCAGAACTGGTTCCTTTGCTTACAATTTTATAAATACAGTGATCGGCAGGATTTTCCCTAAATGAATTCTGGCTCTATACTTTTAAGGCCTTGGTTCCCTTTCTTTACGCAAATATTTCCTGCTGGGAGATGTAGGACACTCTGCCTAGCCTCTGTGTCACAATGACAGGTGGGTTTTAGTAGGATTCCTAGAGGTCATTTCTATTCTGAGAAGGCCAGCAATCACTTTATTACATGAGGGAGTGGCTGTGAAATCCAAATCTACTCCAGAAAATTCAAACTGAATGAATCACTAATTCTACTTCCCCTTAGCCAAATCCTACTGCTACCCACAACTTGAGATATCATAATGTAGAAGAAATTGATCTTGTATTTGATAATCTTTCTGAAATCTCTTATTAGTTCCAAGAGGCTGTTGACACTGTACATTCTTCTAGGTGGGTGATCACATAATCAAAATGATTATCTCAATAAATAAATAATATTGAATAAATTCATGATAAATTAATAAATAACATAAATAAATAATACATCATAGTCAAATAGGGTTTATCCTAGGAATGTGAAGATGCTTCACATCAGAAATATCTGTAAGAGTAATTCACCACATTAATTGACTAATAGAAGCATATATAATAATAATTTGAATTATATAATGAAAAATATTTGATAAATCTCAGAACATATTTATGATTAAAAAACTATTAGAAACTTAGAAAAAAGAAACTTCCTGGATTTGATAAACACGTTAAAACTTAATGGAGGAACTTTAGATGCATTGCCTTTAACATAGGGGAGAAGACAATTATTTCACTATTACTGATACATATTTTTTTGACGTTATAAAACTGGATATATTATGGGCATTTGATAAATAGTTGTTGATTTAATTGTATAAGTTAAAAAGAATAAATGACAAAATATTGAATGGAATGGTAAACATAAACTCTCAAAATCCATCTGTAAATGTCTAATTTTTAGTCTTTCAAGTAAATAAACTTTTTAAATGAAGAAAAGTCATGTCTTTTCAAATTACAATCTTACACCAAATATGGACCTTACTTTGTACTTCAGATGATCAAATTAATCCTCAAATAATTGCTTTATACTGATAATGTTTAAAAGTGCATTTAAGTTCCTAGACAATGATAAAAGGAAATTAAAAACAAAATTTATGAGAGATGTTAGTCTTAGGAGGGAAGAAAAAAAAACTATTTTATAGCCTTTGACTTTTTTTGACTACCTTTTAAGTTTCTTTAGTATTTATTCTTCTTCTCAAGTTCTTATTTCTGTTGTGTAACTTGTCATTTTAATATTCTTAGGAAACTATGCATTTCCTCCAGGTTTTAAGATTTATTAGCATATAGCTGATCCAAAACTTTTACTATTAAAAATATATATATATATCTATAATTACTTCCCCTTTTTATTTTGTGTTTTGTGTCAGATACCTTTTATTCTTATAAGTCTTATCAGACTTTTGTATCTTGAATATTCTTAAAGAACTATCTTCTCTGTTTTTGTTTGTTGCACTTTTACCCTTTTATTTGTTATAGTCCTTTTTTATTTGAGTTTTCTGTTACTCCATTTCTAATTTCTTGTACTGGATTTATTCTTAAACTATATTGCTTCCCAATATATAATTTTCTTGCTTATAATAAAAGAATCTATATGATATTTGTCCTTTGGAATTGAGGCTTTCTTTATAGTCCTGTACCCTGCTCTGTTTTCATATAATTACGGGTGTTTGAAAAGAAAACTTTCTCTCTGTTTTTCACAGGTAGAGTTCTATATATTTTACATAATTGTATTGTTCAGGTTTTCAGTATTTCTGCTCATTTTTTTAATCTGTTCAATGTATTATTTCTGAGAAAGTTGTATTACAATCTTCTTAACTCTATTTATTTACTTTTTCCTATATTGTGTTTGCTGTTGGTTGGTATAACCTGACTGTATGTTTATAAAAAATTTTATCCCATGTTTTTCATGGGTATATATTCTTTATTGCTTCTTTTATAAGAATATAATGTTCTGATAGCATGCTAGGAACTGATTTTTAAATAGGATACAGTTCTCTACTGCAGATAGCATGACTTTGATGCAGAGCCCTACAGGTCTGTGTGTAGCTCTCCTACTGGGTCTTGCCAGAGACTCTACATAATGTTAATTATGTAGATTAATGTAAATTCCTTTAGTACTATGCGGTCTGATGGGCTGTGTGGCCCAAGTGGTCTGGCTATTTGTATTTCAGCACAGATATTCTACAAAGCCTTGTTCTGAGTCACACAGTAAGTTCAAACAGTTTTCACAAAGGCCTCCCAGTGCTGTGCTTCTTTCTAAATGGTAGGAAGTGCAAGGTGCAATAACTTGTTCTTTATCTTGATAATTTAGCATGCCCCACACCACTGGCTCACTAAACACTTGACTGATGTATCCGGACCTTGAGTCTTTGTAGCATTTATTGCCCATTTTCAGGAGCTCATGTATGTTACTAGGACATTCAGATAATTGCCACTCTCTGCTCATCAGGTTATATATCATGATGTTCACAGTATATTGGACCAATGAGATGTTATATGGAATGTGCAGATGATCGAGTTTCCTTAGGACAATATGGTGACAGAAGAAAGGTGATTTGACATACCCCTGGGTGATGTCATCTCAGGTGAATGAGAACTTCTGAGCCTCCTTCCTAATATGTATCACCAGATCAATAGCTCTGTATTTCATCTTACAGGCCATGTTGAGCTATACAAATACCACATTTGGCAAAACAAAACCAAAACAACCCAGAACAAGACAAAAACAAACAAACAAACAAACAAAAAACTGAAATTGTGACCAGTGTTAAATTAAATTGTAGAGTCCACTGTCATCTGTCAGTGTCCATCTGATTTCTTTATGGCGAGACTGGTAAATTTAAATGGATTCTAAATGGAAAACACCTTCCCTGCATTTTTCAAGTCTTTGAGATTGGCACTAAACTGTCATTCCACTTGGAATGCAGTATTGTTCTTCATTTCCTGTCTTACCTGGGGTGGGGTGTAGTATTGTGGGCCCTGTTATCAGGGTCAGTTTAGATCCTGAATTTAATAGCCCTCAAAAGATCCTGGTTCCCCTTTCCTCAATGTAAAATTATTTGATAAATGACCCTAGGTCACTGTGGGGAAGGACTGAGAGAATTACTACTCTCACTATAGTATTCTAGGGCCTCTCTTTATGGAGACCTGACCTCTCTTTTAACTGATGAGTTCTTTTCTAAGAACTGGGTCAGGAGGAGAATGGAAGTGAGAGGTCATAGCTTTCCATTGGTCCCATTGGGCAGCTTATATCATCCTTCTGCTGATCCATTCTTAATTTCTTTTTAAACGATCTATCTATCTATCTATCTATCTATCTATCTATCTATCTATCTATCTATCTATCATCTATCTAAGGAAGTCCTTTGTGTACTGCCTATTTGTATCACTCTTATGAACCATGGTCTGTTAGTCATCATGATAATTCTCTGTGGGTCGGGGAGTACTGGATGCCATTTCAACCCAGCTGCCAATTATAGTTATTTCCTGCACCTTGTTGCTGACAAGTAAGTGCTACCATCTGTCTCTGTTACTCTGGAATCCTGTCATCCTCACTGATACAAAGAAGCCAAGCTCTATAACAACATGCCATCTACCTCAGCCTGTAGCCAACAGCCACTACTAAGCTTCTCAGTAATGGTGACATCTCTCTCTAGTGCATTCCTTATTTCCATAGTTAATGAAATGTTCTCCAGACCCTTCCAAGGATAATCAGTGGGTTCCCAACTCTTATGTAATAGACACATGCTAGCATGTTCAGTTCTCTGAGAAATTTGCTTCCTTTCCTCAGCACTCTACCGGGGCAGTTCTTACATCTTAAATTTATTTAATAGAAGGCCATTATTTTCCCCAAGCTTCTAAGATCCATTCCAGCAGCATATCAGAACTTGCCAGGGCATTATGTCCTGAGTCACAGAGAGCACCCCCATATTACCAAACTTTCCCTAATCCAGCTTTATGTTCATGTCCCCTCCTGGTTCAGGACCTTCAAGAGCCACTTCCAGGCATGCTGTCCTAGTTCCTACCAGTTCATGGTAGCCAGATCTTACAGCAATTTTGGAGAAAAATCCCTTTTCTCACCAGCAGAGGTGGAAATTCTTGAGTCAGATTAGGGTTAACACTTGGCCCTAGATATTTAGGTATTGGTCTAGTGGCCAGGAGAGGAGATGGGAGGCATATCTGAGGAGGGCAGTATTTTCTAGCAAAGCATCTGCCTCAGTTGAGGCTTCTGCATAGTCTTCAGGCTACTACTTAGAAATCAATGTTAAAAGATATGAAATAATTTCCTTCCATCTGTTTCAAAGGGTATCCTCTTGAGGAAAACCTATTCCTTCAAAGATTATACATCGTATAAGATAAGAACTTAATTTTTGTGTTTCTTTTTAATGACTTCAAATTGATATTTAAAAATGGGATCTAACCATTATTCAGTGAGATGGAAAACCTCAAAAATGTTTGAAGTGAAAATGTATTTAAACCAGGTTTATAACATTTAATTGTTGACGTGGATATGAGATTGGATTCTTAATTTTAAAAAAACGGAGTGTTTTCCTGCTAATATTTATATCTTTATGTGACTATTTCCTCACCAAGTAGAAACTAGGCATACTCAGAGTAGGGACACTGATGCATTGAATAAAGTATTGTTCACATTTGGCAGTTAACTACAGAGATGTAAAGCTAATAATATACTTGCCAGGAAAGTTATAAATCAAAAATGAAAAAAGAATTCTGGCAGTGAGGACACAACTGGAACATTTTACACTAAGACAAGTAGTTAATCGTCCAGCTGTGCTCTTGGCTAATAAATCGTAGAATGTAAGAAGGAAACAAATGACTGATATTTTTCCATTATTGTGGTTTTAGGGTACAGGATTGACAGAATGCTATTGGTAAAATTAGAAGAGGAATTATGGGTAAAGGGACAATGTCTATATATTTAACACATAAGTTGAATACTTTTTACTGGTTTGAAACATTTACAACACTCTACACTCTTCTTTAACAGCCCTGTTGCCCTATAAACCCATTATATTATTACCTAAAGATTAGGTAAAATTCTTGCTTTTCAAGCTTTGTGAATGGTGGCAATTGATAGCTTTGTAAAAAGACTCAAGATGATAAATTTATCTGTAGTCTTAAAATCATTGTCTCTTTATTTGCCCATATTCTATGCATCCTAGCTTGTGCAAAGAAAATGAACAAATGCTTTAAAAATATGGTCTAATATACTCTTATCCTGTCATAATGTTTATGTTATGTGATCACGTTTTATTTTTCTCATTTAAATGTTATTATAGGTATGAAAATAAACTTTATTAATTATCAGTGTACTTTTTTGATGGAGTTTTTTCCTGATCCATTTGATTATATCATTATTTAAATTTTATTTCTATTTTAACAAATTTCTTAAAATGCACTCGGAACCATTTAGAAATTGCCTTCAACTTTTGAGTCTAGCCCTGACTTTTTTTTTTTTATGAATCCCTCAATCAATGAATTAATCAACCAATAAATATAGTGGGTATGATATTTCACAGACAATAAATTCGGATTTGCAAAGTAACTGTCTTTATTGTTTTGTAACTTAACCTAAGCTTAATTTTGAACTTTTACTCTATGTAGAGGCAGAAAGTTTAGTCATTTTGCAGTACACTCAGTGGACTTACTTTCTCCCTGCCCATTCTTTTTCAATAGTAAAAATAAGTTTCATTCACTCATTTAGCTTTAAGTTCTTCATACTTCTTGAACCACTTACATCCTCCAAGTATGCATGAAACCATCTCTATTTTCCCATGGCACTGCTTATTTGGAGCCTGGTATCTTGCTTCTTCCCAAGGCGACAGATGGGAAACAAAGAATAAGCTTTCAGTATTCAAACTTACTAGAGATTCTATTTACAGCTACTTGGAATGGGAGTAAGGGAGGTCAGAGTCCCTTCTAAGTGACTCACATAAGCATATCACTATATTATTCTTTAAAAAAGATTCTTCTTAAATGGGAAATATTATTTCTTCCTTTACCATCCTTCCATTGTTTAAAGCGTATATGTTGGGCTCTAGATTGTAGACTTTCTCTCGTCTCTGTGCAGGCGTTAAAACTTTATTTTGAAAGTCGAGGTGAGAATTAGTTCTGTCCTTTATTTTCTATTACTGCATGTCTGCTGAAACAACTCTGTTTAGAGTACAGAATTTCTTCTTTGTTTCTTGATTTGAGGAAAGATATCAGAAGGAAGTGTATGTGTGAATGTTGGGGGCAGGCTCAGTAGGCAGAGGTTGGGAGGGGCCACATTGGTAAGTAATTCACATGATCATCCCACCACACAAATATTGATTTGATATCTATTACATCAGGTTCTGTTTTGGGTATCATGAAAGAGATGAGAAGGTATACTCACAGTCTTCAGGGAGCTTGCAATTAGTAGCGGGAGCTAAGACAAAATATGTGAAATAATTAATATGCAATTCAAGAAATACATAATACATAATTAAATATTAAATTGGCTAATGCATACTCTATGGTGAAATTATTGTGCATAAGAGAAGTAGAGAGAGGTTGGGTGTGGTAGTGAATCTAGAGTTGGCTTTAAAAGTTGGATAAAATTTACATAAGAGGAGAAAACGCTTAGGGACATTTAAAAGGAGAGAATGTAAGCTGAAGTACAGAAGCAGGAATGGGTATGTTAAGCATGAAGGGAGCAATAAAGGGACTCATTCTGGAACAGAGATTGAGTGCTTGGGATCAGGTGAAAATAAGTTAGGTTGAAATAACTTGCAAATTCTTCAAGTTGACAGAAGAACTTATGCTTTCTGCAATAGACAATAGAAGACTATACAGAAGCATAATAAATGTTTTTGTACAGGAAAGGAATGATGGAAGTCTGGATGAACTGGAGACTCAAGGAGGCTGTTGTTATAATCCAAGTGTGAGATGATAAGTGTCCCGAAAAGGGTGATACAAAGTGGGAATGCAGTGAGAGTGAAAAAGAAAAGAGACAAATGATGAAAAGATCTGGGAAATACAGTTGGATAATATACTGATATAGTAACCTAGGTTTTCAGGTTCATGTTGTATTTTTTCTTTTTCCTTCTCCTGGTCAAGTAAATATTCAGTTCTGTGCTCGTTGTCTCAGGGGAGGAATGTAGCCAGGTGGAAGCATAAAACTTGGCTTTTGTTTAAGAAATCTAAACCTCATAATGGAAGATTTGTGAAATCAGTAAAATAAAGTGGACATGAATGCAAAGGAAAGTGCCTTGGCTGGCTATTGGAAGGTTGCATTACTTTGAGACTAGAAAGAAATAGATTGGGTAGGAAAGAGAAAGACTGGGAGGTCCACGATATCCTCAAGATCTGAGTATTCCATTCTGCCTTCTGGCAATGCCCTTGAAAGGGTGGGGTTTGGTAAGATGCTATCAAGGAAATAACTCCATCAGGCTTTTAGCAGATGGGGAATGAGAAACTCTGTGGACATATTGCTATGCTCCAAGAATGATAAGGAAACTACACGTGAAGGTCATAATGCCATGGTATGATGGGCTTCTCAGTGGTAACCTTTATATGAGAAGTGACTTCAGGGCCATATTGGTTTCCTATCTCCTCTCATCCTTAACCCTAGAAAATCTTTTTTCTTGTTTTCTTCTTTAAGCCTCCAAATCACCCTGGAGAATTGGGGGAACCTTTACAAAGAGTCAGGATGGCATTTTAGCTTGCCTTACAGAATCATAATAACAATTCAATGGAGTAATGGAAAGTAAGTTTTCATTTATTGCCCATCTGAATTATTGGGCTTCATTCATCCCCACTACAATAGTGACAGCTCCCTTATCCTACGTGCACGCAAAACTTTTCTTTTATTAGAAAAGGATTAACTTACTAAATGTTAAAGTCCTTTTTGGAAAACATGTCTGATCATGTATTTTCTTTTTCCTTATATTCATTATAAGCCCCTAATGGGAGTCAGTCTCTAGCAATATGAAAACAAATAGCACATAGGCCCTAGCCTCAGAAAGCTTACTTTAGTGAGAAAGGAAATGTAAACAAATGATTTTAACATAGATGGTTTCGAATCCATTGTGGAATAACTTAGATTAGAAATCAATCAATCGATAAGGCACAAATAAAATGTCAATATCCCATTATGCATACCGAATTATATATTAAATCTGGCATGTATATGAGGGGGGCATTGTTTGTTCCTAAACATTTAATATTGAAAAATAATTTGTTGGGTAATAGTCTGGTATAGAACACCATTCTTGGCTGGAGGAAGGATGGAAAGAGGGGGTGAGTAGTAAGATAACTAAAAGTCTTCTAACTTTGAGGAATTTGACATTTAGTTTTAAAGGCAATGCATATACGTACATAGTACATGAAAGGAGGAAAGATGGGGAAGATTAAGTTCAGTGTTTAAGTAGCAATGGGTGGAAATTCTCTGTAGGCAGTCAGAGACTGGGTATCTGTTGGAAGGCAATGAGAATGAAAAAGGAAAAGGGAAGACAACACAAATGACAGAAGTAGACAAACGTTAGCTTTTTAAAATTATCTACAAAGAAAATGTGAGTGAAATACCTCATCAAGGGAGCATCTAAAGTACTGAGGACTAGTCCTTAAGTTCTGGGTAGTGTCCACTGCCAAAGCCTTGAAGGAGGATCCCAGGGAGGAGGAGGGAGATGAAAAACTGCCTGAAAGCTGGGAGGAGTGACCGATGACCGTGTCATGAGTCACGGCAAGGCAGTTCATGGAAGAGGACAGTCTGTTGCAGTGAAGTGTCAAATGATACTCCTAAGGGTTGCAAAGAATCAGAGCTGAGATTGGCCAACCTGTAACATAAGTTGGAAATTTCATTGGTGACAATAAGAGATAGATCCTTCCATGATTTTGGAAGCTAGAATTCTCACAATTTTCTTTTCCTTCTTTCTTCCCTCTTTCCACCATTTCCCTCATGCCCCTTTCCCATTTATTCTTACATGTAGCTTCCTTAGGGCCTCATTTTTAAATCTTGATTTTACTTTATTTTCACCAAACTTATTTAATTTTTGGATAGATACTACTTGAACATGACAACATATTAAGACTCAAAAGCTACAAAAGGTTACACCGTGTATACTGTATATGTTTACATACTGTCATGCAGGGTCTCAGCTCCCACTCCCCACACAAGAACACATGATATAGTGAGGCCACAAAGGAACACCAACGGAGCCATAGATAGGGGAGTCATACCACTATATTTTCAACGGTGGCTGGTCGAGGCACAAAAGCAAACATCCATCAGTACTCCAACGAGGGGTCTTCCTGCACCCCCATCTCACTGGTGGCCTGGCGAGACACAGGAAATAGGATCAACACAATGCGCAATCCACAATCCACTTGCTAACTGAATTTGCTAGCCACAATCCGCCGTCCACTTCTCTGCCAACCAACCAACCTCCTAGCGTAGCCATGGCAGTTATATTAGTGGCTAATGGCTAACCGGTAACAGCTGATGGCCACCCAGCCACAGCAGGTGGCCATCTGATTACAGCTGATGGCCATCTACTACCCGAGCCAGCACCTTTCCACGTGAGGCCGAGAGCCTGGAAACTGTTCTCTGGGACTCTGTCCCCACATACTTATTGACCTATTTCTTTATTTTAGTTTTTAATCTAATAATTATGGGGATTTTTCATATTATTCTATATAGAAAGCTACCTAGTTATTATCGGGCTGTATATTATTTAAATATATTATACGAGTCCCCTACTGATAGATGCTTAGCTTTTTTTTCCAAGTCCCGCTCTTAGAAACCAGACAGCAATATCCTTGTATATGCTTCCATGTGAACATGTATGAAAATCTTTGGAGAATTTTCTAGAAATGCAGTTGCTGGTTTTAAAGATATGTGACTTGATCATTTTTATTAACATTAAGGCCTCAGTTTGAAGTAGCATTGTAGGGACAGAATTCCAGAGAGCAGTTTCCAGGCTCTCAGCCTCACGTGGAAAGGTGCTGGCTCGGGTAGTAGATGGCCATCAGCTGTAATCAGATGGCCATCTGCTGTGGCTGGGTGGCTGTCAGCTATAACCGGTTAGCCATTAGCCACTAATATAACTGCTGTGGCTACGCTAGGGGGTTGGTTGTTGGTTGGTTGGCAGAGAAGCTGCTGGAGGATTGTGCATTGTGTGGCTCCTGCTTCCTGTGTCTCCAACCCAGCCACCAGTGAGACTATAGTGGTATGAACCGCCTATCCATGGCTCTGTTGGTGTTCCTTTTTGGCCTCACCATACCCTGTGTTCTTGTGCGGGGAGTGGGACCAGAGACCCTGCATTACAAGCATTTATTTTAGGTAATATAGCAACAGAGAAAATGTAGTTAGTTACCTCCTGAATTCAGTTATGCTTTTCTATTTGTTAGCTGGGTGGAAATCTTTAGAGAGCGAATGAGACACCCAGAGCTAAAAACTCTGTTGAGAGAATTTCACAGGTAGTGAATAGCACGGTGGAAATCCCATCAATGTCGCAGTGGCAGGAGAGCTGGGGCTCTTATTCTGATATTAACCACGATTTAATTTTGTAAGTTTCCTGAGCCATTACAGAAAGTCCTTTGTTTAAATATTTCAAAGTCAGGGGAAAAAAAAAAAACACACCAAAAACCCAACTTGTAGTTCAGAAGGTAGAGAAATTAGAAACATCTGGTAAGTTCGGTTGCAGACACTGCTTGTGCTGACATGGAGATGTAATAACTAGGAGGTTGACGAGTCCAGTCTAATTCGGGTGAATAATATTTTCTCAGCAGTCTCCTGGCCACAAAGTATCAAAAAGCAATGGGAACATGCTGTAAAGTGCCGGGATGCCCAGAACAATTACACCCTGGAAACATTCTCTTGGCTGGCTGAATGTGACCTATGGCCATGGCTCAGTTCATTCCCCAAACAGAATTAGTCACAGAGTGCATGTGGAATAACACTCTTTGCAGGACTTTCTGGGGTTGACTTGCTTAGTGTCTAATACCATGATGGGCCCTCTCATCTTGGAATGATATTACTTTATAATCGCGGGGATGCAAAAAAAAAAAAAAGGCCACACTTTGCTTTATGTAACTGTACAAGTACCATTTCCCCCATGAAGTTATTAACTATACTTTTTTCAGAGCTATCTTATGTAAGAGTGAGGCCAATTTAAAAGAGTCTATGGCTTTGGTTTTAATACTTTTTGCTATCTTAATATCATGTAAATAACATGCAAGTTACTAGTGTCCTAAGAAATAATGATCTCAAGTTCAGCCCTGTACTGATGCATCTTTCTGCTCCCTCCCTTAGCTCATGAAAGAAAATTAGTTACTTCACTTTCATGTAACACATATGTACTTCAAACAGAATTCAGTTGATTTACTTGTCACTTTGTATTTTAATTTATTTATATACCTGTCTCCAATTAGATGTCTACTCCTCAAAGTTAGGACTATTTCATTATGTATTGTGCCCCTGGTGACTATGAGAGTGCCTAGATCATAATAGGTGAAGAATAAATGTTTAAAACATGTATGAATCAGTCATCTAATCATAGACCATAAGGTACCTTGATATGTAATCCAGTCTGGTTGCAAATAATCATTTTTCTCTTATGAGTACCTTCTTGCATTTGGTTTCCTTAACACTTTTTACAAATCCATGTGTTTGGGTAATTTTCCAAAGTCAATTGTAAGTTTCTGAATATGTATTCAGAAAGAATCAGTGCGTAAGTCTGTAATTAGTCAGGATAGATCAATTTTGTGAGGCCACTTTCAAAGACTTCTGAGGATTCTGTTATCTGGTGGGAAGAGTTAGTTCTAACTGAAAATAAATGTGTCTTGCTTTCTACTTCACCTGGACATTATGACCTTAACAAAGGTCCAAAAGGTTGCAGCAAAGCTTCAAAAATATTTCTATTTTCTGAATTATTTGTAAACTATCATCATTAAAGGATTTCTGTCGAGCACTGACATGCACCTTGTACGTCCCTGCATCTGGACCGATAAAGTTTTCTGTGTGGTCCCAATTGAGGCAACACACAATGTCCTGTTTTTATGATTCTTTTAAATTCTGGATTTAGTATCCCCTTGATTTTATTTGTTTAGAATTCTATTTTCTTTAAAGTTGAGCATGACTTTTAGTTATTGTTTCTTTTTTGTTACGTTTAATTTTCACCATACAATCCTTCATAATCTGTTTGCTGAAAAGAGCATTTTCTTGGATACTTTCTCCCTGAAGCTCCTGTCCTTCCCTTTTATTTGTAAATGGGCTAGGCAAATTCCATGTCAAAATCTTCATCCTTTTTTTCTATAGGTGTATGTATTTAGTAACATATCATCAGGCAAGACACAACAATGTTACAGCTTTTGTGTTGCAAGAGGCTAGGGGATGTGATCCAAAATATGAGAAGTTAAGATTTTATTCATGATAGAGAATGTTGGGATAGTATGTTAGTAACTAAGACCAGGTAGGTTGTGTAGCTTTGAGAAAATTACTTAATGGTTCTGAGTTTTCTTGTCTTTAAAATATGGTGAAGATTGGAAATAATGTCTGTTGAGCATCTTGCAAAGCTGAAAAATAGTAGGCACTAACATGAAAGCAATAGCATTATTTAGAACTATTAAAAAAGGGAAGATATAATTTTGTCTGAGCTTGGTTTATATGTGGCATGCATGCTGCCACTCCATGCTTGTATTGCCCACAGCAGACTCTGCTAATTGGTCAGCATCTTTTCCAAAGAGTCTGGATACAGATTTAAGATTACTTATAAGCAGCCACTGCTAGTTAGCCAAAGAAGGAAAATGAGTCAAAACCCATTTTCCATCCCTCATATACTCCGATCCTTTCATTTTGCAGAAAAGAAAACAGGATTTTCACATGGTAACATGATTTCCTCAAAGTGACCTATTTAGCAAATGGTCGGAACCTGTACTCGAAGTTAAAACTTTTAGTTTAATTCTCCTTTACTGAAACGTCTGCCTTTCTTGTTCATGTTCTTTCATGATAACTGGAGTTCGGATTCATTATCAGTTGCCTTTTTTTTTCTTGAGCAAATAAATTAACCCATGATTTTCATGAATTTTTTATTTTATGTAAACGAGCCACATTGACCACTTTACACTGGTGATTATATATTTAGTATGAGCCCTGGTGTTTGATTCAAACCTCCTGTTCTATTGGCTTTCAGAAAAGAAAAAGCCTGAGGGTCAGCAGATGTTGAAGGAGATATAATCAAGGTAAACAATTAGATAACTAGGAAGAAGTTTCCTAATCCAGTAACGCTAAACATTTTGCACATACTCTCCTTTGATCATTTGACTTTTTTTTTTCTGGTCTGGATATTATGCTGTACATTTTGGGTTGGAATCCCCTGGTGCTGGCAACAATTAAATTAATCCTTCCTTTTACTGAACACGAGCTCATGGTTGCTCACAATTACAAAATCAATTTGGACTTACTGGCCAAAAGAAAAATGGGATGAGAAGACAGTGATGTGAAGTCTCTTTTTCTCATCACTTATGCCTCCACCCCCACTGTTTTTTTGTTTGTTTTAGTTACATTTTCAAATATCTCTCATTTTCCCATGTACTGTGGTCACTTAGAAAATCCTCTAATAGCACAGACGACAAACAGGATTTGCAGCAGTGCTGACTCATCGCAGAAGAAGTCCAGTGGTTTGGCAGGAGACTGGCCCTTTCAAAACTAAGTTCATGGCAGCAGATGTCACTGTTGGTCTATCTTAACTTTAGGGCAGGCACTGCTTGAGTAGTGTTTGCTCATGAGTATGTGAGCCCAGTAAGCCCAGAAACTCGGAAGCAGTCTTGTGGGACATTTTATGGTAGTCTGTGACACTAGTATAAGGACCAATTCTTACTCCCGGGACCTAATTTAATTACATGAAACTTTTAACATTATGATTTTCATACTAGTGTCGTTTTCCTTTTTAAATAGAGATCTTTTCCATGAGGCTCCAATTTTCTTTCTTTCTTTTTTTTTTTCCTGCCCTCTTTCTGTATGTCATTCCTTAAGCATGGGACAACTTTCTTTTTTCTGCTCAAACATGCTTATTTGTTCATGTATAAATCTCCCTACTTCTTATATTCCCTAAGATACTTTCTTCAACATTAATTTTTGTGCCATTAACTATGATGCCATTAACCTTCACTTTTCTGAGTAAATAAGTTGTGCCAGTTATTTGCCCATTGTCTCTCCGCTCCACGTCCTCGTTTTTAACTCTACTCTCTGATGCTAGGGTTGTGTCTCTGCAAACGTTATTCCTCAGATTCCTTTGCCAGATTCTAGAAGGCATTTGAGTAAGACTTGAAGGTATTAGAGGTTGGGCAACGGGAGAGGAGATAAGACTTTCTTCTTGTTTTTAAGTTCATACCATTCTTCTTTGCCTCAGTTCCAAAATAGCAGTTCTCCTGAGCATTAGCTGGTGGCCCCAGCTATAAAAGTGACTCCAGCCTCCAGATCCTGTGGCACTTTCAGAACCAGCCCCATCATTTTCTGTCAGAGGTACCAGCAGTAGCAGCCAGCCCAACCTCCTTTAAAGCATCAATTCCTGGACTCATTCTTCTAGCTCCCAGGTTCTGGTTATCCTCACGTTTTCCCTTACGTTCCCCCAACATCAGGCATTGTCGCTGCTGCCTGACTTATCTCACTGTTCCCTTTTTGCTTATTCAGCCATTTAACACCTGTGAAACCAATTTCCTCCATTAAATTCCCTCTGTTGAGAGTGGTTTCTGTTTTCCTGACTTGCCAAACACACACACACACACACACACACACACACACACACACACACACTCGTGTATATTTCAAATTTTATTTAATGTTGAAAATAGGAAAAAGCAAGTAGCAAATTCATTGCATTGTGTTTCTGATTTATATTTTTTAGATGTTTCCCTGATTTGGACCTTTAATGCGTAATATGTTTATGATGATTTTGACTACTTGATATGGAGTATATTTTGTGAAACTTTTATGTACCACTAGATACAATCAAAGTAAAAACCAGTGTTAACACTAATCATTTCTTTATCCTTGTCAGTGGTGTTCTAGTTAGGTTTTACAGATTACTGAAATCACTTGATGCCTATTTTTGTCCCTGATCTTGATCATACTCCATTATACAGAAAGCAAACCAAGACCTGGAGAGATGAAGGGACTTATTCAAGGTCATACAAGTGAGTATTTGGAAACCTAGAGCAGAGCTCAGTTCAATTTTCTTTCTTTTGTCTCAAGCTGCCTTTAGTTGCTCATGATTTTACATATACCCAGTGTAAGGATTTGTTAGCATTTGGCAAGAAATAAGCATAAATAAAATAATTAATACAGGGTCTCTTTGAACTAATCAAGGTTATAGTAATGTACCATGCTGAGAACTTTAATTTGGAAGGGAAAGTTAAATAACTTGTTGCCATCCTATGAAGGTCAAGTACTTCTTTATACCACATATTTATTCATTAATTCACATTCAGCCAACACTTACTAATACTCAGTGATGTACATGGGTCAATATATTAGTATCGTTTTTGACTGTTAGATCCATCATCATTAACTTCTCTTCACAGCAGTGCTTTCATAAATTGGGCTACATTAATATATCTTACTTTCTCAAATCTATTCTATCAAATCCCCCAAAATCTGGTTTCTGCTTCTTTTCTATTGAAACCACCTTTGAATTCACCAACGACCCACATATCATCAAATACAGTAAACACTTTTCTGCTTTTGTCTTGGTCCACTTTCTGTGGCAGTTGACACTGTTGAACAATTCCTCCTTCCTGAAAACTCCCCCTTTCTTCTTAGATACGTCTGTAATAAGTTATCCCCCCACTCCTCCTCCTGCTATATCCCATTTCTGCTATGTAGGATTTCAAATATCAGTATCTCCAGAACTCTGTTCCTGGTCTTGTGCCTTTCTCACTGTTTTTTCTCACACATGTCCCTATTGTAGCCCACTTTCTGGTCTTCTGCCACCATTTATGTTCTGAAGACTCTCGGGTCCATATTTCTAGCCTGCACATCTTTCATAAGCTCCAGGTCTTTATGTACAGCTGCCTGCTGGGAAGCCCCTCCATCCACACGTGTCTTTGCTCAACTCTTACCAAGGTACTAGCTCTCATTATGCTCCATATCTCTGTATTCCACAGTCTTACCCCTACTTGGAATGCTTTACTTCTTGTTCCCTTTTTTTTCATGTAGTTAATGCCTATCTCAGTTCTAGTATGTAATTTAAAACATTTATTTCAAATATCTCAGTTTAAATATGTGTGTTGAAATAACTTATTTCAAAGGTTTCTTTGAGAATCATTCCTGACTGATGCTTCCTTTCCATTGTTCATACTTCTCTTATTCATACCTTTATTTTATTGCTATCACAGTCCTCATACTTGACTGTCATCTTTCCTTTACTTTTCTCTCTTACTAGATTCTTTTGATAGTCTCCGAAGATGGGTTCTGTCAATATGTCACTTGCCTATACATGCATGCTACTTCTCACATCAAGAGATGGAATTTACGTCCCCTCCTCTTGAATATGGGCAATACTTTTGACTTGCCTTAACCAACAGACTATGGCAGAAGTGACGTGCTGGGATGTCCTAGTTCATGCCTTAAGGGGCTTACAGCTTCCTTGACCTCACCTTTTGGAGTCTAGCTGCCGTGCTTTAAAGATGTTCATGCTAAACCTCTGAATGATTAGAGGCCAAGTAGAGACACCTGGAGGACGTGAGGCTACCACGCACATTTCAGCCCTAGTTGAGCTTCCAGTGAACATAGCTGTATGAATGACCTCAGCATGCTTGGCTAGTAGCTCTCAAATCTAGTTACTCATCAGAATCATCTGGGGACCTTTTCTAAATTATTAGCTCTTGGAGACTTTTTCTTGATAGGTCTGTGTTGGAGCCTGAAATCTGTTTTTACAAAGCATTAAGCCAGGATCTAGAGAATATCTTTTTGATGATGTAAAGGGCTATTCTGCATTGCTGAGAACACTTGTGAAAGTGGGTGGAACATAGTCTTTTCCTATCTAAATAGGGGAAATATATAGTCCCAGAGAAAGAGAGAAGAATCAGAGACGGTTGAAGCATCCAGATTACCTAATTGAGGGGTTCACAAACTGTACGTACATCAGAATCATCTGGGAGCTTTAAAATGCCAATGTCAGCACCCACTGCAGATCAACCACATCAGAATCCCTGGGCACTGGAGACCAGCACCCACTGGAGACTGATCGTATTATAATCTCTGAGGGTGGGGCATCCACTGCTGAGGCCAATCTTGAATAGAGGTAGGCAAAACATTTTCTGTAAAGGGCCAGGTTGTAAATATTTTTGGCTTTGGTTATTATTTGTAATATTTTTGGCCATATGCTCTCTGCCACAGCTACTCAACGGTGCCATTGTAATACAAAAGTAGTCATAGGTAAGACATAAACAAATGAACGGGCTGTGTTCCAATAAAACTTTATTTATGGACACAAATGTGAAACCATAGTTCTTTCATTCCTGATCTTAAACAAAAAAACACTCATTTTTAAAAATGTCAGCTCTTTCTGTAGTTGACATGTGAAATTGTAAGATATTTAAAGTGTACATTGTGGTAATTTGATATACATATACATTGTGAAAAGATTTCCCCCATCTGGTTAATTAACACATCTGTCACCTCACATATTTATTTATCTGGGTTTTTTTGTGTGAGAACATTTAAGTTCTGCTCTCTCAGCAAATTTTAATAATTATACAACACAGTATGAACTACAGTTACCATGTTACACATTAGATCCTCAAATCTTATTCATCTTACAGCTGAAAGTTTATGCTCTTTGATCAACCTGTTCCTATTTCCTCCACCCTGCCAGCCCCTAGCAACCACTTTCTCTGAGTTTGTATTATTTTCTTTTTTAAGATTCCACCTATAAGTATACCATGCAGTAATTGTCTTTTTCTGTCTGGCTTATTTCACTTTGCATAATACCTTTTAGATTCATCCAGGTTGTTTCAAATGGTAGAATTTCCTTTTCTCTGATGCTGAACAATATTCCATTGTGTGTGTGTGTGTGTGTGTGTGTGTGTGTGTGTGTGTGTCTATCTCACATCTTCTTTAACCATTCATCCATTGATAGACATTTAGGCTGCTTCCATATCTTGGTTATAGGGAGTAATGCTCAGTGAACATGGGAGTGCCGATATCTGTTTGATAGCCTGTGTTCATTTCCTTTAGAAATCTCTATTTTTTAGGCTTATTGTTCCAATTTTTAAATATTGACAACTAATTTAGAAAAATCTAAAATGCTGTGTAAGTCAACTACACATGTCTGGGCTGGACCCAGTTTGCCACATCTGTGCAGTCTGATCCACAACAGAATCAAAGGAGTGATGGGTGTGGAACCTGGGAGAGGAACTGCTTTTCAAAGAAAGCACATGGGAGGGAAATGCCAAGAATAAAGAGATGGAGGATTGCATTAGGGAAGTTGAGCAGCAAGAAGTCACATAGCAGTCAAGAGAAATCAGGCCTCCTTCCATTTATATGCCTATTAAATGAAGGAATAACTTTTACTGGGCTGTTGCTAAAATATTTTACAATATTATACCTTTCTTCATGTCCATATCTTTATAGTTATTGTCACAAAACAAACAAGACCATATACGGATGATGGAAACTGTTAAGGATAGTTTATTATATGGCATTTGGAGGATAAAAGAAAGGAAAGAGTGGGGAGCTGGTTAGGAGTACAGCATAGGCCTTGGATGGGAAGTCTACTAATCTGTAAGCAGAGTGGAGAAGAGTTAGATGAATATGGGGAGAAAATGTACCTCTGGAGTGGTATTCGATACATAGAACAGAAAGAACTGGGGCTAGACAAAGGTGGAGACTAGCCAGGAATCAAGTCCTGGTGGCTGGGAGTTGACTTGGCAATGTCGGTCAAAGGAGAAGCCAAGGTGAGATACTGAATGGGTGGCCAAGTTCAGAGCCAGAACTATTGACGACAGACCCGGAGGTCTGGAGGCGGTTTGGAAGGATATGCAATGGGGGGTGGGGGTGGGGCTATGCCAAGAATTTGTACCCCGTTGGTTTGGGAGTTTTCAAATGGGAAAATTGCTGAGTTCATAATACATATTTTGTAACATAGTAATTCTTCTTAGGGTATTCGTTAAGTCAATGTTGAATTAAGAGTTAAACAAATTTAAGATCTGGAATTTTGTTTAAAAAAATTAAAACATCCAAACATATCATCTTTCCAACAAATGTTTTTTAAACAGATCTTTCAGCCAAGTTGCCTAAGAACAACAGTTGACTAGAACTGCACGTCTTCAAACACTGTCTACTGCAGAATGGAAACAGGAACCTCTGGGAATATCTGTGAGTCATAAAATGTTGTAAGGAACTTTCCAAAGATCTTTTCTTGCTAGGATGGATAGTTCTAATCTCATATGGCAGGCGCTGTTGGCGATAAGGTATATTGTTTACTTTGATTCCTTCTCAGCTGTCTTGCATGACCTTGGCTCCTCAAGTTTTTGATATATTGGAGCAGAGGAGTTGCATAATATGACAAAATTGTAACCCCTTCTGTTCTTCTATTCTCTTAAAATAGATAAAAATCATGATCCTAATCTATGCTTCCTCTGTGCGTATGTTTAATTTAGTTGTCTTTGAAGGAAGTAGTTTGGATTATTCCCACAATTTTGAAAGCTTATAGTACTGGTAATTGAAGACATATGTTTTTCATTTCATTAAAAAAGGATGTCAAAAAACACTTCATAATGCTGCCAGAAAGGGGTATTTCTAAGTGTGTGTGCGTGTGTGCTCTGAAGTCTTTTAATCTAGTTTAAATATTAGTACTTGAATTTGGCAAAATATGGACACAAATGCATATCTTACAAACATAGTTATTGATGAACCAAAAAGTAGGCCAGAAAAAAAAGAATGCCTAATTTTTTGCTCGTAAATTGAATCTGAATCTAAATTCTTTGATATTTGATGGAGTCTGAATAGTTTTTAAACTGATTTATTGTTTACAATTTTTTTCTGTTCAATTTAAAAAATAGAGGTGTGCTTTACTTAACATGTAAAAATCTTAAGTGTACACAGTTCAAAAGGCTTTGACTATTGTACACACCTGTGTGATCACCACCCAAATCAGTACATAGAACATTTCCATCACCCAGAAAGCTCCCCGTCCCCCCTTCTAGTCATCCTCCTACTCTCCTTCAAATACCAGTAACAGCATAGGTTAGTTTTGCATATTCTCAGACTTCATATTGAACCATACAGTATGTACTCTTTTGGGTTTGGCTTCTTTGACGCAACATGTTTTTAAGACTCTCCATATTGTTGTACATATCTGTTCATTCCTTTTAAATACTGAGTAGTATTCCATCCTATGAATACACCACTATTTGTCTGTTGATGATGGATATTTGCATTATTTTCAGTTTGGTCTTTTTATGAATGAGGGTGATAAAGCATTGTTATGAAAGTCATTTTGTGGACATATGTTTTTGTATTTCTGGGGTAAACAGCTAGGAATGGGACTGCTGTATCACAGGACTTTATAAGAAATTGCCAAACAGTTTTCCAGAATGATTGTATGATTTTACAATCTTACCAGCAATGCATGGAATTCCATTTGTTCCACATCCTTGCCATCATTTGGTATTATTAGTCTTTTTTATTTTAACCACTTGAGTGAGATTGAAACATTATTACGCTGTGGTTTTATTTTCATTTCTCTGATTACTAATAATATTGAGGAATTTTTGTATGTTAATTGGCCTTTTCTATATCTTTGTGAAGTGTTCCTTCAGTTCTTTTACCGTTAAAATATTTTGTTTTGGGCCGGCCCGGTGGCTCAGGCAGTTACAGCTCCATGCTCCTAACTCTGAAGGCTGCCGGTTAGATTCCCACATGGGCCAGTGGGCTCTCAACCACAGGTTGCTGGTTCAATTCCTTGACTCCCGGCATGGATGGTGGGCTCCGCCCCCTGCAACGAAGATTGAACATGGCACCTTGAGCTGAGCTGCCTCCCAGATGGCTCAGTTGGTTGGAGTGTGTCCTCTCAACCACAAGGTTGACGGTTGGACTCCCTCAAGAGATGGTGGGCTGTGCCCCCTGCAACTAGAAATGGCAACTGGACCTGGAGCTGAGCTGCGCCCTCCACAACTAAGACTGAAAGCACAACAACTTGAAGCTGAACGGCACGCTCCACAACTAAGATTGAAAGGACAACAACTTGACTTGGAAAAAAAGGCCTGGAAGTACACACTGTTCCCTAATAAAGTCCCGTTCCCCTTCCCCAATAAAAAGAAATATTTTGTCTTTATGTTTTTTAAAGGCGTTCTCTTTATATTCTACAAGTCATTTGTCAGATAAATCTTTTCTAACACTTTCTTCTAGTCTTTATTTTGTCTAATTATTTCTGTTTTTATTGAGAAATAATTCACATAGCATAAGCGTCAGCCTTTTGAAGTAAAAGATTCAGTGCTTTTTAGTGTATTTACAAGGTTGTACAACCATCATCACTCTGTAATTCAAGAACATTTTCATAACCCCCCAAATAAACTACATTTCCATCAGTATTCACTCCCTTTTTCTCCCTCCTCCTTCAGGCCTTGGCAACCGCTAATATGCTTTTTGTCTCTGTGGGTTTGTCTGGATAGTTGATATAAATGGCTTCCTTCATTTAGCATGATTTATTTGACCCCCCTTTACCCTCTTCTATCACTCCCATCTCCTTACCCCTTGGTTACAACTAACCTGTTGTCTGTGTCTATGAGTTTTTGTTTGTCTTGTTCATTTTTTGCCTTCAGGTTTATATCCCACATATGAATGAAATCATATGGTCCTTGACTTTTTCTGTCTGAATTATTTCTCTTAGCATGATAACCTCAAGATCTATCCATGTCATCACAAATGTAGTATTTCATCTTTTCTTGCGGCCAAGTAATATTCCATTATATATATGTACCACATCTTTTTCCAATTATTTATTGAAGGACACTAGTTGTTTCTTTGTAAAAATCTTGTATTCCTTTTGTTAGATTTAGTCTTCGGTATGTGATAGTTTTTGATGCTATTGTAAATGGCATTATTTTTTAAAATTATACTTTCTAATTGTTTGTAGCATTTAAATATTAATTTTAGTGTATTGATCTTGTATTCTGAAACCTTGCTAATACACCTATTAGTTCTGGTAGATTTTTTGGAGGGTCCCTAAGATTTTCCTTGTATACCATAATGTTGTGTGCAAATATTGGTGGTGTAAGTTTCTTTCCAATATTTGATTATCTATTTTGTTTTCTTGCCTTTTTTATACAGGTTAGGGTGTCTAGTATTGTTGTGTAAAGAAATAGTGAAACTGGACATCTTTACCTTATTCCTAATTTTAGGGTAATGGGCTTTTAGTGTTTCACTGTTATGTAGGATGTTAGTTATTTCCATAAATGCCTTTAATCAGATTTGGGGAATTCCTGTGTACTGCTAATTTGCTGAGAATTTTTAATCACACTGAGTATTGAATATTGTTAATTTTAAAAATTCTATTAAGATGAATACATTATTTCTTCATTTTACTGGTGAATTACATTGATTGATAGTTAATATTGAACCATTCTTGCTTTCTTTGGATAAACCCAACTTGTTCATGAAGAATTATTTATTTTAAATATTGCTTGATTTGATTTGTTAACATTTTGTTGAGGTTTTTAGTATCGTGTTCATGAGGGTTATTGGTTTGTAATTTTCTTTTCTTATAACAACTTTGTTTGGTAGATATAGTATAAGGGGTATGTTGGCTTAATAAAATTAATTCAGAGTATTTTGTCCTTCTCTATTGTCTACAATGGTTTGTATACGATTGGTATTATTTCTTCCTTGAATGTTTGGTAGAATCCACCAGAGAAACCATCAGGGCCTTCAGGTGAGTGTACGCGCGCGCGTGTGTGTGTGTGTGTGTAAAAGTTTTTCATTACAAATTACAATTCTTTATTAGAAGTATGGTATATTAGTTTCTAGGATGGCCATAACAAAGCACCACAGACTGTGTGACTTAAACAACAAAAATTTATATCCTCACAATTCTGGAGGCTAGAAATCTAAAATAAGGCTGTCAGCAGTGTTGGTTTCTTCCAAGACTTTTCTCCTTGGCTTGTCTTAGCCCTGTGTCTTCATATGGTGATTTCTCTGTGTAAATCTGTGTCTAAATTTCCTTTTCTTATAAGGACACTAGTCATATTGAATTAGAGCCTACCTAATGACCTCATTTTAAATTACCTCTTTAATGACCCTAACTCCAAAAAAAGTCACATTCTGAGGTAATTTGGGTTTGGACTTACACACAGAATTTTGGGGGTACACAATTCAGCTGATAACATGGCTACTCAGATTTTTTTGATTTTTTTCTTGTGTCAATTTTAGTGTTTTTTTCAAGGAATTTGCCCATATTATTTCACATATCAAATTTATTGGCATAAAGTTGTTCATAATATTTTCTTTCTATTATTTTAATATCTACAGGCTCTGAGGTCATGCCTCTCTTTCATTTATGGTATTAGTAATTTGTACTTAGTTTTTTTGCCCCTTTTGAATGGGTCTGTTAGACATGTAGCAATTTTATTAATCTTTGTTTTATTTAATCTGCCTTTGGCTTTGTTGATTTTATCTGTTGTTTATGTTTTCTGCTTTATTGATTTTTACTTCTGTCTTTAAAATTTCATTTTTCTACATTCTTTGGTTTTAATTTGTTCTTCTTTTTTCAATTTTTGTAAAAATAAGATTAGATCATTGAAGTTAAATACTTTTTCCTCCTAATACACTCATTTAATACTATAAATTTTCCTGTGAGGTATGCTTCAGGTAAAACACTGATGTATATTAATATTGTCATTCTGTTTATAATATTTTCAATTTTTCTTTTGATTTCTTCTTTGATCCGTGAGTTATTGAGAAGTATTTGTTAGTTTGCAAATATTTGGGAATTTTTTAGATAATTTATTGATTTTTAATTTATTAATATTGTCTTAAAAAACATGACCGTATGGTTTGTCTTTTGAAACATATGGGGACTTCTTTTATGTTCCAGATTATGGTCTATCATGGTGATGTTACACATAATCTTAAAAAAGTATGTGTCCTTCAGTCGTTGGTTATAATATTCTATTAATGCTAATTAGATCAAATTGGCTGATAGCCCTCAAATTGTCTATATCCTTAATGATCTGTTTTTGACGACTTGTGATATCAATTACTGACAAAAGAATGTTAAAATCCCCAAATATGTTTGTGATTTTGTCTATTTCCCCATTTAGTTATGGCAGTCTTTGGTTCACCTGGCTCTGTTGTTACGTACAGATCTTATTAGCACTGCTACATTCTTTTTTAAAAAGGATTTTTATTAAAATATAGCTCACATACAATGTTATGTTAATTTCATTGCTATAACACAATAGTTATTCAACATTTATATACCTAAAGAAGTGATCACCATGATAAGTCCAGCAACCATCTGACACCGTACCATGATGCTATCATAGTATTACTGACTATATTCCCTATGCTGTACATTACATCCCATGAATTATTTGTTTTGTACCTGGAAATTTGAACCTCTTATGGTCCTTTACCTTTTTACTCCATTTTTTCAATTACAGTTGACATTCAGTATTGTTTTATATTAATTTCAGTTGTACAGCATAGTCGTTAGACATTTATATAACTTGAGAAGTGACCCCCCCTGCCCCGACTAGTCTAGTACCCACCTGGAACTATACATAGTTATTACCATAATATTGACTATATTCCCTATAGTCAAAATAGTATTAGCTTATTTTATGAAAAATGTGAAAACTTGACAATTTGAATTCTGTAATATACTTGTTTTGTATTAGTCATTTATTTTTTCTATATGTTATAGCCCTTATCCTACATTCTTATTATTTATGCTTTAAACAATTAATAATTTTAAAAAGAAATGTAAGAGTATTTACATACAGAAATAGCAAAAATGTTCATTCACATAGTTACCTTTTCTGATGTTCTTCATTCTTTTTCATAGATTTGGGTTTCCATCTGGTATTATTTTCTAGCATCCTGATAAACCTCCTATGACATTTCTTATATGAAAGTTTTCTGTACATGAATTATCTCAGCCTTTGTCTATCTGAATCTTTATTTTTCAAGGACATTATTCGTTTGATATATAGAATCTTAAATTGAGAATTTTTTCCTTCATAACATTAAAAATGACGTTCTATTATCTTTTAGCCTCCATTGCTTCTGATGAGAAGTAAGCTGTCATTTTTATTTGTTTCTCTAAAAGTAATTTGTTATTTTTCTCTCTTTTTTTAAGTGATTTTTTTTTCTATATCTTTGTTTTTTAGCAGTTTTACTATCATGTGCCTAGGTGTAGTACTTTTTTGTGGTTATTCTGTATCTATGTCTATATAGCTCTATCTCTATACCTAGACCTAGACCTACACCTATACCTATATCTATATCTATATCTATATCTATATCTATACCTATACCATCTCTGTCTCTGTTTCAATCTCTCTTTCTGTCTCTGTCTCTCTCTCTCTCTTATCTACATCTATAACATCTATCTACATCTACATCTATATATATCTAGAGAGATAGATTTAATATAGGGAATTGGCTCACATGATTATGGAGCCTGAGCAGTCCCACGATCCGCTTTCTGCAAGTTGGACACCCAGGAAAGCTAGTGGTGTAATTCCAGTCCTAGTCCAAAAGCCTCAGAACCAGGGGAGGTGATTGTGTAAATATTGGCCTCTACAAAAGGCTTGGAGACAGTGATGACAATTCAGTGGGAACGGGAGGTATCTGGCTCAATTCCCACATTGAGATAGGAGTATTAACTGATATCTCCAAAAGAGCAGACTGTCTCCTCACCCTAGGTTTCAAGAGACCTTTATGGCCTCCACCTGCATGCTGGATAGCCTGGGCCTGAGTGAGGCACTGCCTACAGGAGCCTCAGCATAGGATTTTGTAATATGATTTAGCTCTCTGGGAAGTGAACCTGTGCATACTTGCTGCCAATATATCATGTCAGTTTTTTCCACTTCTGGACATGTATGCTTGGAAGTAAGGGAGGAGTGACTTGTAGAAGACTTCCTTCCTCAACATGTCATGCTTTAGTTTTAAGATGTATACAAATTTTCATTTTGTTTTATTTCATATCCTTGTTTGTTTTGATATAAAAACAATACAGGTAAAGTTATTCTCAAATCTGATTAAAATAGACACCTCAAGGAGCTATGTCACATCTAGCTTTGCTTTTGAGGATCTCTTGGCACAGTACATAATATCTTGGGGGTTTATATGCCTTTGAGAAGTACAGATGTATAATGATAAATAAACAAATCATACTCAGGTGCAGCTTGTGCATTTGGAGACAGCTGTTTTAATTCTGGCCGAGGTTTATTTGCAGGTGGTTAAAGCAGCTGTGTCAAAATTCCAACCTACTCAAAGAGGCAAACCAACAGGCACCCTTGAGGCTGACTCTTATCTTTGGCTCCTCATCTGTCTCATCTGCTAGGGCTGGGGAAGAGACAGAGTGATATTTGTTTCACAAACTAATTAAAAATAAAAGTTGGTGATGAAAGTTTAATGCTTTGATTTTTAGCTGCCTCATAACAGTACTGTGTCAAAATAGCTTTGTCAAAAATATCGTTTACCTGTCAGGTACTATTATTTAGAGGAGTTCATGGAAAATGAGAACCTTTAGAAAAAAACATGCTGTGGTGTTGAAAGGGCTTGTAGTTGAGGCTATTCAACAAGCTAATGGTCATTAATTAACCCTTTTTTAAAAAAAATTGAATTAAATAATGAAGAAGGAGGTGTATAGAGGCTGGCAGGGAAATCAGAGTAAAGTGAGAAAAGTGGGGACTTGAGAAAAATGAGTGGTGGAGACAGGTGGAACTCCCTAAACTCCTTGACTGGGGCATAAATAATGTTAAATTACATTGACCCTGCTGGTGAGGAAAACTTAATTTGTATTTTTATCGTCTTGTATTAGTTTGCTAGGGCTGCTGTAACAAATTGACACAAACTGGGTGGGCTTAAACAGAAATTTATTTCTTGCGTCAATCTGAAATATTCATATTTCTGTTTTTTATTAGAATTCTGACATTAAAAAATGCCATATTAGCTTTTGTTGTTGGTATTTTCCTGATCTCTGTTTTGCCATTCTCTTTGTTTCAGACTTCATGTATATTTTTGTTTGTTTTTAGGTGAGTCTCGCATTGTCATTTCTCAGTCTCCATTTTACTTGATTTCTCAAAATTATTTGAAAAAGTTTATGTCTTTTCTCAGTGAAACATTTTTATTATTTACCAGACAAATTTAATAGAAATGGACACATTTCTATTAAATTTAGGAAAAGTCAAGAATAACTGGTATCAACACTACTAATAAATACTGCATTGCCGATCTTAGCAGTGTAATAAGGTAAAGAAATAAGAGTTATGGGTAATGGAAAAAAGGGAAGCAAAAGCATTATTATTTTCAGGTAATATTTTTGTTTACCTCTAAAGTCTAAGACAATTGATTGTAAAGTAATTAGAACTTATAAAAGAATTCAACAAAGAGACTATTCATACGCTAGCAAAAACCAATTAGAAATTTAACAGGAAACAATCTCACAACTTCAAATGCATACATAAAAGCTTTAAAATATAGCAAAATATATTTATAACTTTGAGATAGGGAAAGACTTTCATGGGACATAAAATGTAAAATCATGAAATTGCCAGGGCTTTTATTGCAGAGAACAGAATTTAACTCGTTTAAGCAGGAGAGGATTTATTATTTAATATTAGTCTGCTTATAGTCAACTTAAATGATTGAGTGGAACCAACTCCAGGCTGAGCTTTGAGGAATACCTCCAATAGGTGGCAGGGTTTGTGGTGGCTGGCAAATTTACTGAGAAGGGAGTATGAGTGGAGACAGGTACCTCAAAACAAGTTTTATACAGTATTATAGTTTAACAAAGAATTTTATGCAAAGCAAACAAATGTAAGATGAGTATAATTCTAAGATATTATTTTTTGAAATGCACCTTGGGTCAAAGGTTGTTGGGGAAGTGTGACCAGTAAGAAAATAGCTAGAGGATGAGAAGGGGAGAAAAAGAGGGAGAGGAAGAAGGAGATGGACAGGGTGGGAGGAAAGAAGTGAAGAAGAGAGAAGACAATGCTTACTGATTTTTGAAAGAAGTTGTATATTTTATGTGTTCCTTGGAGTGAGGTTGAGAGGGATGTAGGGTGACGTGCTGGCTCCTGAAACTCAGACTTTTTGTACCAGAATATTTTGCAATTATCCTAAACTGCTGCTAAGAAAATGGCCCCTCATAACTGCAAGGAAGTTTTCAAGTTCTAAATATTGGTATGTAATATTTTGGGAGGTTTCATGTCAAAAGTTTAAATCTTGGAATCATGTGACTTATGAGCAAATCCCTGGGAATTTTAACATTTAATAGTTTGAATAGCCAAATACATCTAAAAATACACTGATTTGGTTAATAGCATCTAATGACCAAATTAAAGTGGATTTTCAGTGAACTCTGAGTTTAGGTTATAGAAAAATGGGAAGTCCGTTATAAAATACCAGATTAGGTGAGGAATTTCATACCAAAGTTTATTCAAATAAAATAATCTGCTCAATTACTGCAGACATAATATCATGTAATTCAAGTTTGTCTAGATTACAACATAAGTTCTGTTATATATGGAAGCAAAACAATTTTTGTGTCTTTGTTTCTGCTTTTTTATGGTTTAGATACACGGCAGTGTTTTCTATGATTCATATATAGCACAAAACTCTTTCCTCAGGAAATCCTATCTACATGTGTTTTTAGGCTTTACTTAGCTCTCTCATGAAACAAAGACACAACAAAATAAGTATCTTATGAAGAATATCTTATTTTGTTGTTTCTTCTGGACTTGAGGAATTTTCTGTTTTAGCTTGATTAATAAATTAAATTTCTGTTTTCTGAATTATTCATACAGTAAAACTAGACTGTGGAGCTGTTTAACTATGTTATTTGCTATTTGTTCAATGGCAGTCTTTGATAAAGTGATAGTCCATCAAATTTGGGCAATAATCTCATGTAGATCTATAAATCCAGTGTAATTAACCACACTTTAATAAACAGTAAAAAATGATTAACCATTTTTTCCCTTTAAAATATAAACAAAGATTAACATTTGATAACTTCAAATGTAGTTATCAGATATAGTTATCAAATATAAAATATAGGAATTCTTATTTCTCAAGTATTTAATGATTCTGATTTTGGAAGATGCTATATTATTTTACTGTGTTTATACTGTTATAGAGAGCTGGGTAGGGTATCAAAAAAGAGCATTTTAAGTATGGTATTTTTCCAGTATAATTAATATTGTCAAATTCATATTTGACTTTTATTCCATAAGCAATTTAATGTTCCAGATACTGAGGTAAATACTCTCAGAGGTCATCATTTTTAATCCTCACAAAAAATCCTTTGAGGTGGTATACACATGCCCATTTTCCTGGAGAGGAAACAGAGTTTAGAGGCAATATATGACATGTCTGAAGTCTCATTACTAGTCTTTGGGACAGTGTCAGAATGAAAACTCCCGCATGTCTGACACCAGAGCCTACACTTATTTTGGTATTTGTTACCACTTTGCAATTTTTGGAAACAGCTGGGCCTTCTGCCATTAACTCCATCACTACTTAATCCTCAGATGCACCCATTCTGCAAGGCTTTCCCCTCCTCTTGCCATGGCTCCTAGAGATGTGTCTACTTTTCTTCCCTGAGGAGTGTCATCACCTTATTCTTTGGGGTTCTTCTCCTCCCAAGACTGACTGAAGAGTGGTGTACAGTTTCACTCTACTTCCTTTCTTGCTGCTCCAAACACAGAGTTATTTTTATTTCTCCAAGTTATCTGACAAGCACAGAGCTATTTTGTTTTTCTATTGCTAAATACAGTGAAGAAAATACAGAAAACCCATGAACATTCAAAGTTTTTCAATTTTATGAAGTCTCTAGGTGGATGTCTCATAGTCTCTGACGTAGTTTCTGACTCCCTTCTGAGAATGTGAGAATAGATTAAAAAAAAAAAAAATACAACCACAGAGGAAAAGACAGAAACATGCAGAAATATTTCCACACAACTTTGCATGCTGGGGAAAAAGACTAAGTGTAAAGGAAGTATAAGATATAGCATAGCAAGGACTATTTATTTTAAGTCAGAAGACTGTGAGTGTTAGTTTTAAAGCATCAGAACCTTGACCCTGCTTGACTCAAGTATCTATGTATAACAGTACCTAAAGGGATTGTCTAACTTGGAGAATTGTGCACACCATGGAAAGATTTGATAAACAGGGTTAGTCCAATAGTTTTCCATGAGAACTTTTGTTAATACATCCTTATTTATGATGAACTATAAAGACCATAGAGGGCATCATTCATAAGTGCCCTCAAGGTGGAACTCTAGTTCCACCTTGCTCTGGAGTTAGTTAAAAATTCTGGGTGTTGCTTTTTTTCTTTTCTCCAAATGTCATGTGGTCTGATCTACATTACAAAAGGATTTCTTGATTTAGAAAAACTTTTTATTAAGTTTTTGCTTAACCAGGCAATTCAATACAATATGGAAGCACTATTACTTAGCTTTGGAATTGAAATAGAACTGATTATTCCAGAAGGCATTGCTATCTTTCAAAACATGAGTTATTTATCAGTGAAAATTATGCCTTCTCTATAATGTGTAGGTATCTTCAAACAATATTTATCAGGGATCCATCATATTTAATGGCCTAAAATAACTATATTCTGCCATTTGCATAATATATCCCTAAAATATGGAAATAGGTTTATTCCCCAAGTTATAGGTAGAGTGTTGACACCAACTTTTGGCCATTCTTTCATGCAGGTTAGATAGAATTTAGCTACATATCAATGTGGATTCATGGGGTGAGGATGCAGAGATTTCCTAAACCTGATATTTCCATATGACAAAAATGCAGGTTTACTTTAAATGGTTATCTCAAAGCAATCAGGACCTCAGTTAATTAATGCAGTTTCCAAATTATATTTTTTGAAAACCAACCGAATTGCATATATGAGCATGAATATTAAAAACTGATTATTTAAAAACTTTAGCTTAAAGCTTTAACTTAAATATATACCTTCTTGACATCATAGGAATGGCGGCAGCAGGACTCACTTTTTGAGTTCTCCGGATCTTATCAGAAACGGGACATTTATAACCCATCAAAGGACTCTCTGCTCATCACGCAGAACAGCTAAGAGACTTGTGCAAGGATTACTTGCAGGTGGGAAAATTGGGCGAGCAGGGGAAGAGGGAAGGGCGCGGAGTGGAGACGCAGTCCACACCTGTGGCTGTGGGGATACGGCCCGCACCTTTGGCTGTGGAGGTGCGGCCCAAATCTGCAGCGGTGGAAAGGCGGCTGACATCCGCAGCTGCAGAGACACAGGGGATCCCAGGACGGAACAGAGAGCACAAAAGCCAGGAGGTGGGCTCTTCACGGTGTCCCACAGCTGATCTCTCCCGCCAAGGGGGCAGCATATCCAGCATTTGAGGCAATAACCTCAGCTGATACCTCCAGTTAAGCCCTAGGCCGGACAAAGGACACAAACTCCATACCTGGGCCTCTCCCCCGCTCTTCCAATCCTACCCCTGCCCTTCCAGAGACTTGAACTGGCCCCCGAACTGAGGAGTGGTGTCAGATTGCAGAGGAGCCTTGGAGCTCGGGCTCTGGGAAGACTGGCAGGTAGCTCTGGCCCAGGGAGGAGGCTGGGAGGAGTGTGGTTTTTGCTGGGCTAGGAGAGAGGGCACTCCTCCACGCCCAGCCACCACCTTTTCTGGCTGCGGGAAGAGTGTGACATGGTTGGGCTGGGAGAGAGAAGACCCCTCCATCCCCAGCCCCCACCCTTTCTGGCCTGCCTAGGGCATGGCATTTACAACTGCTGAGGAACTCCCAGGGATCAGCAGTAAGCGGCAGACACAGCTCCCAGCTTTCAGCAGCTCAGAAATCTCCCGCCCACCACACACACACACACACACACACACACACACACACACACGGAAGAAGTGCCCTAAGACTCAGGAGAACTGGACACAGGGCTGGTGGTGCTACTCTCAGTGTGCATATGTGCAGGCAAGGGAAGAAACTACATTGGCTTTGTAAAAAGTACCATCCAGACCCATCAGCCTCATGCATCTAAATCTGCAGTCCCAACGTCACTCTGGGCACTAGGTGACCGGCTCTGCCTGCACAATATGCAGGGGACTCTTTGGTACAGCAGAGGACAACCTGGAGATTACTTGGTGGGCTTAAGCCAAGACTAGTGCTGCTTTTTGTTTTCTTTTGTTTTGTCTTTATATCTTTGATATCTTTGCCTGTGTTGAGTGGGGGTTGTCGGTTGTTTTTACATGTGAATGTATTTGATTTTTTCTTTGTTGTTGTTGTTGTTGTACTTTGTGATTTGCTTTGTTCTGAAATTGCCCTACCAGGGCCCAGCTTAAGAGGCACAAGAGTCAACATACCCAGAGGCCAACTCCAGACCAAACCAGAGTACTACCGGGTTTGACCTACAAATGACACACCCAGAGGGAATTCTCTACAGGCACAAGAGCCCATAGAGGCCAAACCACATTTAAGCAGTCAACCCTCACGCAGCAGAACACCCTGCAGTGGGCAGAGCCAAGTCTCACAACTAGTCAGCCTAGGAGTTAACCCCACCTACTCACAAGCGAAAAGCAATTAAAGATCTTCTTTAACAGGACAATATACACAACATAAGAGTCATCTTTGGAGCACATGCAGAGGAGAAGAATGAAGTACTGCAAGTCAAATATAAAGGACACATACTACATAAGATAACCCAGCAAGAACTAAGAACTCTAGGGGATCTACCTAATACATCGAAGCAAACACAGAGAGTCAGCCAGAATGGGGAAACAAAGAAACATGTCCCAAATAAAAGAACAGAAGAAACCTCCAGAAATGGAACCAAATGAAACAGAGGTAACCAACCTATCAGAGACAGAGGTCAGAACACTGATGATAAGAATGTTTAAGGAGCTTACAGACGACATAAAGAAGGATGTAGAAATCATAACGAACAACCAGTTAGAACTAAAGAAACACAATTACCGAAATAAAGAACTCACTTGAAGGAATTAACAGCAGGTTAGATGAAGCAGAGGATCGAATCAGCGACTTAGAAGACAAGTTAGCAGAGATCACCCAAACAGAACAACAGAAAGAAAACAGAATAAAAAACAATGAAGATGGTTTAAGAGACCTCTGGGATAATAAGTGCAACAACATGCGTATCATAGGAATACCAGAAGGTGAAGAGAGGAAACAAGGGATTGAGAACATATTTGAAGTAATAATGTCTGAAAATTTCCCTAACCTGATGAAGGAAACCAACATACAAGCCCAGGAAGTGCAGAGAGTTCCAAGTAGGATAAACCCAAACAGGTCCACACCAAGACACATTTTAGTTAAAATGGCAAAGGTTAAAGACAAAGAGAGAATCCTAAAAGCAGCAAGAGAAAGACAGAGGGTTACATACAAGGGAACTCCCATAAGACTATCAAATGACTTTTCTGCAGAAACATTGAAGGCCAGAGGGAGTGGCAGGAGATACTCAAAGTGATGGAAAATAAAGGCCTACAAGCTAGATTGCTTTATCCAGCAAGGCTATCATTTAAAGTTGATGGAGAGATAAAGAGCTTCCCAGAAAAAAATAAGCTAAAGGAATTTATTACCACCAAGCCAGCATTGCAAGAAATACTAAAAGGACTTCTGTAAATAGAAGGAAGATGAAAACAATCTAACTACAAATTTAAAAATAGCAATAACTATGTACCTATCAATAATCACTTTAAATGTAAATGGATTAAATGCTCCAATCAAGAGACATAGGGTGGCTGAGTGGATAAGAAAGCAAGGCCCTTGTATATGCTGTATACAAGAGACTCACCTCAGATTAAAAGCCACACACAGCCTGAAAGTGAAGGGTTGGAGTAAGATATTTTATGCAAATGGAAATGAGAAAAAAGCTGGAGTTGCAATACTTATTTCTGACAAAATAGACTTTAAAATGAAGAAAATATTAAAAGACAAAGATGGGCACTATATAATAATAAAGGGATCGATCCGACAGAGGACATAACCCTAGTAAACATCTATGCACCCAACATAGGAGCACCTAAATATATAAAACAGATATTGACTGACATAAAGAAAGAGATCAACATTAACACTATCATAGTAGGGGACTTCAACACACCTCTGACAACAAGGGACAGGTCTTCCAGACAGAAAATCAATATGGAAACAGCAGCCTTAAATGATACATTGGACCACTTGGATTTAATCGATATTTTCAGAGCATTTCACCCCTGTGCTGCAGAATACACATTCTTCTCAAGCGCACATGGAACATTTTCCAAGATAGACCATATGTTAGGCCACAAAACAAGTCTTGATAAATTTAAGAAAACTGAAATCATATCAATTGTCTTCTCTGACCACAGTGCTATGAAATTAGAAATAAACTACAGGAAAACAAACGAAGACACACAAATTCATGGAGGCTGAATAACATGTTACTAAATAATGAATGGGTCAAGCAGGAGATCAAGGAAGAAATCAAAAGATATCTCGAGACAAATGAAAATGAAACCACGATGACCCAAAATCTATGGGATGCCGCAAAAGCAGTCCTAAGAGGGAAATTCATGGCATTGCAGGCCTACCTAAAGAAACAAGAAACATCACTAATCAACAGTTTATCTTCACATTTAAGGGATCTGGAAAAAGAACAGCAAAATAAGCCCAAAGGGAGTACAAGGAAGGAGAAAATAAAGATCAGAGTGGAAATAAATGAAATAGAAACCAGAAAAACAATACAAAAGATCAATGAATCCAAGACTTGGTTCTTAGAGAAGATAAACAAAATTGACAAACCTTTAGCCAGACTCATTAAAAAAAAGAGAGAGAGGACCCAAATTAATAAAATCAGAAATGAAAGAGGAGAAGTGACAATAGACACCACAGAAATACTAAAAATTTTAAGAAATTACTATGAGCAATTATATGCCAACAAATTTGACAATATGGAAGAAATGGACAATTTTCTAGAGGCATACAACTTTCCAAGGCTAGCTCAAGAAGAAACAGAAAACCTGAATAGACTGATTACCACCAGGGAAGTTGAATCAGTAATCAACAATCTCCCAACAAACAAAAGCATTGGACCAGATGGCTTTACAGGTGAATTTTACAAAACGTTCAAAAAAGAATTATCACCTATTCTCCTCAAGCTCTTCCAAAAAATTCAGAAGGAGTGAAGACTCCCAAACACTTTTTACGAAGTCACTATCACCCTGATCCCCAAATCAGACAAAGACATCACAAAAAAAGAAAACTGCAGGCCAATATCGCTAATGAACTTAGATGCAAAAATCCTCAACAAAATATTAGCGAACAGAATTCAGCAATACATTAAAAAGATCATACACCATGATCAAGTGGGATTCATCCCTGGTATGCATGGGTGGTTCAACATTCGCAAATCAATTAATGTGATACACCACATTAATAAAATGGAAAATAAAAATCACACGATCATATCAATAGACGCAGAAAAATCATTTGATAAAATCCAGCAGCCATTTATGATAAAAACCCTTAAGAAAGTGGAAATAGAGGGATCATATCTCAACATAATAAAGACCATATATGATAAACCCACAGCTAACATCATACTCAATGGGGAAAAGCTAAAACCATTCCCCTTAAGATCAGGAACAAGGCAAGGTTGCCCACTTTCTCCACTTCTATTCAACATAGTGCTGGAAGTTCTAGCCACAGCAATCAGACAAGAAAAAGAAATAAAAGGCATCCAAATCGGTAAGGAGGAAGTAAAATTGTCATTATATGCAGATGATATGATACTATATATAGAGAACCCTAAAGACTCCGCCAAGAAACTATTAGAGCTGATAGATGAATTTAGTAAAGTAGCAGGATACACAATTAATATTCAGAAATCAGTTACATTTGTATATACCAATAATAAAACATCAGAAGGAGAAATTAAAAAAGCAATCCCATTTACAATTGCTCCAAAGACTATAAAATACCTGGGAATTAATTTAACCAAAGAAGTAAAAGATCTATACTCAGAAAATTATAAGACACTGAAGAAAGAAATGAAAGAAAATACAAATAGATGGAAATACATACCATGTTCATGGATAGGAAGAATTAATATAGTTAAAATGTCCATACTGCCTAAGGCAATATACATATTCAACGCAATTCCAATCAAACTACCAACGACGTTTTTCACAGAAATAGAACATATAGTCCTAAAATTTATATGGGACCATAAAAGACCCCAGATAGCCTCAGCAATCTTGAGAAATAAGAACAAAGTGGGAGTTATAACAATACCTGACATCAAATTATACTACAAGGCTACAGTAATCAAAGCAGCATGGTACTGGCATAAAAACAGACACATAGATCAATGGAATAGAATAGAGAGTCCAGAAATAAATCCATGCCTATATGGCCATTTAATCTACGACAATGGAAGCAAGAATGTACGGTGGGGTAAAGACAGTGTATTCAATAAATGGTGCTGGGAAACCTGGACAGACACATGCAAAAAAATGAAGCTGGACTGACCACCTTCTTACACCATATACAAAAATAAATTCAAAATGGCATAAAGACTTAAATGTAAGATCTGAAACCATAAAATTCCTAGAAGAAAATATAGGAAGAAACTTCACAGACACTACCCGGAGTGAGATTTTTACTGATATATCCCTTTGCGCGAGGGAAGTAAGAGAAAAAATAAACATGTGGGATTACATCAAACTAAAATTTTTTTCACAGCAAAGGAAACCATCAATAAAACTAAAAGGGATCCTACTGAATGGGAAAAGATATTTGTCAATGATATATCTGATAAGGGGTTAATATCACAAATTTATAAAAAACTCACTCAACTCAACTCCAAAAAAACATCCCAATTAAAAAATGGGCAGAGGACATGAAGAGACATTTTTCTAAAAAGGACATACAGAGGGCAAACCGACATATGAAGAAATGCTCAACCTCACTAACCATCAGAGAAATGCAAATAAAAACCACAATGAGCTACCACCTCACCCCAGTCAAAATGCCTATCATCAATAAATCAACAAACAACAAGTGCTGGCGTGGATGTGGAGAAAAGGGAACACTTGTGCACTGTTGGTGGGAATCAAGATTGGTGCAGCCACTATGGAAAACAGTATGGAGGTATCTCAAAAATCTGAACATGGAACTACCTTATGATCCAGCAATCCCACTCCTGGGTATCGATCCAGAGAAATCCAAAACTCCAATTCAAAAATCTTTATGCACTCCTATGTTTATTGCAGCACTATACACAATAGCCAAGACATGGAAACAACCGAAATGCCCATCGGTAGATGACTGGATTAAGAAACTGTGGTACATTTATACAATAGAGTATTACGCAGCCATAAAGAAGAAAGAAATCTTACCATTTGCAACAACATGGATGGACCTAGAGAACATTATGTTAGGTGAAATAAGTCAGACAGAGAAAAACAAATACCATATGATCTCACTTATATGCGGAATCTAAAGAATAAGTGAATGAACTAATCAGAAACAGTTTGGAGACAGAGGAAAAACTGAGGGTTGCTAGATGGGTGGGGGGTGGGGATAAGGGGGAAGGTGAGGGGTTTAGAAAATAGTTGGTAACCACAAGATGGCCACGGGGTTTTGAAAATTAATTTTGGGAACGTAATCAATAATGTAAAGATTTTGTAGTATATCCGATGGACACATGTCCCATTTGGGAGATCACCTCAGGGATGATGTAGATGCCTGATCTCTGCACTGTACACCTGAAGCTGAAGCTGAACAATAATGAATGGTAACTATAATTTTATATATATGTATATATGTATGTATATGGTTACAGGAAGCGGAGTACAGCATTAGGAATAGAGACAGTGGAAATGTAATGGCTCTGTGCGATGTCAGAGGGATAGTGGATGGGGGGAGGGGGGTTCACACAGTGTGAGGCATATAAATGATAAACGTCTAAGTATTGCTTTGTCTTGTGCACCTGAAACTAGTAAAATAAAAATTAAAAATGTATACCTTCTTGGGTAGTGGGCTGGGAAATTCAAATATTAGTTGTGTGCAAATAACCGTGAGTTCACTATAATATTTCATGACTGCTTTTGGGAAAAAAAAGTGTAAAAAAAAACTTCAGATAATGATGACCAAAATCTGTAGAGTAGCATTAAAAACATTAAATTTTCTTCTGCAACAGGATTTTCAGTGGGATTCAATGTTCAGTACCTAGGGTCAGAGCTGAAAAATCCGAGGTGTTAACTATTCCACAATTTAAAGTGAACTGCCCCAAAGAGGGAATAATTAACACCTCCATCAGAATTAATAATAAGTTTTAGAACCAACCCTTGTGCATCAGCTACCCCCACCCAGCCTCCTTTATATAGAAAAACACTAGATCGGGGAGAGAAGAATCATCATGAATGCAGTTATTGTGTTAGATAATTTGCTTTCCTCTCCCTTGGGGAGGAATAGAGATGCTTTCCTTTCTAAGGCCAAATTGGGAGTAGGAGGGGATCCAAGAGAATTACTTATAAAGAATGGGTGTTCTTACCAAGAGAGACTGGCTGGCGTTGTGTTTCTTGATTGGATGTCTGCTTAGCCAGCAAACTTGCTAGTCTACTTCGTGGCCTGTTTCAGCACAGAACACAGTGAGAGACTATCGGCAGAGTGGAGAGATCCTATACTTGCACCATCTGGTGTGGAAAGATGAGATCAGGCATATATCAAAGAAGGTAAGCAGACTTAGGCCTGTTTGCACACTGATATGGACTGAATGTTTGGGATACGCCACCACCCCAAGATTCACATGTTGAAACCCTAATCCCCAGTGTCATGGTATTCAACCTATGGGAGGTAATTAGGTTTAGATGACATTATGAGAGTAGAGCCCCCACGATGGGATTAATGCCTTTATAAAAAAGCAACCCCAGATCTCTCTCTCTCTAGCTCCATGTGCACACACCAGGGAAAGGCCATGTGAGCACACAAACAGGAACAAGACCCTCACCAAAAACTCAATAGTCAATAATGTTGGCACCCTGATCTTGGACTTTCAGCCTCCAGAACTGTGAGGAATAAATGTTTGTTGTTTAAGTCACAGTCTATGGTATTTGTTGTAGCAGATGGAGCTGAAAAGGGCACTCACCCTATAGGGCTTCTTGCTGGACAGGGAGACTCCAACAGGGAGAGGAAGTGGATGTATTGCCCCGGGAGGGAGTTGGGATTGGAGAATGAGGTTGAACTGGAGCTTAATCTACCTCAGCAGAAAACTGTGCTGTGAGGAGACCCCTGAAGGCTTTTCCAAGAAGATGTATAGCTCTCACAGGAGAATTGGCATTTGGATGGCTGCCACACATAGGGCATCAATGTCCAGCCAGAGAAGCATCTAAAGCTATAATAGCAGCCAGTTAAATAAAGAGGCACTTGTTCCTCTATCTTTTCCTTCTCTCTACCCCCAACAACTGAAGGATCTGGGCCTTGAAGAAAAAGGTGGAAAAAGGAGAAGAAGAATACAGATGTGCCAACTTCCCTTCAATCCCCATCTCATCACTACCTCTAGCAGTCTAGCTCATGCTAGGGACTGAGGAGATTTAGATTGAGTTGGAGATTGACATTTTATATTGTCCCGAATCTTAATAACCAAAAATGACTGGAAAGTTATAGAATCTACCAAATATAATACAGTGGGATGGGAAAAGAGATTTGACAAAGCATTATTGACAGCAGTGATTGGAAAAAAAAAAAATGATTGCATACTTATATTCCAATGGTTTGAAATTGCAGTGGTATTCATTTTGATAAAACGTCTTCATTGATTTGGCAAATAGAGTAGAGAAATAATGGAAGAAATGTGCAATGAGGAGCCGCCTTCTTTCTCACTTCAGCTTGTGGAAAAAGTGAGAATTTCAAGACTTTGGGTATTATATTACAATAAGGGACATGAATGGCATTTTTGTGATTGTGGTTTTACATGGGATTAGATTTCTATGTAAGAATACTTAAAAGAAAATCTTACACAATATAAAAAAAGCATCTTGATTTTATTCTTTATCAAATAACAAGTAAGTTGTCAGTAATGTGAGAAAAAGGTGACTCTCTGAATCGGTTTTTGCAATGGACATATCTGGGAGATGATAGTTTGTGTTAATGATTCTAAAGGAGAACAGAGTGTAAAGCACACAGCCTCTGCAAGAAACTGGAGCTCTAGAGAGACCCAGACACCTGTGTTTTTAAGCAGTGACATTTTACATTATCACTTGAGGAGTCCCCATTTTATGTTAAAAATGCAGATGTTTCTCATATGCTTTTAAGATACTTTTCATGGATTTGATCCCATAGTCACCATACACTCTGAATTCATACCGAATTTTTGTCTTGATATTACCATCATCTTATAAGAAATAAGATGGAATACGAATCTCATACCTATCTGTGAATTTAAAAAAATGAAGCTTGAAAAACTTTCAGATCAAACAAGTAATCTCTTCCCACCAACAGTCTCCAGGTGCAGGTGCTTCTTGACTTACAAGTGTGTTACATCCCAATAAACTCATCTTAAATTGAAAATACTGTAAGTCGAAAAGCATTTAATATACCCAACCTACCAAAGCATCATAGCTTAGTGTAGCCAACCTTAAACGTGCTCAGAACACTTACATTGGACTACAGTTGGGAAAAACCATTTAACATAATGAATACACTGTAGGGTACCAGTTGTTTATCCTTGTGAAGAGGTGCCTGACTGGGAGCTGCAGTTCACTGCTACTGCCCAGCATCATGAGGGGGCATCAAACTGCATATCCCTGGTCTGGGAAAAGATCATTGCTTTTGCACTGTCATAAAGTCAAAAAATCCTAAGTTGGACCATTATAAGTTGGGGACCATCAGTATACCCCAAAATAAAAATCAAGGACAAAACTTACACTTAAGATAGTCTATGTATTGTGCTATGGTAAAAGCCAATCATAAGATAATCAAAAGAAGTTTATTTTTCGTTATGGAAAAAAATACTGAAAATTAAAAGACAATGTAGTTTAACAGAATCATTATTTAAATTGTTTTCCAACATGTTTTTCTTTTAAATTTTTGCTTTTGTCCGCTATAATGAACTAAATTCAACTTTGGAATATTATAGGATTATTTTTCAAGAAGGTGGGTAGTGGATTGATTTTTAGACTTTAATAGACATTCACTAGTTTTGTGACTTTGAGAGTGCTATTTAACCTCTTAGTACTGTTTCCTCATCTGTAAAACAGAGATACGAACTTAAGTATCTTGAACAGTTTGTGTGAATATTAAACAACAATCAAATGAAGAGCTTAGGTGTCTAGCACAGAGTGAACATACTATAATGTTAGTTGTTGTTATGTAGGTGTGAAGATGGGGCTATAGATTTGAATAGAAATGTAAACTGACATAAAGACGTTAATCTGAGAGATGTTTTGAAGGAGAATACCTGTAGATAGAAACCAATGACAATCAGAAGTGAGTCCAATATTAGTATTTCGCATCCTGACCCTATCTAGCTATTTGATAGTGAGGCTAAGTTCTGGATGACTAAAGGCTGAGGGGGGTGCAGTGGGGGTGGGGTCTCTCCTTTTGCCCGCCCCAACTCATGGGTTGGAGACTCTCCCTTGAGTATGGCATTAATGAGAATTCTGGGGCTCTCATCTTCCTTGTACCAGCTCAGAAAGTGATGGTTCCATATTGGGAGGAAAGGTGACTTGAGAAGAACTGCTAGTGTCTTTTGGGAGAAGTTTTTTAGATCTTACACTACAGGAAGGGACATTCTCTCTTTTCTTCTCTATTATTTGAGATTGGGTATAACCAACAGTGCACCAGACTGAGAATAAAGCCAAGAATAAAGAGGGCAGAGTTGGGAAATAGAAAGAACCTGCTTTGGAAACAAAGTTCAGCCACAAAATGAATTATTATCCGCATAGCAAAGAGTCCATAGGTTCATTGGGTCCTATCCTGGGAGCCACTGAGCTTCTATACATCCTATTATGAGAGACAGTAATTACTTCCTTAACACTTAAGCCCCCTTAAAGCATGGTTTCTGTTACTTGCAGCCAAAGGCATTGTAACTGAAAGATGTTATTAATTTGAAAACAGTTGGTTATTTGATTCACCCAAATTTTTGTACTATGCAGTATAATTTACTGGAGTTTTTATAAATGCTTTCTATGCTCAACTTATAAACTTCTGTCCCATTTTGATTTCTCCCCTGACCTTTTCCTTTTTTATTATTCATTAAAGAAATTATTGCAATTCTTTTTCTGATTTTTTTGTCTATCTTCTTTTTCCTATTGTTTTCCAGGGATTTTTTTTTCTTTCAGCAAATATTTTTGGCTTCCTATTTTAGTTTCTATTCACATTTTCTTTACCTTTTTTCTTTTTTTAATTTTGTGCCTTGTGAAAGATGACTCAATTGTGTCATGGTTATAGTACGTCTCTTTGTCTTTCCTTAAATATATTTCCAATTCTTTACTTCCCTTTGCATATTGGAAAAGCCTGTGTGGTAGCATGATATGTGATAATAGTGATATGCTTTGCTACCCAAACTTCTAAACCCATTCTCTCTCTCTGTTCATGGAGTGAAACATGGAGCCATCATTTATACAGGGGGAAGGAGGGTAGTGTTGTCAGAAATGGACAGCAAACAAAGATACCAGATTCTCCTAAAGTGCAGATTTAAACATGAATGGATGTTTTGAGTGTCAATGCCACCCTACAGATGAGCTCTGCTCTGTCTGTCTGCCATTACAGCATAGTCCTATGGTTAGAGAAATCTCCAGGATGGGGATAAGGGATATTTTGAGGTTAAAAAGAGGAAACAAGGTAGGCATTGAACAGAGCCTACATTCCCCACCATGTATCAGAGAACCAAAGGGCCTCTGCTCCATACCTGACATTATTAAACCCGACCTGGGTTAATAATGGTTGCAACCTCACAGAAATGGAAGGCAAGAGTCAGGGGAAGAGTGAACTCATCCCTTCCCACAGTGCTCAGCAGGACACAAGAGAATAGCTAGATCTTTCCTATGCTCGTGAGAAGGGTGGAATGGGTAGAACAGTTCAGAAGATTCACATAAAGTGAGGAGCTGACACAAGAGTCCATTCCAGGACTTGGGCCCTTTCGAGGAGGTCCTGAAGACAGTAGTGATAGATAGTCAAAGACCTCTGAGATCCGTTATAGGGTGAATTATACATGCATTCCTGGAGGTTAGCGTCAGCCCCAGGGAAAGGGGAATGGGGACAAAGAGATTGATTGCATTTTAAACTGAAGTCATTGAAAATCACTCAGTTGGATTGAGTTCACTACAAAGTGACTAGATTAGGTTTTTACATTTGGCAGCATGGGGCCTCAGTCAAAAAATTAAATAAAAGTAAAATAAAATAAGCCATATTTTGCGCTTATGAGTGTCGTGGGATATTGCAACTTTGTAGAATCTGAAATGCCTACCTGGCGCACACCTATTTTACAAATTCAGTTCCCCGAGGCATTTCTTCACTACCATTTCCTTACAAATCCAACACCTCACTAAAGGCTGCCCTGCTGCCCCCTGCACGTGTCTTGGACGCGGTGTTCCCTCTCCATCTTTGTTGCCAAGTTAATTTTCCAAATTTCAGTTATTTCTCACTTGAGTTATTATGACATCTTTTCTAATGTTCCTGCCTGTTCTGTCCTCATTTCAGTGTTTTATGATCTTGTAACTCTTTTTCTTACAGTAGCTTGTACTATCTTAATTCATTCTTTGATTAAGCCTTTCTAATTTTCCATGTCATACGAACCTGTTTAGTATGATTTGGAGACTGAAGGTATACACTCTAGCACTCTAGTATAATTTATTTATGATTAACTTTCATTCATCTAATCACTTTTTTTTGGAAGTGCTATTTGAGTGTGTGGTCAAATCTCATATCTTGATATTTGCTTGGAATTATGTCTGTATCCTTAGGTTTACATTTTGAGACTTGCAGAGCATGATGGACCAAGCTAATACTGATCATCATCCTCAAACTGAAAAAAGAATCTATATAAAATAATTTAAAATACAATATTTTCAATGAAAAAAAATCTACAAATGCCAGGAATTGAGGTGAATAAAGGGCAGAGTTTTAAATGGAAGCTGAGCCAATGAAAGCTCACAGGGTTTTAGGCTTGATATAGGCTCTATGGGATGAGAATTTAACACTCATATAAGGATGAGAGCCATGTTATTTGATCCACCTTAGCTGGGGAACTGGTACTGAGTACCCAGCTGAAAAAAACAGTGCTTTAAAGAAGTGCTGTGCTTGCAAAAATGGAATTAGAAACACCCTGCACAAAATACTTGGGAAGCAGCCTGAAAGTTTGCTCTTTGCGGTGTTAAGTGGAAAAAGATACCAGTGAAAAAACTGAAACGCCAGGTCTGTGCCAAATCAGGTCACAACTGATGTTTCCTGAATGGCATGGGAAATATAAGCTGATAGAAATTGGAATAAAAATGAGTCAAAAAGCATTAAAATCTGTTTTATTCTGTTAGAGAAAAAGTGCAAAATTGATCTGTCAGGATAATTTCACAACTCAGGGAACAAAGGACTCCTGTGAAAGGCACAAGCCCACTGAAGATGAACTTAAAAGTTACAAACTCCATCCGCAAATGAACCATCATGAGGCTGAGGGAGCAGGCATAGCTGTAAATAGGAGGATTAACACTCAAGAACAGAGAATAATGAAAAATCTGAAAGAGACTATAAAATAAGTATATTTACATTGTTTAAAAAGATAACAATGGGAGCAGTAGCCACAATGAAGCAAGAGGGCCAAATGAAGAAGATAAGAAGTATATAAGGAGACATAGTTCAAGAGAGAATTTGTGTTAAATCATCTAGACCAGGGGTGTCCAAACTTTTTTCAACGTTTTTCACCAAGGGCCATATGCGGTAAAATACACAAACAGCCGTGCCACTCTCTCGAGGTGAAGTACGTATTGCCTCACCTGGTTTATTTAAGTAAGCTAAATATATTTTTGGAATTTGCTGCAGGGCGATTAAAAATGGATTGCAGGCCGCAGTTGGCCCACAGGCCGCAGTTTGGACACCCCTGATCTAGACTATAGCACAGAGAAATGAAGAGATGAAGAATAAAAAGCAGTTAACAGGTATAAAGGATAGAACACAGAGGTTAAATGTGTATCCAGTGGAAATCTCAGTGATGAAAATAACAATAGTAAAATAATGTATTGGCTGAGAATTTACCAGGTTTAAAGAAGACAACCTACCAAATCAGAATAGAATAAAACCACATCCCCACCTAGAAATACAGTGAAATTGTAGAATACAAAAGGCAAGGAAATTTTCAAAGTAACCAGAGAGAAGGACTAATTATGTACAAAGTGTGAGGAAACAAACTGTCATTCAAGTGTGAGGGAAAAAATTAAGGTCACTTTCAGATGATTAAGTATTGAGATTATACTACTCACAGTTCACTGAGGTAAGAATTATTAGAAAACAATTGAATCTAGAAGAAAAAGAAGGGAATGTGAGGAACAAATGGAAACAAATAAGTTGGTGAAGATGTAGGTAAACCTAAATAAAGAATCAACTGTAATTAACTAATGAGTTTGTATAACTATATTCTACCTTAAAAATGAATTTTATTTAAAGCTACTGAATGTGTTAAGATTGTTTGCACTGACAAGTGTCATGAATTCCAGTGATCACAGTTTATTAGGAATATAATGAAATCTCTAATCACTAAAACATGGTATTAGATTAGAGTTGATTAAGGTAAGTATGATGTGCCCATTTCTGACTCATTATGTAGAAGTACATACATTTTCACAGGGCCAGCTGACATGAGGTTATGTAAACACAGATTTCAAAACTAGAGGAAGAAAAAAGTAAATAACCTCAATCTTATTTTATATTCCCCTAGTAGCAGACCTGGAGACAAAGTTTTGAGTACAAGTAGTGGTCTGAATGCTGATTCCGGGAAACACTAGTAGGGTTGTTCAAAGACAGGAAGGAAGGAAGACAGGCAATAGTGTGCATTATCATGCAAGTTACCACTTTCTCCATCTCGTTGGGTAATTTTGGGAGATAAAGTAGAATACTTCAGACTTAATACTGAGGAAAGAATTGGCTGGGATGCTTGTACATCAGCTCCCACCAATCAGTCATTGGTTGAGAACCGCTCCCAAAGGGCATTAACTTCTAAGCCTTTCCAGTCTGACTCCTGCGCATTGCAAGTAGGCTCTGACCAGGTAAAGCCTGAGGCTTTGGAAGCTGTTCATTAATGTGCAGCAGAATGGTCAATGTCCAAGGGTAAGGGGTAACATACTAACACTATCTTCTAGCTTCAATTTAGCTCTTAAATAAGTTTTTATTTAAAATAAATGTGAATCATGGACCAAATTTCCTAAGTAGAGATTTTTCTCACCATAAAAGTAAATTACAAACTAATATAGCTATTTTAAACTGTGATCTTCCATATAATATGTGTGGCTCTTATCTACCCATGCGTATATAATATAGCCAATTATATTAAATTAGGTTACCAATTCCCATGAGTCAGACAACTTACACAGGAGTTTCTTAAATTGTGTAGACTACTATTTTTCTTTCTAGAGAAAGGCAAAAATTCTATTTTATAGCTCTATTCTATAGAGCTAGCTATACATTGTTTAAAATGATTTCCTCCTGGGCTGTTAATTATGATTATGTACTAAAAAGGGTACATGGATTCCACAGAAGTGTGCTCTCCATTTTTATAATATAGAGAAAAATTCAAAAATGTCTAGACAGATTTGCACAGAAGACTAAATTAATATATTTGTAGTATAATGCAAGATTTGGAACAAAACATTATAGGATATAACAAGCTGGTTTTTTTGTTTTTTGGTTTTTTTAACCAAGAAGCTTAATTGTCCATAGTGAGAAATACCAGAAAAATTTTGATAAATACAGAAAAAGAAAGTTTTATCAAGATATAAACATTTAGGCCATGATGAACAGAAATTACCTATCCCATTACAGTGAGTCATAATTTCCAAGTGAGTTTCTTTGAGAGTATGGCTCACAGCCGTATTATATGGTATGTCTGAGATTCTTCTGAAATGAGAATAACACCTACTTTGAAAGAATTTATCCATCATTAAATTTAAATGAAAAATTAATCAAATGTTATAATACAGTTATGGGGAAAGAGATGCCAGGAATGAAATAATCAATTTCAAATATAAGGGACTAAAGATGAGAAAATTTTATGGATTTTGTCCTTTTGTTCTTAAGCAATTGCAGGAATTAATGCATGGTTGAAATAGCATGTGTGGCAAAATGAGAAAAACTGATTTTCTGTTTCCTGCCAGGATGTAGTTCGAATAAAAACACTAATTCTCTATCTGATCCCAACACCAGCAGCAAAACTTAAACCTTTCAATACGTTGTCTTGAATGAATATGCGAGATAACTATGCATTTGTATATTTCTGAGGGCCTCCCTCATTCAACCAAAGGGCCTTTCTTACCTGCAAAGATATTTTTGCTGGCTTTGAGGTTTAATACCAGCAATTTATTTGTTATGTCTAACATACGCTTGCCTCCTTCTAAAAGAGATTTGAGGTTCCCTATGTATAATAGTGTGTGTGTATGTGTGTGTTTGTGTGTCTGTCTGTGTGTATGCACACGAGTGCATATGCATGGTTTCAATTACTGTCGATAAGATGGAATCTCAAATTTATTTATCCAGTCCAAATTTTTCTTTTGTGCACTCAACACTAGACTCCTAAATATTCAAACAGAATGTTGGGAAATTTTTAGAGATAAAATGATACAGTTTGAACTGCCCAAATGTAAAGGCTATTACCTCAATATTGTGTATTATTTTAAAATAAACTTGATGTGCATTATTTATTATTATAATAATGCATAAAGGCCAATAGGAATTAGCTTGTAGCCCGCTCCAATTCCCCAATTACAGAATCTCTTTCTTTAGCATATAAATGCAATTAGAAAGTAATGTTAAAACTAGTAAGAATATGAATTATAGAACTGGTTTGGGGAGCTTACTTTTGGTCATGTATTTTTTTTCCTGGGATTAATAATGACCAAAACATACTTTTTTAAACTGTATTTTGCAAATATACATCATTAAAAATAAGCCTGATACATGAAAATAATAATTTATACATAATGTATATTTATGTTTGTGTTTTATTTACAAAAGGATTATTTTGCAAATAACTCATAATGGTCTAACTGCAAATGGAAGTTTTTCTAATACATTAAAATGCTTTTGATTGGATTATATTATGTAAAGTAGGCACAATAGAAAATTCTGCAAAATAACGTAATGAAAATCACCTGTATTTCACCCAGGGACTCTGTTAACAATTCTTCTTTATTTTTCTCCATTTTTCCTCAATGAGATCACACACACACACGCACACACACACGCACATGCGCACACACACGTATTTTGTGTACTGGTTTTTCTCTCAACTTTTAGAATTTTCTCAAACCTCTAGATAGTATTTATATGTATATTTAGCCTTTGCTTATTGTTGCATAATATAGAAATAACATTAATTTAGATAGTTCTTATTATGTAACAATTTTTATTGTTTTTATTTGGTAGTAGTGCAGTGAATATTTTTATGTATAAGTCGTTGTGTTTTTTAATTAAATCTTCAGGATAGATTCTTAAAAGTGTAATTGTGTCAAAAGATTATAATATATTTAAGATTATTGACAGAGGTTGTTACCAATTTTTCTGTAGGAAATCTAATCAATATATAATCCTGTGTATGTATGAGAGTACTTCCTTATTGTATACCAATAATTATGGACTGAATGTTTATGTCCTCCCCAATTCATTTGTTGAAATCTAATACCCAGTGTGATGGTATTAGGAAGTGGGTACTTTGGGAGGCAATTAGATCATGAGGATGGAACCCTAATGAATGGGATTAGTGCCCTTGTAAGAGGCCAGAGAGCTAGCTCACTCTGTTTCAACTATGTGAGGCTACAAGAAGTTAGCAGTCAGCAACCTGGAAGAGAGCTCTCACCAGAACCTGACCATGCTGGTACCCAGATAGCAGACTTCCAGAGTCTGGAACTGTGAGAAATAAATTTCTGTTGTTTATAAGCTACCCAATCAATGGCACTTATAGCAGCCCAAACTAAAACATTAACATTATATTTTTAAAATTTTGCTCTTTTTATGGCTTAAAAGTTATACTTCATTGTTTTAATGTTTATTTTCCTTCTAGTGAAATTAACAACTTTCTCAAGTTATTAATTCATTTCTTCTTTTATGAGTTTATGTCATTTAGCAATATTTTATACATTTTAAATTATTTTAATTAATTGACTTCTTAGAATTATTTCAACTGCTTTTCATATTTAAGACAAATATTTTCCTTGGAATGTTGTTTGCCTTTTGATTTTGTTATAAAATTTGGCTTAGGTAAAACCGTATTTTTTTATTGGGTTCTTTTAAGGAGTCCTTTCATTTTTATTTTTTCTAGTATTTTTACATTAATGAAGCCCTTCTTAATTGAGGGAAATTATATTCACTCATAAATATTTTTGATGGCTTAATTTCTTGGGCTAAACTCTTTACCCATTTATAATTAATCTGCTATGCATTCTGAATGGAAGATCTAAAATTTAATTTTTCTAAGTGTTTATTCACTTATACTATTATTTATTGAATGATTTATCTGCCTGCTTTTATACCTATATTACACTGTTTTAATTATCATAGCTTTAATGGTAGATCAAATCGCTATCCCTGATATTTTGTTTTATTTCCCCTCAAATAACCTTTTTTTTTGCATGTTTATTTTTCTAAAGTTCTTAATGATTCCTATTCTTAAATGACCCTACAAAAACCCCATAGGAATTTTGATTGAATTTCATTTACCTACAAATTAATTTTAGACGGATCAATATTTGTTTTGTGTCTTCTTAAAACATGTGTTTTTTCCTCTCCCATTCCCATTTGATCTTTCTCTTCATTTAGAGATCCATATGATTTTAGGGAAGCTGAGCCTGTCAGTACATTACATCTCCCTTGCCACAGAAATGGTGGGCCAGTGACTAAGTTGACCTAATTACAGGGTATCTCATTACTCTGTGGGGATGCTGGGAAAAGAACCCTGTGCTTGTGACTTTAGAATGAAGCTATAGGGAGAGAATTGAGATAGAAAGAATTCAGGTATTTTGTGTCATTTTGGGACTACTGGATTAGACTTCACTTTAACTATATGGATTTTTTTGTTAAAAAGATCCAACAAATTCTCTTTAGGTTTTAACGGCAGCTTGAGTTAGATTTATTGTTACTTTCAAATAAAAGCATTTATATTGATACTATATCATTATAATATTCTTTTTAATATTCATAAACATGATATGAGTCTCAGTTTCCTTAAGACTTCTTTTATATGTGTCATTAAAGTTGTTTTATTTTCTTCCCCTAGATGCACATTTCTTGATTATTCCTGGGTGCTCTAGTACATTTTAAATTATTCCAATCAAAAAACCTTGTTTTGCATAAAACATTGTAGTAATACATAACAGACTAAATTAAAGTGAAGAAAAAATAGTAATAATAACAAATAACTTTGATGCTGGTAATTTCTTGTGTACCAATTACTGTGTTCCAGACACAGTTCTTTTTATATGTTGTAGTATATAATCTCATGAAGTAGCTACAAATATGATTCCAGCTTTATGGGTGATAGAAAGGGGGCACAGATATGCAGCAAGTATCCCTGCTTATGCAACTAGTTAGCAGTGCAGCTGGGATTTGAAATCAGGCAGTCTGTGGCCAGGGTCTTAACCACTATATTGTACTGCTCCTTAATTATAACCATATCCCGAAAATGGCTGTGAATGATTAATGTCAAAAAAATTGTTAGTTTGTAGAATTGTATGAGACAAGTAGGTTGATAGGCAGTTTCTAAGTGCTGCGTTCTTGTCAACCCATTGAGGTTCTTAGTTACAATTTACCTGGATTTTTGGTTGGAGTTCAAGGCAGAAGGAATGTTAACAATAAATATGATTGCTTTTCTTTCACCACCAGGAAGTTATATTATTAAATGTCTGATATTGCATGTAGGACTCTTTAATAATGGCATAATCATACTTAGGAATACATATCGTCCTGTACCTTTGGGGCCTTAAAAATTCAAATAGGAGATCAGTAAAAGTAGATAGATAAACAACCTAACACCTCTGTATTGTACAGAGGAGAGACAGAAGGACTACATTTGTTTGCAATAACTTTAGTTATATATGCGTGCTCATGAACTTGTTACAACACGCTAGAATCAAGATCTAAGAAATTAGAAAGCAACTCAAACCTCTTTTTTTCAGTTATGACTCATGTGTTCAGAAACTGTTGGACCTTTGTTCATTCCATAAACAGCAGGGGGCATACTTTCTTTTCTGATCTTTTTTTCCACTGAAGCTGCTGACATCTGTTGAACTCTCTCCGCTGTTGTTGTTCTTTGCCTCTTGCACATGTATAATACACAATTTTGGAAATTCTTTAATGGTTTGGGCTCATAAAGGTGACATACAGTCATGATTTTATATCTTTGAAAAGTCTGAGAAATTATTAGGTAAATATTACATTTGAAATTCGAGATAGATGAAATCCAAGTTAGTGGATTTCCAGTTTAATTTAGAAAGCATAAGTAAACTAGATGTCTAAAGCAAAGTTACCAAAAGTGGTTGGAATTTTCCTTTTTTTTCCCTTGTTCTCAGATTTATAGAGTATGGCATTTTGAGATACATTAAGAAGATTAATTGTAGTGATTTCTTTTTGCAGCTGGCTTTGTATGTGTATAGCTACAAATCTTGTAATTTAACATGGTTTGTTAATAAGTACCCATTGTATAACCCTTATGATACCACATATTTTAGTATCTAATCATTTTTCCTTGTTCCATATGTGCAAGTTTTGTCTTATCATCATGAGTAGCTCTTGAAGGCAGGGGTAGGTTACCTTTTAGAGGAGTGGGGCTGTAGTGGGAGTGCATCAAATATTTGTCAAGCTGAGTGGAGGAGGGGTTGAAAGTGGGGCTTTTCCACATATACAGGCTTACTTCTCCTCTGTGTCCCCCTAATCCCTCTCCAAGTCACTGGTCCTGTGATCAGTGTGCTTGTGCCACACCTATGCCAAATCTCAGTGGCCAGTAACAAAACTGGAAAGGCAAATAACATTATTTATTCAGCTGTTTTGTAGCTTGTCGTGGAAAATTTTTCAAAACTTAATGATAATAACAACTACCATTTATTACGTGGTAAATACTTTACAGATGTTATTACTTAAATTCACGGTAACTATGAATTAAGTACTATTATTGTCTTATTTTTTATAGAGCACACTGAAACTTTCCTAAGTGACAGAGCCAGGTTTGCACTGTATTCCTAAAATTCCCATGGCAGTTGACACTTCTCAAATTTAAGCAGATCAAAAGCATAAATGCTGTTTTTTTCAGGAAATAAGTAACAGATATTATTATGGTATTAATTCTAAATTAATATCCACAAGGTAAATATTTCTTCTTAGGTTCATTCTACATTTTACTCCTGTTGTTTGAAAAATAATAGATGGCAACTTTTTCCTATAAAGAAAATTGTGAATCTAAAATTAAGCCATAATTTGGAATATTTATCTCCTTTGTTAGAAATAGACATTTTAAGAGTTTAAATCTTAGACAAATCTAACTCTATGTTGTATTTGTTAACCCAGAAGTAATTAAAAATAATTTTAGAAACTACATTTGTTCATTTAATACAATTTATTTTTTTCACGGTATGGTTCACTTTTGAAATAGTGCCATAAAGTCTCTTAAAATCATTTTAGACTGGAAATCTTGTGTGTGTTGTGGAGTATCTTCAAATTGTGCGAGGAGCTCACGACTCTCAAGATAGGCCTTTTCTGGCTGAAGTCAAGTATGACCACCTCCTGTTTTTCCCTCCAAGTGCCTCCCATGGAAATTCTTGAAAAATAAAGCAACGTTTCAACCCACACTTTAGTGAGTGGACTGGAATCCCCATCCCTTTAGATATCTCAGTAGTGACTCATAGAATTGTCTAGCCCTCGCTTTCCTAACATTTTCCATTCACTGTAAGTTATTTCTTCATCTTCTTTTGCTGCTCAAAAGTGCTTTTCATGTCTTCCAGCTGAAAAATAGAAATACATAAGACCTATAGTTTCAAATTTGAATGTGCTGTTTGCGCTTTTTAACGCAGTTGCAGTGATCTGGCATTTGGCAAAAGTACTATCTGAAAATGGACAGTTAGGACACAACTCAAAGCTGTTTGACTATAATTTACTAAATGCAGTGCCAAACTGTGAAATCTGACCTGCCTGTGCCATTTAGTGTTCTCTTCTGCCTTCAGTCATTTGTTTTACCACGTGTGAGCTTCTGGGGAGTCACCCTTAGGCCACCCAAAGAATCTATGCCCTGAATTTCAAAGACAGTTAAGTAAATGGCTGCCCAGTGGAATAATTAGGTGGTGTCAGAAACATATGCCACATAGGATATTATGACACTGATATAAAATATGTTCATTTGGAACACCTGAGGATGTGGGCAACAGCCTAATTAAATGATTTATTCAACCAGAAATGTTTATGCCTCAGCTGGCCACTCATTTTTTCATGGAAAGATTTGCTGGTTATAGTTCACAAGAGAAAAAATATGCAAAATTATTATAGTAATGAGAGAAAGTAATCTCTAAAGGACATTCTGTTTTATCAAAGGAATTTCCCCAGGGTTACATACCTCTAAACACTTTTCCCTTTTACTTTAAAGGGCCCCTTTTACCAGTAATTCTGAAATTATGTGTTTGACACTGTGTCTGATCAGAAGTGGTGTTGCTAGTAGGGAGATGTCCAGTTAGATGACCCAGTATCATTGTAGTCCTGCGTTGATAGTTCTGGTATGTGACCTTCTGGAAATCAGTTATTTTATCTGAATTTTAGTTTTTCTTTCTAGAAAGTGAAGATAATGTATCTTGCATTACCTGTCTTCTAGGATTTTTGTGCATACCAAATGAAATGATACAGATGATAAATTAATTACTTTGAATGTAGGTTATTAGTCAGAACTCAAGGGACCTCTTAAAATTGTCTTAACTTTCTCTACAGGCACAGGACCCAGACTTACAAGCAGTGATTAGGTGTTGATGGGTCCAGGATCCTAGTAAGTGAAATAGAGTTGTGATTTTTCCAGACTTGGGGGAGTTTTGAACAGTGCCAATCTTAGAAGACAGATACTCATTCAAGGATAACAGCCAGCAGAAGGGTCCACTCTGCCTTGCTATATTTTAATTTTTTTCCCTCCTTAAAGGATATAGCCTCAAGAGAGCTCTTTCCTAGTCTCTCTGTCTGTCTGTCTGTCTGTCTGTCTCTCTTACTCTCTCTCTCACACACACACGCATGCTCACACAGTAGTACACTGTAGACTAACTCAGAGGTATCAATATGAATATCATAGAGGAATGGAATTCATAAAATAAACAAGAACAACCCTATAAAACACTGCAGCAAAGTTATTGTTACCCAGTCATGCCTTATATTCTGGTCAATCCTTGTGTTGCAAGAACCAGCTATATCTGGCTGCCGTATTAAGCAAAAAGTGGTCCTTCAAATAATAAAAAGGGACATTCAAATAATAAAAAAATAAAATTAAGACATATTCCAAATAAGCGATCACTAATTATACTTTGAAATAAACAAAAAGCTATGAACATCCAATTAGATTTGATAAAATCCTTGGGACAGAGAAGAATGTGGAGTAGCATGGTAAATCTGATATAGTAAGCATTTCTTTTCCTTCTTTTACACAATTCTGCTATTTTTATATAACATACATCATACTTCATTATCTCTTGCATTTGAACTATGCATTCTTAGCATTTTTAGCTATTCTGTTAACAGAACCAGGTCTGTATAAAAGTTTGTTATAACATGGCATATTAATTTGATTTACAGGCTACAAAAGACTTGTTATTAATGTTGGTAGCTGAAGTGCATTAGGCAGGACAGGCTCGGTTATGATTATCAAATCTCCATGGTTTAGGACCTGAAATATAAGACCCGGTCTTATATTAATTTTTGCTCCAAAAGACACATTAGAGCTGATGGTCTGGCGTGGTCTTATTTTTGGGGAAACATGGTAGCAACTGTTGTCATTCTTCACTCTTAACAAACATCTACAATTGTCAATGTTCAGATTTAATGTGATGGACATCAAGATGGAGAGCTATGTATGTCCTGTGTTACCCATGATAGATTTTCTCTCTTTCATTCCTAAAAAGAGGAGCCTGATGAAGACAGGCCAGCCTGTTGGCTAAAGATGTGCATCCTGAGGGAAATGGAAGGATGCCTTCTAGCCTAAGGTTTCTGGTTCTGTCTACGTAGGCTAAGCAGCATTATTCTTTGTAACATGGAATTTTAGTACATTCTTCCAGATTAATGATGACTATGGTTCAGATTTGAGACTGACTGGATTCACGTGGTAGTTGTTGATATTGTTAGAGTGATTTTTTTTTTTTTGGCCCATTTTTTTTTTAAAAAAAAAAGCTTTTAACTTTAGAATAATTCTATTTTATTCACAGAAAAATTGTGAAGCTAGTACAGAGTTTCCATACACCCCACACCTAATTTCCCATATTGTTAATATTTTACATTAATATGGCACATTTGTCATAATTCACGAACCAGTGATGATACATTATTATTAAATGTAATGCATACTTTATTCAGATTTCCTTAGTTTTTACTTTACAGCCCTTTTTCTGTTCCAAGATATCAGTTAGGACACCACATTATGTATAGTTATTGTCTCCTAAGGTTCCTCTGGGCCATGACAGTTAACTCAGATTCTCCTTGTTTCTGATGATCTTGACAGTTTTGAGGAGAACTAATCAGTTTTTTTATAGAGTAGTTCAATTGATAATTGTATAACATTTGTCTCATGATTAGTCTGGGGTTGTGGGTCTTTTGGAGGAAGACTACAGAGATTAGGTTCAGCCCACATTTTGCTCTTTCCAAAATTTCATAGGCGAATTTTTTCCTTTAAATTTTCCCTGCTTTGCTCTGTGTTCCCTTATCTTCTTTTCCTTTCCTGGTTCCCTTCCTCTTTTCATCTCTCTCCTCCCTATTTTTTTCTCCATCCTCTTCATCTCCAAGCAAGTCAATAACACTAGCATTTAAATACAAGTAATGTATTTCCTGAAAATTCCATAGTTCTTCATTCCCTCATATTTAACCAAAAATTTTGTTGACACAGGAGGCAAATATATACATTTTTTAAAATTGAATAGGCAGTGCTTTAAATAATGTTGCTCAGATTTTATATTTCAGGGTATAAGAAACTATATCTTCCTAATTAGCATGATAACTATAATAAACTTTGCCATTGTTGCCATTGAGATTGATTTTAAGAGAATATATGAAGGATATCGTTTATAGTATCTATAAGTATTTTGCATTTATGATAGGATTTAGATCTTTTTGGAGTACGCAAAGATTATCAGAGACAAAACTCTGTTGAGTCAAGCAATTTACTTTGATTCCACCCACATGTACTAACCTCTTTTTGTCTCAATATCCCTCTCAGAGAGCAAAATCTCAGACCTAGAAAGGATGAATCCAGGCCTCCACATAGTCAGATGTATAAATCAAGAATGGAAGGCAATACGCATACAAATTTTGTGCTAGAAATTAATCCATGTTATTTCCATATACTATAGATGAAAACAAATTCATCACTTTATATACTGTTACATTAAATTTCTTAGAGTTAATGTATGCTTCCATTAGCCTCTCTACTTAATAATTTTCTTTACTCTAATCATAATTTTATTATTTCCATATTCCATGTATAAAAACTTAGCAGTAAGTGACTGAATCGGACAGGAAACTGGGAGCAGATATAGGAGTGGAATTAATACTTTTTATTTCCAAAATTTACATTTGTTTTATAATATCATGTGCTATAGCTGAATAAACAGCTAGCATAGAGGCAGAGAATGTAAGTCATCAAGTTTTATTTAATCTTTATTATAATTTTACTTTTTGATTATTAATTATGATAATGGTAATGTTTTTCACCGTGTGGGGTGTCACTTCCTGCTTCAGATGTGTAAAGGATTTTCAGGTCAAAGAACGCCTGATCTATCACTGGAACTACTGGTCTACTTGCTGGTTAACTAGAATCTGGATCTTCCCTTGACTTGACTTCTAAACAATGGTTGTTTGTACCATAATCCCTAAATGATTTCAACTCCAATTTTGTTGGAGGTAGCATTAAGTCTAGCCATAAAACTAACTTCCAGATGCTCTCGTAACTAACACAGATCTGGCCAATGAGGGGGAAATGGAAGCTGAATGGATATTTTGTGTAGGTTTAACTGGAGATTTTGGGGGAAGTTTAGCTTCTTTGGGATGGGGGACTGGATGTGGAATAGCCATCTCATAACCCTGAAGTTAGGGAAGATGCTGATGATGCTGTGTTGTTGCTCCACTAGCACAAGACAGCTAACTTGTAAATTTGAAAGTGAGAGAAACACGTTTGTTTTTTTATTTTATTTTTTAAATTTTTTTAATGAGATGCTGCAATTGGATTTCTGATATGTGTATCTGAATGCAATTCTCAACGTATATACTTCCTCTTGGTTATGGTAGTGGTGGCAGGGAGTGGCCCACACTCTGGAGCTTCCTGAGGTTTGGCTGGAGATGAGATGAGCATATTTAGAGGGCCAAGGATGCACTGGAAACCTCCCCTACCACTTTCAACATTTTGTGCCTGACTACCAGCTAGTATAGAGGCAGAAAATTATATATCACCAAGTTTTGACACTGAGATTCTCTGCTCCCTGCTGTAATACTCTGCATTTCAGACCTTGCTCCATTTGATCCTTTGGCAACTTAAGAAATTTTACACACAGATTTCCTTCTAGATGCCTTAGTCAAGTATCTCTCATGAGCATATTTAGAGGGCCAAGGATGCACTGGGAACCTCCCTTACCCTGAGTGGAGGGCAACCTCCACTCAGCCAACCTTGTCCTATTGCCTCATCTGGCTTGAGAGAAGGATTTCCATTTTTTTTATGCCAAGCACACTCAGAGCCTTTGCAGTTAGTTGCTGATCCTCTGCTTAGAATGTTCTTTTTGCATGTATCCATATACCTGATTCCCTCACTTCCTTCATGTCTCTGCTTAAATTACCTCAACAGAGAGGTGTTCCCTGATCACCCCTTCACCTTTTTCATGCTTCTTAATGGCACATCTACTTACTAGTTTGTTTGTTGTTTGATCCTTTCAGAGGAATATGATTCCCGAAAGATCAGGGACTTTGTTTTGTACATAGTACATACTCAGTAAATATTTGTTGAATGAATGGATTTTTCACAGGCAGTTGTACTTATTGGTCTTAGAGATGTTATTACTGGCAATGATTCTGATCATAGGGTATAGTTAATAAAAAGATTAATATGGGTCTGAGATTCTTTGCCTAACTAAGCAAACGTAAAGATGAATTGGTAACAATTGCCTTTTTATCCTTCTTTAGTCACTATTTGGAGAGTCTGATTTGAGACACTGTCTGTTAAATATCCAGTAAACTCAGTCTTTTAGTCATATAAGCAACTTCATTCATTGTAATTTTATACTAGGCAGGCCACCCAGTTGTAGTTCTTTCCTAATTATTCATAGCCACGTAGTATTTTTGGATCAGTGGTTTGATGCATAGAGTTCCAAGCTCTTTTCATTCTTACTGCTTATCATGAAATGTTTAGGCTTTCAATCCAATATCCTTACATATATTATCCAGTTCTACTATGTGTTATATGACCGTGGACATTTTACTTGATTTAGTGAGAATTCAGGTTTTTATGTATAAAATGGAAATAATAATAATAAAAATACCCATCCTGGCAATCTCATAGAGTTTTTATTTAAAGATTTAGTGATATATATTAAAAATGTAATTGTAAAGTATACAAATTTATTATAAAATGCAAAAATATAAATTGTTTTGAACTCACTGTTATGCATTCCAATAAGAAAAATAGTATACTTATTAAATAGTATTAGAATTATTGGTAAGTTATAAATTATAATCCTGTACTTAAGTGTGAGGCTACAGATTGATTCAAATAGTTATTTGCTTCTTTTCGACTGAGAATTGGATTCTTGCTGGGAAATTGTTCGCTTGGATTTTATTTCAACAGATACGTAGAAGTCCCCAAGGCTGTGAACCTCAACTGATCTATTTGACTTGTTCAATATAAGAAACATTTTACAGTATTACCCAAATATAAAATGTATATATTTTGCTGGAAAATACAGAAGTGAATGAAACAACATTATTTGGAGATGTTCATTTTGGGACTATAATTTATTAGAAAAATTCTCTGAAACAAAGCTACATTCCAGGTCTCTTGCTTTGTTCTTTTATGGTTTATTACTGAACACATTATACTCCCTGATATTGTGCAACAAGTGTAAGAAATTGTTAAAATTAAATATAAAATGGAGAGTGAACTTGAAAATGCCTTGAGCAGACAAAACTATTTAAGCCATGAAACAAAACTAAATCAAGCTTATTTTATAAACATAAGCCAAACTTAACTTTGATGTTTGCATGTGCATGACTCGTAATCAAGAAACGTAAGTCATCTTCCTAAAAATGGTATAAGATAATCACTTTTAACCAATCCTCTGCCATCTGAAACCCCTATTGTAATAACCAATCATTGTAAAGTTTGAACAACATCCTCATTTTCACTTTAAAAGCCATCCTGTAAACTCAGTCCCCTGAGCTTCATATCAGTTTTAAATTTGAAAGCTCCTAGTTCGCGAACTGTTCTTAAATGAACAATAGACTCTTACCAACTACTAATTTTATAGATTTGCTATTTTTATAATTTTGCTATTTCTGGATTTTTGACAAAACAAATAAGACACAAAGTGGATTTTACAATAATTATAAGAAGAATAGAGCGTTTTCACAGTAGTTTCAAGGAAAGCAGCAGAACCTATACCTACAATAATTAACTTGACAGGGTACATAGTATATAAAAATAAATGCTGTATAATAAATAAATTTCTTATACATTCTGACATATCTTTGTTTTCTAAAAAGTTCTTATTTAAATTCCTAGAGATTTGCCTTTGTTGTCATCTAGTAATCTATGTTTTTTATGCATATATTATTAATTTAATAATTGCCTTTCCTTTTATCTTGAAAGCTATTCTTCTTCATGTTCCTTTTTCTTTATCAAGTTCTTGCCATAGTGGAGTATTTCTGTTTGTTTTCTTCCTTTGTTTTTGTTCCCCCTTTTTATCTTCCTTCCATTCTTTTTCTTTATGGACTAGGATTTTTAATATAAAATTAAAATAGAGTTTGAAAACAAAGATAATGCATTGAACTTAAGGGTACCCCCATGTCCTTAATGTTGTACTTATTTGAAATAATACCTTTCGGAGAAAGAACAAATTAAACAGAAAAGAATTTAAAATAAGTGCAATAATATTTTCAGAGAGCTAAGGGAGTATAATAGAAATACGAGGCACAAACAAACTCTTATGAAAAAGGAATCAGTTGAATCTGATTCTTAAAATAATGAACTAAATTCAACTAAATAGAAAAGATACAGCTTAAGAACTAATTAATGATTTGAAATATTAGGTCAGTGAACTCTCCTAGAAGGCATTGAAATGGGATAAAGTGACAGAAAGATTGAGAAAATAGTTGAGATACGGAGAAGAAGTATCAGTATCTAATAACAGCCACAGGAAAAATTGAAAAATAATTGAAGATAAAGATATTTTAATAAGTAACTACATTGAATTTTTGAAGGATAAAGAAAAACGGAGATATCAGGTTGAAAGATCTCAGAGTGTGCCCAATAGAATATATTTTTTAAAATCTAGTATCAGACCCTTAATAACGAATCTGAAGAGTGAAGGCAAAGAAAAAATTCTAAAAGCTATTTGAAAGTAGGTCTCATGGCTTCTAATGTTTTATTTTCTATTTCTTCCCAGAAGCATGCTTTACAGATTCTTGATATACAATAAATTTTCTTACGTCCTAAATGTTCTGCTTAATTAACCAAGCCAGAAAGTAACACCATCCACTGTCTTCCAGCAAAATTTCCTGAACAAAACCAAGAAGATGGAAAACTCTACTGTCTCTGAAAAATGACTTCATTATTAATTTTCCAGAAATTAAAAACAAAATTTTGATTCTCTGGGAAAAGTTAAATATTTTTTTCTGCTGCTAGCATTCTGTGAATGGAGGGTTTTTGTTTCTTTTTTGGAGGAAGCTCCCTATTTTCAGTAGTAAAAGTAATGTTTTGGAGGATGTTCTTTGACCTGTTGGGACCCACCACCCACTTTGTAACCTAAACAGGTTCCAATTTTCCCTAAAAGGGAGAAGGTTTCCGACTGCCAAACCCAATTTAAATACTGCCAATGGGACTGACAGAACACTATTGTTTTATCCAATGTGTTTGCTTAGATAATAACATAGGTAGAGACACTGACAAATGGCTAACCTTTTAGAATATTTTAAATGAGTCTATGATGAAGATACTGGATCTATTAGTAACTGTATGTAGTGAAAATATGGAGCAATCTACTTTGGTTTTATTTTCAAATATATTGTTTCCATAGAATTTGTGTGTACCTAGTAGCTAGTAAGGCTCTGCTTGTTTCTGAAATCTAATGTCTTCCCAAACTATGGCCTGTAAAGGACCTCCCCTTCAGATTCTTAAGTCTCAGAGAAATGGCTAGGTAGGCCTCTGTAATGTCTGTGATGTTATGCTACTAAAGGGTGTTGAGGGGGCAAGGATTTATGACGATTGACCTAAACTCAAAGGTAATAATTAACTCAGTCCTTGTGTTTTCAACCTGTTATTTAGCTAAATAAGTCATACTTGTTCTTGCTTACTTGATTTACCTTAATTCTGTGATGTGCTTCAGTGAATCTTGAGGTCATGTTAAGACTATTTTGATTGACTCATTTACATGTGTGATAATTAAAATATGTAGGGCTAGAGGGCTTCTTGTTTTAGTTTATTGGTTAAATAAAATTAATATTAGTAATAATTAGTACTTTTATTCATTACTTAATGTAGGCTGATCATTAAATTATGTATGCTACTTGTTATCTAATTTAATTTCTACAATGATTTTTATCATTATCTTACAAATGAGAAAACAGAGTTCCAGAGGTAAAATAATGTCCCCAAAGTTTCAGAGCTGCTAAAAGAATAGCAGAGTAGAGATTCAAATGCAGATCTACTTTACTCTAAAAGTCAACTTAAGCTATAATGACAAACATTCATGGAATATATCTTTTCTACTTTAGACAAATAAGAAAATTAAAATGCTAATGTCAAGAATTTAATTTTTAGACTTAGGGCAGTCAAACAGGAAGTTCAAAGTAACAGATGTAATAGAAATGAGATGAGAATTAAGAAGTTTAGAAAACTATCAGAATATATAAAATAAGCCAATATATTCTTGTGTAGAATAAAGTAAAATTTTGTATTATTTTAATATATTAAATCTAAGTTATGATGCTGTTTTCCAGAAATACTATCAAAATATGCCAACTTCTGTTTAAATATCTTTTTGAAGTAATTTTCTGAAATGCTACAGCCTAAGTGAGTCAAACTTGAATAGTATGAGTCATAACTGAGCAATTCCTAAGGAGAATTTAAATGTGGCAATATGACAATAATTGTATGAATATGGTAAGCATGCACTTTAAAACTCTAGTACATATTTAGTAGTCATTGGGAAATCTGATGTCATTGGTAAAACCAGAAAAATATCTTCAGGTTTTCTACATCCTTAACCTCAAAGGAGACAATTTACCATAAGTAAGCAACAGGGGGTAAAGTATTTCACCAGACATGTAATTCAGTAAATATATGGCATTAAATAGTGTGTGGTGGTCATTACACATAGTGAGTAAAAGTCATAATGCTCAACTACTCCAACTTGCCCTCAAAGTACAGACTACCTAATTTGGAGAAAGAAATATCGAAGTTGGTTTTGGCTGAAATAAAAATTTGAAATCATAAGCAGTCTGTGTGGTATGACAGACTATCATAATTTCCTATTGGCTCTATGTATGAGTTATAGGGACGAATATATGTCAATATTTTAATTCTGGGACAGAAACATAATTATTAGTTTGAGCCATCTGAAATTGCTGATATTTGGTCATGTTTTACCTAAAAAGTAGCTATTTTATAAGGTTCATTGTAAATCATTTGGTCAATAGTTGGCTTTTTACAAACACTCAAAAAGAGTATTGTTATTTAGAAATGAAGAAGCTTTCTATATTTTTACACATTTGCAGTTAATGAATTGGTGTTTAGAGGAATGAGCTTAAAATGTAAAACAAATAAATTACTGGTGATGCATAAGATTTGCCTCCAAAATATGAGCAGTATCACTTATTCAAAGAGATTGAAATTTTAGGAGTATGCATTCTCTTCTATTTGAAAAATAATATAATTAGAAAGATATTCCATGTTTCAACTATTATATATGCATTAATATACTGTATAATATTTTGAAAACAGATGTTGAAATGGAAAATTAGAAAAATGTGCTGCAGATGTTTAGAAAGCAATACTTTTTCTTTAATGGGAGTAATTTAATGCTAATAAAAATACTTTGCTAATAGAACAACCATATGATCCAGCAGTTCCACTTCTGGAAATACATCCAAAAGAAACCAAAATGCTAACTTCAAAATGTACTTGCACCCCCATGTTCATAGCAGCATTATTTGCAATAGCTAAGACATGGAAACAACCTAAGTATCCACTGATAGATGACTGGATAGAGGAAGCTGTTTTATATACAATGGAATATTATTTAGCCATAAAAATGAGTAAACCCTGCCATTTGTGACAACATAGACAGACCTCGAAGGCATTATGCTAAGTCAGAGAAAGAAAAACACTGTATGATCTCACTTATGTATTGAATCTTAAAAAACAAAACAAAATACTAAGCTCATAGAAAAAGGGATCAGATTTATGGTTAGCAGAGGTGGGGATTAAGGTGAGGGGAAATTGGAGGAAAATGGCCAAAAGGTACAAATTTCCAGATATAACATAAATAAGTACTAGATATGTAAGGTACAACATATAGGAAAGTTGTTAAGAGAGTAGATCATGAGAATTTTCATCACAAGGAGAAACATTTTTTTTCTTTTTATTGTATCTATGTGAAATGATGGGTGTTAATCAAACCGATTGTGGTAGTTATTACATAATATATGTAAACCAAACCATCATGCTATACACCTTAAACGTAAGAAAACACTTTGCTAACATTTAAAATTATGAGGTTTAGGAACCAAATGTCACACAATTTAATTAATAACTTCTACACAAGGCTTGTAATAGAAAAATAAGCAATTTGAAAAGATTACTTTCCTGTTAATCATCTCAGAGCCTTAGTAAGACCTACAGTTGTGTGGTCAATGTTTGATTTACTGTAGAATTAAAGAATTAAAATCATAGAACTGCCATTCTTCCAGAAATTATTTATTCACTTAGCAGAGCAAAAATTGGAATACCCTAAGTAGAGAAAAGACATGAGTTCAAGATAAAAAATAATTATACACAAAAATAATAGTGCCTACTCAAACACTGCCCAACAGATCTTGCTTTGAAGATGCATTTGGGTTTGATTTTTATTGCTACAATGGATAGCCATGGACACTAGAAATATTTAAAATTATAAGTTGTAGAGCACAAAACAGAAGTATTTTTAAGATTAAAATAGTTACCATGATTCATTATTTATTATTTTTAGCTTTTGGCACAGCATAATAACTCCCTTTCATGTAGTTTCCCTCAGGGATGAGTGAAGGAAGGTAAAGTTTATCAAGCAAAAGCTCTTGGCCTTTGTAATAGGAAAGACAGGAACCTGTCATTCTGCAGTGCGTTCAGTAATTGGCTGAGCACTTAGCGGAAGGTCTGTGTTTTTAGAGCAGAACCTGGAGCTGAACCGAATTGTTCATGTAACAAAGAGTGGGACAATGAAGTTCATGAGGATGATGCAAGAAGGAAAGAGTCAAGCCACCTGCAAAGCTGAATTCATGGTTAGCGGAAGAGAGACCTTGTGGCCGAAATCTAGGGAAAGGTTGCATAGAACTATGAGTGAAATCTATGTACGACTCCCTGAGAACTTGTAAATCTTCAGTAAAAATACCCAAATCATAATATGTTTGCTATAATCATCTATGTTATAATTATCTAATTATAATATGTTTGCCTTAATTATCTTATTAAAATTTCACAACAATCCTAGCAGATACATGTTCTCAATTGCATCTGAAGAAACTAAGGCCCAGAGAAATTAAGTAATAGCCTATGAAAGGACATAGGATGTAAAGTGGTAGTAAGTCATACAATTTTGTATCAGATCTCAGGTTCAAAATTTTCTATGCTTTCTGCCATCATAATGTCTTCCATCATAGCAATTTAATTTTATCTGATACTTTATGTGCAAAACCACAACCTATGTACACTGTGCTGTTGTAAGAGATCAGAAAATAACCAGTGTTTTGATCCACCTAATTTGAAATCTATCTTTCCTTAGAATACTGTAAAGAAAAGCTATTTGTGCCTTCTGGTTTGTAGATGGTAGAGGAGAACCACCCAGTCATTTACCCTGGCATTCTTGGCAAAGAGAAAAGTTATAATCATTTCACAAAATTGGTGGTCATGATATACAAGGAATAAAGGTTTACCTAGTTCCTGAAATATCTATGCTACTTGTCCATGTTCACAAACTGGTAGAGAATTACACCCAGCTCTCTTCAGATCCTCCATGAATTTTGTTGTCTGGGTTTGGATCCACTGGAAAAAATCTAGGAAATTTGAAGTAAAATCACAGGAAAGCCACTCACGACATGCTTAAATAGTTGGAAATTGAGATTTTTAAGGAAAGTTTGAGATTGTTCAGGCTAGAGAGGAAAGCGTGAGCTGTTATTTATTAGTTCTTTTCAAGTATGGAATTAATTTTTTCCATACAAGGGAAATTAATCATCTGTTTTCTCACCACATTATAGAAAGAATTATTGGAAGGGCTTAAGATTTAGGTTAGCCAAGAAGAATTTCCTGATCATGAAAATGGTTAAGTATTAGAATTGGTAACTGGCCAAATATTTGGAATCTCTCCTTTCATTCCATTAAGACAAGGCTAGACTTTGGTTTCAGAGAATTACAGAGTTTTAAGGACAGAACTGATCATCATACTTAGTATCTTTTCTTTACAAAGGCTTTGAGCGGTTAAGCAACTGATAGTTAACACTCAAATTTGATTCATCTAAAATTGTCTTTTTGACCAAAAGCTACACAGATTTTGTCTTGTCTAATGTGTAACTCATGTAAAAGGGATATTGTTTTAATAGAGAATTAAGTGTATACCAAATAGCTAGTAGTAGTGGTATTTTTTTCTCTAAATTTTTTTAAAAAGAGATGATTCATCTTTTGGTCAACTGGTAAAATGTTCCTTGTGTATTCTTTAAAGTTTATTCCCAGAAAAAAAGCATAGTTTTCTATATTTTCACTTACAGTTGAGAAATTTATTTTGTTTTAAACAATTCATCACCAGCAAATCTACACTTGTGAAACATATGGATTTTTTTTCTAAACCTCAGATACATTAATTCTCATTGCTTCTTACTTCTTGGAGTAGGATGTTTGTCTGAAAATTTTTTTCTAAGTGAGGAGTATGCTGAATAAAATTTACTCAGATGACTAATATAAAAATAGCATGAGGTCTGGAAACAATTTAAGCTTCTGCCACATATTCAGTAAGCCAGAGAAATGGTGCTGGAACTACTGACAATTTTAGGCAACGAAATGAAATTTTATTCAAAGAGAAGAGAATGTTATATCTTAGAAATGAAATGATAGCTTTGTTTCTTGTGGAAATAATGCCAATTTTCTTTAAAATTTTTTAAAATGGTGAATGAAAAAAAAAAAAAAGGCGATTGTAAGAAGTGACCCATACTTATGAAGAGCTTCTCTTTTAAAATAAAAAATTCTGTGACCCAACGGGTATCAGAAAAAACAAACCAGAACTCTATCTGAAAAACATTTACTGAATGTGGAAAAAAAAAGAATGGATAATATAATTTTTAATGCCAGTTTGGGGGCAGAGAGACATATGAAGCCTAACTATGTGGAGATACATCTTTTTAAAATTAATTTTTTAATTTAATATATTGGGATAATATTGATTAATAAAATTATATAGGTTTCAAATGTATAGTTCTGTATTACATCACCTATATATTGCATTGTGTGTTCACTACCCATCAACTTCATTAGCTATTGGGGAAATGCAAATCAAAACCACAATGAGATACCATATCATACCTGTTAGAATAGCTATTATCAACAATACAAGTAATAACAAATGTTAGAGAGGTTGTGGAGAAAAAGGAACCTTCATACACTGCAGTTGGGAATGTAAATTGGTACAAATACTATGGAAAACAGTATGGAGATATATCTTTGTGCTAAATAGTCAATAAGACAACATAGAAGGAATCATAATTTATAAAAAAAGGAAAAAAGAAAAAATGGATTGGTTAAAAGCCCTGAGTTGTGAAATCAACTACAATATATAACATAATGGCAAGACTCTTGTGGTGATGAGTTTGGTTGGCCAACTTAGTTTGCTAGAGTCATTTTCATATTTGGCCAAATGACTTTTAGTAAACTACTTATTCTTGACTGTAAAATAATTTTTGTAAACATAAATAGAACGTAAGACCTATCAGCTATATTTACTTTAGTGCTGGTTTGTTAAGTGGAGTCAGCTTGCTCTCATGAGCCATGTCTCTAAGAGAATATAGAATCCCAGACTTAGGCGTCAACCTCCATTCGACTCTGCATTTGGTATTCTGGATCCTCAATTCCCTGGCATTCTTATTATTTAAAAATGATAGGTACATGACATGGGAATTAATTCCCTTTTATTCCTATTTTCATTGCTCCTATTTTCTTCCTCACCCCTTAGGCAACAATTTAAATGTATTTAATGTGTATCTTTTCATTTGTGTGTGTTTTTGCAAAATGTGTATTTTTGTGCATAGATTTTTAACAAATGAATATCTACACATTTTAGTTTTGCAAAGTGTCATATTGTTGAGATTCATCCACACAGAAACATTGAAATATGTGCATCCAATTTATTTTTTGGAATGGTTGCCTAATACTTCACAGTGTGCATCCACCATATTTTACCTGTCCACTTTTCTAGTAATGGATATGCAATTTGCCTCCAACTTCCCAGCACCTCATATTAAACTATAATAAGTATTTTCAGAGTTGTTATTATATAAATATCCAAGAATGTTGGATATATGTAGGTGTGTGTGTATGTGCATGTATACACATATGTATATATGTAGAATGGCTGGCTCATAGATGATCTGTATACTTCATTTGACTAGCGAGAGAATGCTCTTTTGAAGCAATAATTTAAAGTATGTTTCTTGAGGAGTTTCTGTCTGTCTGGTCTCCAGACAGAAAATCAATCTGGATACAGTGGCCTTAAATGACACATTAGACCAGTTGGATTTAATCAATATTTTTAGAGCATTTCACCTCAAAGGAGCAGACTATACATTCTTCTCAGGGGAACATGAAACGTTTTCCAAGATAAACCACATACTAGGCCACAAAACAAGTCTCAATAAATTTAAGAAGACTGAAATCATATCAAGTGTCTTCTCTGACCACAATGCTCTGAAACTAGAAATCAATTACGAGAAGAAAACTGGAAAACACAAACACATAACATGTTACTAAATAATGAATAGGTCACCAGTGAGGTCAGGAAGAAATCAAAAGATACCTTGAGAGAAATGAAAACACAATGACCAAAATATGTGGGACATAGTGAAAGCAGTCCTGAGCAATGCAGGCAATGCAGACAATTCATAGCAATGCAGGCCTACCTCAAGAAACAAGAAAAATCTCAAATCAACAGTCTATCTTTACACCTATGGGAACTGGAAAAATAACAGCAAAATAAGCCCAAAGGGAGTACAAGGAAGGAAATAATAAAGATTAGAGTGAAAATAAATGAAATAGTGACAAAAAAAAAAAATCAATGAAACTAAGAGCTGGTTTTTTGAAAAGATAAACAAAATTGACAAACCTTCAGCTAGACTCATCAAGAAAAAGAGAGCGAGGACCAAATTAATAAAATAAAAAATGAAAGAGGAGAGGTGACAGCAGATACCACAGAAATGCCAAAAATTTTAAGAAAATACTATGAGCAACTATATGCCAACAAATTAGACTATCTGGAAGAAATGGATAAATTTCTAGAAGCATACAATCTTCCAAGGCTTAATAAAGAAGAAACAGAAAATCCGAATAGACCGATTACTAAAAACAAAATTGAATCAGTAATCAACAAACAAAAGCCTTGAACAAGGTGGCTTCACAGGGGAATTTTACCAAATAATCAAAAAAGAATTATCTGGGGCCAGCCTGGTGGTTCAGGTGGTTGGAGCTCCATGCTCCTAATTCTGAAGGCTGCGGTTCAATTCCCACATGGGCCAGTGGGCTCTCAACCACAAGGTTGCCAGTTCAATTCCTCGAGTCCCGCAAGGGATGGTGGGCTCCGCCCCCTGCAACTAAGATTGAACATGGCACCTTGAGCTGAGCTGCCTCCTGGATGGCTCAGTTGGTTGGAGTGTGTCCTCTCAACCACAAGGTTGCTGGTTCGACTCCCGCAAGGGATGGTGGGCTGCGCCCCCTGCAACTAGCAACGGCAACTGGACCTGGAGCTGAGCTGCGCCCTCCACTACTAAGACTGAAAGTACAACAACTTGAAGCTAAACGGCACCCTCCACAACTAAGATTGAAAGGACAACAACTTGACTTGGAAAAAAAGGCCTGGAAGTACACACTGTTCCCCAATAAAGTCCTCTTCTCCTTCCCCAATAAAATCTTAAAAAAAATAAAATAAAATAAGAATTACCACCTCTTCTTAAACTAGTCCAAAATTTCCAGAAGGAGGTAAGGCTTCCAACCTCATTTTATGAGGCCACTATCACCCTGATTCCCAAAACAGACAAAGACATTACAAAAAAAGAAAACTATAGGCCAATATCCCTAATGAACATAGATGCAAAAATTCTCAACAAAATATTAGTAAACCTAGTTCTGCAATACATTAAAAAGATCACACAACACAACCAAGTGGGATTCATTTCTGGTATGGAAGGTTGGTTCAATATCCGTAAATCAATTAACATGATATACCACATTACAAAATGAAAAATAAAAATCATATGGTCATTTTTTTCTGCATATCAATAGATGCAGAAAAGGCATTTGACAAAATCCAGCATCCATTTATGATAAAAACTCTCAGGGAATAGAGGGATCATATCTCAACATAATAAAGGCCATATATAATAAACTCATAGCTAGCATCATACTCAATGGGGAAAAGCCAAAAACATTCCCCCTAAGATTAGGAACAATACAAGGTTGCCCACTTTTCACCACTTTTATTCAACATAGTTCTGGAAGTTCTAACTATAGCAATTGGATAAGAAAAAGAAATAAAAGGCATCCAAATTGGAAAGGAGGAAGTAAAATTGTCATTATATGTAGATGACATGATACTATATAGACAGAATCCCAAAGACTCCACCAAAAAACTATTAGAACTGATAAATGAATTTAGTAAAGTAGCAGGATGCAAAATTAATATTCAGAAATCTGTTGCATTTGTATACACCAAAAACAAACTATCAGAAGGAGAAATTAAGAAAACTATCCCATTTATACTTGCTTCAAAAACAATAAAATACTTAGGAATAAATTTAACCAAGTTAGTAAAAGACCTGTACTAAGAAAATTATAAGACATTAAAGAGAAAAATTAAAGAAGATACAAATAAATGGAAACATATACCATGATCATGGATAGGAAGAATTAATATAGTTAAAATGTCCATACTACCTAAGGCAATATATAGGTTCAGTGCAATCTTTCTCAAATTACAATGACATTTTTCACAGAACTAAAACATGTAATCCTAAAATTTATATGGAACCATAAAAGACCCCAAATAGCCACGACAATCTTGAAAAATAAGAACAAAGTGGGAGGCATCACGCTACCTAATATCAAATCATACTACAAGACCATAGTAATCAAAATAGCATGGTATTGGCATAAAAACAGACACATAAATCATGGAAAAAAAGGGAGAGCCCAGAAATAAATCTATGCCTATATGGCCATTTAATCTGAGAGTGGAAGCAAGAATTTACACTGGGTGAAGACAGTCTATTTAATAAATGGTGCTGGGAAAACCGGTCAGCCACATGCAAAAAAATGAAGCTGGACCACTTTCTTACACCATATACAAGAATAAATTCAAAATGAATTAAATACTTAAACATAAGCCCTGAAACCACAAAACTCCTAGAAGAAAATATAGGGAGTAGATTTGCAGACATTACCCTTAGTAATATTTTTACTGATATATCCCCTTGGGCAAGGGAAGCAAAAGAAAAAATAAACAGGTGGGATTACATCGGACTAAAAGTTTTTTCATAGCAAAGAAAACCAATAATAAAATAAAAAGGCATCCTACTGAATGGGAGAAGATATTTACCAATGATATAGCTGATAAGGGGTTAATATCCAAAATTTATTGAAAAAAACTCATACAACTCAACACCAAAAACAAATAAACAAAAACAAAAAAACCCCACCAACCAACCTGATTAAAAAATGGGCATAGCGCATGAAGAGACATTTCTCTAAAGAGGATATACAGATGGCCAGCAGACATATGAAAAAATACTCAAAGTCACTAATCATTAGAGAAATGCAAATAAAAACCACCACTTCACCCTTGTCAGAATTGTTATCATCAGTAAATCAACAAAGAGCAAGTGCTGGCAAGGATGTGGAGAAAAGAAAACCCTGATGCACTGTTGGTGGGACTGCAGATTGGTGCCCCTACTATGGAAAACAGTATGGAGGTATCTCAAAAAATTGAAAATGGAACTACCTTATGATCCAGCAATTCCACTTCTGGGTATCTCTCTAAAGAGCTCCAAAACACTAATGCAAAAAAAAATAAAAAAAAAATTGTGCCCCTATGTTTATTACAGTGCTATTCACAATAGCCGAGATATGGAAACAACCGAAATGCCCATCCATAGACGATTGGATAAAGAAACTGTGTTACATTTATACAATGGAGTATTACTCAACCATAAAGAAAAATGAACTCTTACCACTTGCAACGACATGGATGGACTTAGAAAATATTATGTTAAGTGAAATAAGTCAGACAGAGAAAGACATACCATATGATCTCACTTATATATGGAATCTAAAGAACAAATTAATGAACAAACAAAACAGAAATAGACTCAGAGGTATAGGGAAAAAAAACAACTGATGGTTGCTAGATGGGAGGAAGGTGGAGATAGGGGAGAAGGTAAAGTGATTAGAAAGTACAAATTAGTAGTCATAATATAGCCATGGGGATATGAAATACAATTTGGGGAATACAATCAATAATGTAAAGGAAATGTAGGGTGCCAAATGGGCACTGGACTTGTTAGGGAGAACACTTCATAGACTGTGTAGATGCCTGACCATTGTGCTATACACCTGAAGTTGAAGTTGAATAATAATTCAATTATACTTAAATATAAATTATATATATGTATATGTATATATACATGTTGCCTTACAGCTGCCAAACCGTTTGTTCACCCGCACTCTTCCCAGGGTTTCACAAGGGAGTGCTTCAGCAAACTGAGGCCCGATGGAATTACATCAGTCCTTCCCCTTCAATGGATTCCTTGGAGATGTGCGTGTGTGAAGGCAAAGTACAAGCTGGAACACAATGGGAACTTTCAGAAAGACAGCCAGCAGGCTACTAACACACAGATCTTGAGATTAACCATCTTTTATCTCTTTAGAAGTTTACCAATAAAAATTACGCGTTGGCCCAATTTGGAGTTCAGTCCCTGAGGCTGATCCCCTCGCCCCGAGCTTTGCACTCTAATCTTGCTACTGTCTTTTTTTGACCCTGCGCTGCACTTCTCCCTCCCCACAACCCTTGTGTGGGACGCGACATATACATATACATATATATATATACACACACACACATCTATACATATATACACACATATATGTATATATATTCACACACATATATATACATATACATATATATATTCACGGGATGTGGAATACAACTTAGGGAACATAGTCAATGGAATTGTAACAGTTATGTGCTCTGTTAGGGGTTAGTAGATTGGGGAGGATATCACATTGTGAGGGGTGTAAATGTCTATTACATTGTTTTGTACACCTGAAACTTTTTGAAAAAGTATCTTTTTACAGCAATTTTATTGAGGTATAAGTCATATGGCATAAATTCACCCTTTTAAAGTGTACAATTCAGTGTCTTATAGTCTATTCACAGAGTTTAAGCCGCACCACTATTGAATTTTAGAACAGTTTCATCACCCCTAAAAGAAAACCTGTACCAGTCACTCTCCACCCTACTGCCTCCTCCCCCAGCAGCAACTAATCTACTTTCTGTTTGTATGTATTTGCCTATTCTGGACATTTCATTTATATGGAATGGACTTTTGTGTCTGGTTTCTTTTATTTAGCATAATGTTTTCATTATGCCATGTGATAGCATATATCAGTACTTTATTTCTCTTAGTGGCTGAATAATATTCCATTGTATGTATTTACCATGTGAATACTTACCTATTATCAGTGATGGACATTTGGGTTGTTTTCACCTTTTGACTATTATTGACTAATAAAATTGGGGTTTGAATATTGGTGTACATGTTTTCAGTTTTCCTGGGTATATACCTAGGAGTGGAATTGTTGGGTCAGGCACTTGCTGACTATCTCTAAAAGAGGCAGCACCATTTTACATTTCTATTAGTGAGTGTATAAAGGTTCCAGTCTCTCTACTTCCTCGTCAACACTTGTTATGGTTTGTATTGTGAGTCTAGCCATGCTAGTGGATGTGAAGTTGTATTTCATGGTGGTGTTGATTTGCATTTCCCTGGTGGCTAATGATGTTGAGCATCTTTTCATATGCTTATGAGCCATTTGTATATCTTCTTTTGAGAAATGTCTATTCAGATCTGCTGTGGGTTGAATAGCATCTCCTAAAAAGATTTGTTGTATCTAACTTCCTGGTACTTTGGAATGTAATGACTTCATTTGGAAATAGGGTCTATTTTGTTCTTTTGTTGATTGTTCTTTTGGTGTCATACAAGAAACCAGTGTCTTATCCAAGATCACTAAGATTTACATCAACATTTTCTTTTAAGAGTTTTATAGTTTTGTTCTTAATCACTTAGGTCTATTATTCATATTGAATTAGTTTTTCCTGTTTTTGAACTTGGTATAAATATAATCATACAGTAAATGTGCTTTTTAGTCTGCCTTCTTTCTAGTAACATTATGTTTGTAAGATTTATATGTGCTGGTGCAAGTAGTTGATACACGCTATTTACTCATTTTTACTCTTGATGGGCATTTGCATTGTTTCTGAATTGGCATTATTAAAATTTTGCTGCTTTGGAACATTCTTGTACGTGAATCCTGGTGTTTATATTATAGAGTACAGTATACAAAACCATAGTCAGTTACATGTTTTTCAAATATATTCTCCTAGAGTGGCTTGTATTTTAATTTTTTGGTCATTTTAATTATAATTAATTTTATGATTTATATTTTTGTGTTTCAGAAAAGTCAGAAAAATATTTTATATTTTTTCTAGAATAAAATAATGCTTTTCTCATTATTATTATTGTTTTTTCTTTCAAGTTCTTATTTTGGTTCCTTTACTTCTTTCTCTCTCTCTCTCTTTTTTTTTTTGTGTGTGACATTTGATATTATTTTATATTGATTTCAGGTGGACAGCCAAGTGGCTAGACATTTATCTAATTTATAAAGTGATCCTACTGACTAGTACCCACCTGGCACTATACATAGTTATTACCACATTATTGATTATACCTATTCCCTATACTTTCCTTTACATCCTCATGACTATTTTGTAACTACCAATTTGTATTTGTTAATCCCTTCACCTTTTTCACCCTGTCCCTAACCCCCTTCCCATATATCACACCAATAGATCTAATAACCATCTGACACCATATATAGTTATTGCAATATTGTTGATTATATTTCTTATGGTATACCCTACATCCCCATGACTACTGTGTAACAACCAATTTGTACTTCTTAATCCCTTCCCCTTTTTCACCCACCCCTAACACCCCTCCCATCTGGCAACCATCAAAATGTTCTCTCTATCTATGAGTTTGTTTCTCTTTCATTTGTTTATTTTGTTATTTAGATTCCACCTATAAGTGAAATCATATGACATTTGTCTTTGGCTATCTGACTTACTACACTCAGAACAGTACTTTCTAGGTCCATCCATGTTGTCGCAGATGGCAGGATTTCATTGTTTTTTATGATTGAACAATATTCCATTGTCTATATGTGCCACCTCTTCTTTATTTGTTCATCCATTCAGGTACACCCAGGTTGCCTTCATATCTTGGCTATTGTAAGTAATGCCTCAATGAACATATGGATACACATGTCCCCTCAAAGTAGTGTTTTGGGATTCTTTGGATAAATACCCAGAAGTGGGATTACTAGGTCCTTCTTTGTCTCTTGTTATAGTCTTTGTTGTAAAGTCTATTTTGCCTAAGCATTGCTACCCCACCTTTTGTTGTTGTTGTTGTTGTTCCATTTTCATGAAATATCTCTTTCCCATCCTTTTACTTTCAGTCTGTATGCGTCTTTCAATCTGCAGTGAGTCTCTTGTAGGCAGCATATTCATATTCATTCAGTCCCCCTATCTTTTGCTTGGAACATTTAATCCATTTACATGGAAAGTAATTGTTGATGGGTGTGTAGTTATTGCCATTTTATTATTCATATTTTTTATTTATTTTATTTATTTTTTCATCTTAAAGAAGTCCCTCTAAGATTTCTTGTAATACTTGTTTGGTGGTGATTAACTCCTTTCGCTTTTTGTTGTCTGGGAAGCTCTTTATCTGTCCTGCAAATCAAAATGATAGCTTCTCTGGGTAGAGTTATCTTGGTTGTAGGTCCTTGCATTTCATTACTGCTGTTGAAAAATTGGCTGACAGTATTATGGGAGCTCCCTTGTAGGTAACTGCTTTTCTCTTGCTGCTTTTAAGATTCTTTCTTTGTCTTTAAACTTGGTGTTTCAATTATGATGTGTCTGGTGTGGCCTGTTTGTGTTCATCTTGTTTTGGACTCTCTGTGTTTCCTGGGCTTGAATATATGTTTCCCTCACCAGGATAGGGAAGTTTTCAGTCATTATTTCTTCAAACAGGTTTTCAATCCCTTGCTCTCGCTCTTCTCCTTCCCTATGATGAGAATGTTGGAATGCTTGATATTGTCTCTGAGGTCCCTTAAACTATCCTCATTTTTTTGGATTATTTTTTCTTTTTGCTGTCCTGATTGGGTGTTTTCTGCTACCTTATCTTCTAAATTGCTGATTCAATCCTGTGCTTCATCTAATCTGTTGATTCTCTCTAATGTATTTTTCATTTCTGTTATTCTTTATTTCTGACTGGTTCTTTTTAATTTTTTCTATCCCCATTTTTATGTTTCCTATGTCTTTGTTGAAGTCCTCCCTGAGATCATTGAGCATCCTTATAACCAGTGTTCAAAACTCTGAGTCTGGTAGATTGCTTGTCTTCATTTTGTTTAGTTCTTTTTCTGGAGCTTTGTTCTGTTCTTTTATTTGGGAGATATAACTCTGTCTCCCAATTTTGGTTGCCTCCTTATGTTTGTCTTTATGTATTACATAGGGCTGCTATGTCTCCCGGTCTTAGTAGATTGGGCTTATGTAATAGATGTGCTATGGAGCCCAGTGATGCAGTCTTCCTGCTCACCTGAGCCACTCCAAGTGTGTCCCTTGTGTGGGTTGCGTGTGCCCTCCTTTTGTAATTGAGGCTTGGTTGCTGTTTGCATGTCAATAGGAGGGATTGACCTTTGGGATCATTGGTTGTAAAGACTGGCCATGGCTACAGTAGAGGAGTTGTGGTACAGGGGCTTATCTCACAGACCAGGATCTGCCTCAGCAGAGCTCCAGTGCCTTCCCAATCTGCCCCTTGGGTGTACTGTTTTGGAGGTGGCTGGGTGATACTCCAGCTTGTTTTGAAGCTGGCCATTAAGTGTGCCTGCCCTAGGACCACCTGGGAGGGGACTCCCTACAGGTCAAGTTCAGCCACAGCCTGTGCCCTGCCCAGGGCCACCCAGCAAGAGCAACAAAGCAATCCGCAGATGGCTGTCACCTGGGCCATGCTTGGAAATGCCTTGAGAGGCCAGGCTATGAACCAAGGCCAGCTGCTACTAGTGCCTGCTTTAGGGCTGCTCAGCCAGAGGTACTGGACATGCTCAAGGCAGATGTTGCTTGTCTGGGTCCCACAAACTTTTGAGAGATCCTAGGAAAGGCTGAAGCATGAGTCAAGGCAGACAGTTTGTACAAAAAGCCACTGAAAGCAGCTTGGGTGTGCCTGAAAGTTGGGAGGAGTGGAGTCTCAGAATCACCATGGTGTGCTAAATGAGTGGTGTCAGCTGTCATAATGGAGAATCAGATATGGTGGCTGCTTGCATCTGCATGCTAGGAAGGAGGAGGTCTCAACAAAGAAACAATGGCTTCTCCCAGCTCCTCTGTCCAGGAGAAAGTTGCCCCTCCAGCCCTTGCCCTGGAGCAGACAACTCACTTCTCCCCTCCAACCCCCCATATGTCCCTGTCACTTCTCCAGCTGCTGCCTGAGCTCTGGAGCTCTGAGCCACTGATTCCATCAGTGAAGAAATGTGTGTGTGGTCCATTTAAGAGGAGTGTGTGGGACTCTAGCTGCCCTCTGTCTTGCTCAGCCACAATCTCCACTGGTTTTCACAACCAGAAATTATGGGACGTCTCTTTCTGGCACTGGAACCCTGGGCTGGTGAGCCTGGTATTGCACTGGGACCACTTGCTTTTTTGGGGGGGTACTTCTGCAGCAGAGATATCCCTACTGATTTTTAATGATCACATGTAGGTGTGGGACCAGGCCTTTCCACATCTCTGCCCCTTCTACCAGTCTTGAGGTGGTTTCTTCTGTGTGCCCTTAGTTGAAGAGCTTCAGTTTAGCCAGATTTCAGGCAATTCTCAGTAATGGCTGTTTTGTAGTTTAGTTGTAATTTTGATGTGGTTATGAGAGAAGGTAAGCACTGCATTTACCTACTCCACCATCTTGACTGGAACTCCCTTGAATTTTCAATTTACATTAAATAGTTCATCTTTTCCTCATTGCTTTTCAATGCTCTGTAATTTATATACAAAATGTATGCATGAATTTGTTACTGAGTTCTCCATTCTGTTCCATTGCATCATTTGTCTTTTGTTGAACAAATATCACATCTTAGTTATTATTTAGTTGAATTTTAGAATACACTTGTTAATTTATACAGACAATAATACCATGATATATTGTCCAGTGAAGATTATAATATAATATAATATAATATAAAATATATAACATAACATAATTTACAATATAAAATATTATATAATCTCCAATCTAATAACTGTGTAGTGGTATCTCATTTATCTGCTATATCTTTTGCATATTTTCTCCCAGTATGGCATGTTGTTTTATTCTCTTGACAGTGTATTTCACACAGAAATCTTTTATTTTATTTTGATTAAGTCTAGCTAATCAATTATTTCTTTCATGGATCATGCCTTTGGTATTGTATCTAAAAAGTCATCGCCAAACCCAAGTTCATCTAGACTTTCTACTATATTATCTTCTTGGAATTTTATAATTTTGAGTTTTACATTTAGGTCTGTGATTCATACTGTGTTAATTGTTGTGAGCGAAGTAAAGTCTGTATCAAGATTCTTTTTTTGTGTGTGTATGTAGATGTCCAATTGTCCTAACACCATTTGTTGAAAAGTCTCATCTTTTCCCTATTGTGTTTCCTTTGCTCCTTTGTCAAAGATCAGTTGACTGTATTTATGCTGGTCTATTTCTGGGCTTTCTACTCTGTTCCATTAATCTGTTTATCTGTTCTTTCGCCAGTACCACACTATCTTAATTACTGTAGCCTTATAGTAAATCTTGAAGTCAGGTAGTATCAGTACTCCAACTTTGTTCTTGTCCTTCAATATTGTGTTAGCTATTGTGAGTCTTTTGCCTCTTCATATAAACTTTAGAAGCAGTTTCTCACTATCCATAAAATAACTGGGGTTATTGATTAGAATTTGCTAGACTTTTGATTGGGATTTCATTGAATCTATAAATCAAGGTGAGAGGAATTGATATATTGATAATATTTAGTCTTCCTCTCCATGACCAGAGGATTATTACCTCCATTTATTTAGTTATTTGATTTCATTCCTCAGTTTTCAGTTTTGCTCATATAGATCTTGTACATGTTTTGTTACATTTCTACGTAAGTATTTTGTTTCTGGTTGTGCTAATTAATAGTATTGTGTTTTTAATTTTATCCACTCGATTATTGCTGGTACATAGGAAAGCAATTAAGTTTTGTATACTAACTTTGTATCCTTCAATCCTGCTCTCATTGATTATTATTTCCAGGAGTTTTTCTTTGATTCTTTTGGATTCTCTACAAACATGACCATGTCATCCGCAAACAAAAGCACTTTTATTTCTTTTTTCCTAATACACACACACACACACACACACACACACACACACACACACACATATCTTTTATTTCCTTTCATTTTTCTTATTATGTTAGCAATGGCTTCCAGTATAATGTTGAAAGGCCATGGTGAGAGAGGACATTCTTGCCTTGTTCCTGATCTTAGTGTGAAAGTTTCAAGTTTCTTACTATTCAGTTTGTTGTTAGCTGTAGATTTTTTGTAGATATTCTTTACTAAGTTGAGGGAGGGTCCTCTCTATATAGTCTACCAAGTTTCTTTCTTTCTTTCTTTCTTTTTTTAATCATGAATGGGTGTTGGATTTTGTGAAATTCTTCTTTTGCATCTATTGAAATGATCATATTTTTCTTTAGCCTATTGATGTGATGGATTGCATTAGTTAATTTTTGAATGTTGAACGAGGCTTGCATACCTGGATAAATCCCACTTGATCAGTATCTATAATTCTTTTTATAAATTGTTGGCTTAGATTTACTAACCTTTTGTTGAGGTTATTTATATCTATGTTTATTGAGCGATATTGGCCTGCATAGAGTTAATATTCCTTTATTATCCTTTTAATGTCCGTGGGATCTGTAGCGATGTGCCCTTTCATTTCTGATATTAGTAATTTGTGTCTTCTCACTTTTTTTTCTTAGTTATCCTAGCTAGAGACTTGTTAATTTTAGGGATCTTTTCAATGGACCAGCTTTCGGTTTCATTGATTTTTTTTTCTATTGATTTCCTATTTTCAATTTCATTGATTCCTGCCCTAATTTTTATTATTTCTTTTCTTCTCCTTATTTGGATTTAATTTTCTCCTTTTTTTCTCATTTCCTGAAGTGGAAGCTTAGATGATTCATTTTAGATCTTCTTTTCTAACATGTGCATTCAGCACTATACATTTTGCCTCCAAGCATTGCTTGTCTGCATCCCACAAATCTTGATAACTTGTGTTTTCATATTCATTTAGTGGAAAATATTTTTAAATTTCTTTTGAGATTTCTTCTTTGGTCCATGTGTTATTTAAAAGTGTGTTTTTTAATCTCCAAATATTTTGGGATTTTTCCAGCTGCCTTTCTGTTATTGATTTTTAGTTTAATTCCGTTGTGGTCTGAAAAGCAAACATTGTGTGATTTCTGTTCTTTTAAATTTATTAAGGTTTGTTCTATGGCCCAGAATGTGGTCTATCTTGGTGAACATTCATATGAGCTTGAAAATAATATGTGTTGTGTTGTTGTTGGATGAAATAGTCTCTAGATGTCCATTGTATCCAGTTGATTGATGGTGTTGTTGAGTTCAACTATGTCCTCATTCACTTATTGTCTGCTAGATCTGTCCATTCTGAAAGTGGATTCAACTATTGAATTCTTATTACCCCTCTCCCTATGAGAAGCATGAGAGGATTTTTCTCTAATATTCACTGTGAGAACATCATAGAACTTCAGGAGGTAAAATCCACAAAATGATGGTGGTCCCCCAGATGACTGGGTCCCCTTTGAATTTTTATTTCTCAGACTTGCCCACATTGAGTCTCTAGCAATTTATCAATTATAGTTCAGGAGTTTCTATGCTGGCACTAGTTTCTATAGAGGTTTCTGCTCAAATAGGTTGTGATTCTCTGTATTTGTCTGTTGGTCTCTCCAATTTGGTGGACAGTGGTTTGCCCTATGATACAACCTCTCTGACAGATCCATGATAAATTGTTGACTTTTCAGTTTGTTCAGCTTTTTACTTGTTAAGATGGAGTAGCCTGGCCAGAAACTGGAAGTTCTTGTGAGCTTTTGTTGGAATAATGTTAAATATATCTCTTGAGGAAAACAGACATGGTAATATTACCAAGTTTTATTCTCAGTAAGCATAGTAAATCTCTCAATTATTTAGATTTCCTTTAATGAGTTTCAATAAAATTTTATAATATGCTTCATGACACTCTTTCAGTATATTTTGTATGTTTTCCTTTGGTTCTTTGTGGTTCTTTTTACTGTTATAAATGATATCATTTTTTAGACATTTGTAGCTAAATGTAGGCATGCAATTGATTTTTGAGTATAATTTAAAATTTGTCTTTCTGTTTTGATTTTTAAGTTATTTTCCTTGTAGACAGAGATTATAGTTTATGTAATTCCAGTTCTCTGAACTTTAAAATATTTGTAACAGCACATATAAGTTTTCTTACAATCTTCCCAGAGGAGCTAGTCCATATCTCTCCATAAATCGAAGATTGATTCTAAGGGGACTAGGTTTCTCCACCTAGCCCTGTGGTTCTCAAGGTTGGTGGTGGGGGTGGGGTGCTGCTCTAGTAAAATTTAGAATATTTGTAAGAGCATTTTTGGGGGGTGGAAGCTGCAGATGCTATATTTCCTGAAATGCAGAGAACAATTGTCTCACATTTTATAGGACTTGAAAGTTTTGCATCATTCATATAAATGAAAAATCCATTTTGAATTATTTGAGCCCAGAAACAGCTTCATTATATATGCAGACACAAAGTATTTTGTGTAAAATTTTAATTATAATGAATTTCTCTGGAATGCAACTGCCAAGTACATTCAGTTTGACTATAATTATTTAGCCTTTATACCTAGATGTTGAACATTAAAATGTTCTGCAATAATCAGATGAATATTGTCCTACTTATGTCCATATTGGTTGATTAAGAGTATGTATGAGGATCTTGTTTCTTATGTCACTTGGTATAGTCATGGCTGACCCCTTATATACTGAGATATATATTAGTTTTTTTAAATCTCTTTTTGTTTGCATTATAATTATGACATTATATTGATTTGCTAAAATTTGGTATGTTTAGAAGTTATATATTGTGAGAACTTCATTCCATAATAGTACAAAAGTGTTACAAGCTTCTGTTTTAAAAGAAGGCTCTGACTCACACAGTGTTTAGAATCAGTGATCTAAATAGGGAATCAGTTGTTGAAATATATAAATGGCAATTCTCTTCATAAAGAGTTTTAAAGTTTCACCCAACTCCATAAATACAGAAATTTAAGAATGGCAATAATTGTATCCTATTATACAAAAGCATTAAAAAAATTGATTTTGTCCTGATAAGATGATGGTTAAGATTTTGTGTGTGCGTGTATTTGTACATGTGTGTGCATGTGTGTGAGTGAGTTTACAATGGAAGGATTAAGGGAACTGAAGGCTTACAGAGGGAAAAAAAAACTGAAGGAGGTAAAGTTTGGACAGGTGGTTTCTTTTTTTCCCTTTGTGGCTTATATTTGGTGCTACTAATATTTTCCTTTTCAATTGGGAGGCTAGCTGGGAACAGCTCTAAAGGAATGGAATAATTTCAAATTATTTTTATGTAATGTTATGTAAAGGGTAAGCATTTGGAAACTTTGGGTTAGAATTCTTATTTTGAAACTTCTTTGAATTTGTAGATCATTAGAAATTGAAGTTAAGCTATTCAACAAACTCTTAGATGGTAAAACAAATATAGAAAATAATTGTATTTTTATGAAGAATACCGTTAACTGTGATGTGGATTCTCTAAGTTTTTATGTCTTGGGTTTATGTTAGAAAATTCTTTAACTACTTTCACACCTCCCTGTATTTGGAAATGCTTACCTCTTTCTCTAGCTCTGCTTTCAGATAGTCTGTTTAGTCTGTTGCTATAGCAGTTACTACTGTGCTTCCTAATGTTTGGCTAGAAAGTCATACTTCCGCTGTAGGTGATAGACATGGCACTTTTGCTTCAGCAGTTGGCCAAAATAAAGGATGGTATGAATGGATGGGAGGATCGTGACACTCTACCCCAAATTCTATGTGAGGGTGACCTATGTTTATTACAAGTTGAAAGAACAGGAAATCTAAGCTTGGTAATGAAGCCAAATATGTAAAGTAGTTATTGACTTTTGGAATTGAGGCCAAGAACTTGCTAGCAGACATCTGATTCATATGCATTGTATGATGGAGGAAATAGAGTTTTATGATTCACATTTTCTTCTGACCAACTGCCAGCTCTCTTTTCTGACGGACTGACCAAATGTCAGACATCCTTTGGAGATTTTTCTGGTGTTTTTAGTCAATCTGTAAATCTCATTACTTTTCTAACAGTCTTTCCAGAGCTTTTTTTTTGTATTTACTTTTCCATTATTTTCTGCATAGTTTTTCAGAGTGTATTTTACTTAAGATATTGTTTTCAACATGTGTATGAAGATATGAGTCATTTTGCTTAAAAATGTAGTTTCAAATACAGATATATAACTGGATTGCTACACCTTGATGTTTTCACTAATTCTTATTAATAAATATCAATTTGAATTAATAGGAATACTGAAGATGATGAATGGATTCTGTTGATTATGAATTACATTATGCATGTTTTTATTCTCAATAATTTTGCATAGAAAAGTTTGGGTGAAGTGTCAGGTTAGAGGAATTCAATGGATTTCAAAAGTAATTGTGAAAATTGTTGTAATTAAATAAATGTCAAATATAGGTATGCCAATCTTGCAAGGAATTTGAATATGTCCGTATGTCCTGACCTGATCTCTTGTTTCTGACAATGTTATATTCAAATCACTGAAAATGTACAAATATCTGTTCTATTTTTATATATTTCATGGAAAGAGAATAACAGTGTGTGTTAGTAAGTAGGTCTCATGCTTTACAAAGTTCACTGGATGGAAGATTTTCCTTTTATATAACCTGAATTTCTACTACTGTAATGTAATTTCCTTTCTACAGGTTCTAAATGGAGAACATCTGGTCACCATCCTTTTTCTTTCTTTCTTTTACCTTTTGCCAAAGCCATTAGCAGAATCCTTTGCTCTGACCTTTACTATTCAAGTCTGACCCTTAAAATCCTACTTTATTTTTGTCTGTAGTGTTTGGGCATTGTGTATAAGCAGTGGGTTCTTTGATTGCCTTTGCTTCATTGGACACCTTATTTTGTGACAATTGCTCCCAAGAGCTGGGTCCACTGCTATTTATACCACAAGTCAATCCTGCCCACTTTCTAGATCAAACAGGACACTCAGAAGGTGGATATGAACAGCCTCAGCTTTCCATGGAGGCTGACTCTATTAATTATCCTCCTAATTTTAGAAACTGTGGCCTCCACATTGGTCAGTGGGCTATCCAAATAGTCTTAGCTGCCAGTTAGACTTGGCATTCGCTTGCCACTCACTCCTAGATCTCCCTATAAAGTCACATCTCTCTTTGCTAAAGGTTTTGAATTGAAGTCTGTGGGTAAGTTTGTAGGAATTTGTGAATCCCCTGAAATTGCCCTTATGACATTGTATATGTATTTACTTTTTCTGACTCTGTAACTTTAAACAGTTTCTCAAAGAGAACTATAATATGACAGAGTTTAAAAACAACTCATATTTTAGAGATATAACAAAGGATTTAAGAGTGGAAGATCATGATATCCATAGCCAACATACAGTAAAATTAAAGAAATAAACATTTTCCTTGCTTCCACACGTCCTTTAGCCCAGCAGTAGGTGTTTCCTTTGGTACCTGATGAGCCACCTTGTCCTTTTCTGTCTCCTTCCTGTGTAGATTATTGGTAGTAACTGGGATCTCAGCCTGGTTACCAAACTCCTGTGGCCATTGTATATTATGCCCAGAAGACAACTGCCAGCCTGTCCAGCTTACTAAATTTATCTTTTTTTTCTGATAGGGACTCTAATATCTTCCCTTAGAAATTCCATTAACAATAGAGCAATCCTGACTTTGTTTCCCAGGCCTTCTAAACTCTGTGTGGTCGGTTACCATAGCCAAATATCTCCCAGTATCTGTGTCTACTTAATAGGTAAATCTTATATCAAGGTCTAACTTCTTCTGTTATCACATCAGCTTTCAGAACCATTAGTTAAGTCAAAGATATCAAATATGAAAATTTGGGTTTCTCCTTAGTCTATTTGTCTCATGTCAAGTTTGTTTTTGTAATCAGGGAAGAAAGGCACAGAAAACCAATAATTAAGTATATAGGTAATAATATTCCCTAAACCTGAAAAAAGAGACAGTCTAAAACTTGGTCAAATTTGGGACAAAACAATTAGAATTGAGGCTGATTCGGAAAAATGGTGACATACGGTTGCCATAGTAAAGTAGACCAATGATGTTGTTATTGTGTGAGGTTAAAAATAACTTTGGAAAATAGGACTTGGATGAATATTACTATCAGACTCTCTATATAGAAAATCTTAGAATGTCTTATAACATTGTTACATACTTTTCTCACATTTTACAAGGAAATGAACACACATTTCTTGATTGCATAATTATCTTCTAGTGAACTTTTTCCTTCGAATAGTGACTATTCTGCCACTAAAGGCATTTCTGAGCTAAAATGGACCGAGGGTTCATTACAGATTACTTTTGTCTGTGTGTTTCGGCATGGTGCTTAGGCAACAGATTCTTTCCTTTTCTCAACCTCACTAGACACCTTATTTTTTGACCATTGCTCCCAAGAGCTCTCACTTGTTTGGGATGATGAGTGTTAGGGGTTGAATAAGGTTGGCATTATCAGAACATAGACTAGGATATTGGACTAGGAAGGGAACTTGGAGAGCATCTGGTTAAACTTTTCAGCTGAGGAAACAGATCAGTGTGTGCCAGGTGATTTGCCTGTCTCATCCGCCTATCAGAACGGAGGTCAGCACCTGTTCTCCTGGCTCCTGGATGCAGGTTCTTCCTGTGCCACCATGTTGCTCCCTGTCCACTTGGCTGATTTCTGGGTGGCTATAGCTCCTTGTCCTTTCTCTTTCAGATGAAAAGAATAAAATCCCAATATGAAAGATAGGGAAGTCTTCCGACATTACATGTCTCCCTTTTTACACAGACACCCAAACAAATATCACCTTCCTTAAAATCTTTCATTTTGAGGGCAGGATTTAAATAAGAAACTCCATATTGCTCTTTCAGTAGTCCTGGGACCACAATTATTATGTTAGGCAAAGATAGGACACTTCCATTTTTTATTGAATTAGTTACCATTTCCTGTTTCCAATAAGATAATCAGGTGTCTAAACAGTATGTCTGTTTAGAAAATAATGGTAATTTAAAATTATAGAGAAAGCAGCAATATAAATGAATTATTTTGGATGCAAAATTTAATTATCACCCCAGATAGTTTAATTTTTATGGACCAGTGGAAGAAAATATGAGGCAGATGATCACACTGCCAAAGCTTATGGTGTTATCTTTTTATTCATCTGAAACTATACTCTTGCATTGACAGAAATTAACTTTGCAACAGAAGTAACAGAAATTAACCCAACAGAACTTTGCTTTCACAATAAACTCAGGTATAATTATTTCACAACTAAAGAGATTAGGTTTATTTTAATAAGAAATAGCGTGTTATAGATAAAAAGGCTTTTAATTGGATAAGGTAAAATACACACATCTCCATTTGGGGTTCTTTTATATTTGAAGATTTGTTTTTAAAGTATATTCTATGATAGCTATTAATGGATGGTAATTGCTTTGAGGGCGGGGGCAATCACTGTGTTATTTTTCTTTTTATTCCCAAAATCTGGTTCATTTCTATATGTATCATGTTTAATTGACAATGATGACATTTATTACTGTACCTAGTACATAATAAACATTAGGTACCTAGTACCCAATAGTAATAAACATTAAATATAAGTATGATATAGATATTTTCATTTCAAATTCCAATCCAGAAAGATAATATCTGTTTTACATCTATATAGTAGAACTAAATTTGATTATATTGAGGTTCATGTTTTCTATATACTATGATCGTGTTTTCTATATGCTGTGAGACAGATGACATCTTATAACACAACATTAAAATCAAATAGTTGAGGAAATTCACCTACCTTGATGTTTATATAATTTTTTTTTTGGATTATTTAATGCTAAGGGTCATAATCATTCTCTAATTACCTTTAAAACCCCACCTCCTACTCCAACCCTCCATACACTCTGGACATTCCATTCTGCCTGTCAGTCCTTTCATCATTTTTGTACTTTAAGGCATGATATTTCAGAGAGTAGAATATTCTTCTATCTTTTTCCTATCACAATTTTACTCTTATTTCAAGGTGCCTGAGTACCACTTCTTCTATGAAATATTACCTGATTTCCCTCATCAAGTTCCTCCCATTCTGCTCTTGACAACATGTTTACAATTCACTTTAGTTCTTACATCATTCCAGTATTTATTATAATTAGATATCTTCATGTTTATTTTACCTCCCTCTGTGAGGGAGCTTATTTTATTTTATTTTGTTTTATTTTATTTTATTTTATTTTATTTTATTTTATTTTATTTTATTTTATATAGTGCCTAGCGTTAGAACCAACCTATAATAAGAATAAATATTTGTCAAATTCAATCATGTCCAAATTAAAAAAAAATAAAATATTTATATAGCAGTGACTCTTTTGAGGCACAAAAAATTATATAGTGAGCAATGTATTTTGATTGTTTTGTGAGAATATTGGCATTTTCCATACATTTATCCAAATAATAGGGATTTCAGAATAGAATTCCAACATCAAAGAAATTTTGGGAGTTGCGGCTGGGGAAAAGAAGGTGGCCATTTGGCTGGAGAAAAAGTAACAGTACAGATGGCATTAAAATTGCCCTACAAATTTTATTGCACATTGGAAAGAATGTTGAATGACTACACAAATTTGACTGTTTTTATAATTAATTGGGGAGTTCAAAATTTTGACTTTAATGGAATTTATATTTGAATTAGACTTTTAATATGTTTGGATTTTAACTGTTTATTTTTAAATTAACTTCATCCCATATTGTCTTAATCAACATTTGGAATTTATGCTTGGATTCTTAGACTCATATCAAAGTCTTTGGATCAGAGGCACATGCTTCTCATATGCGGGGGGGAAAAAACCTGGCTAAACTGTTTTCTGATTGGCGGAAGGGGGAGTGATATACTGATTTTGTCCTCTATAACTTTAGGGCAACCCCTTAGGAAGGAAGTGTGCAGGTACTTTCTTTGTATATTTGGTGAATAAACATAACAACTGTTTGCAGGTAGCAGGATAGAATCTATAAGCTACAGAATGATTATGGTGTCTTGGGAATGAAAGAGGTGTGCTTTGATGCATTCAAGTGATAGGATTTTTGTTGCTAGGTTGAGCAAGAATCTGTGAGGTGGTTTACTTCCCAGATTGGCCCCAGCTTTACATTTTTGCTGGCATCCCTCAGCAGCATTTTCTTCTAATGCTGTGGAATACAATCTTTTGGTTTCTGGTGATAAGCAGAGGCAGCCTGATTCTGGTATGATATCAGGGGGAATGTTCTGTACCACAAAGCCTGGAGTGGCAGTAGTCAGTGCAGGAGTGCTGCTGGGGTCCAGGCAGGAACACAACACTGGAAGACAGAAGTGGCTGTGGAGATACCGCCTGCCATGAGCATGTTTAGGCAGGTTTCCTCCTTTCTCACCTCAGATGTGGAAATCGGGATGGCACATATGTTTGGCTGGAAGCCCTCTCGAGACATTTTAAAGCCCTGCCCAAAATCTTTTAGTGAAACAGTAGTGCTCGTTTAGATCATTGGCCATAGCAGCCTTGAGTTTCTAAACTAAGTATATAAGCCAACCAATATTTACATCCCTCGAAACTGCTGTTTGTGAAACATTTTTCTTCACAGCCCCATCATCTGCAACTACACCTTCTCCTTAAGCCTCTCAAAAGTCCTAGACATGCTCAAATATGCTTTGACTCTAGACAAGCTCTAGAGTCCCTTTAAAATGTTAATTTTTAAGCCTCCTGAGAAGTCATGGAGGGGGAAATTTGAAAAAATAAGAAATGGAGTAAAACATAGACTGGAGTTCAAAAACACAAAATAAGACACTGAATGACAGGTTTAGAATTTAGAATGAAGAATACTGAAGACTTTTCAACAAGAAATAACTTATCATGGTGGTTCTTTAAAAGGATTAATTTGTTGGAACGGGCAAAATCAGACAGTAGAGAAATTCCCTCTGCTGAGTTCACTGATGAAACCCAGGTGTCAAGGACACTGCCTTGAATATAGTAGGTGCTCTACAAATATTTGCTGAATGAATGAATTTCAGAGCACCTTGGGGTTAGTGCTTACACAGTCATGTTCTCTCTTCATTTTTTTCTCTGTCTCTTTCCCTCTCACTTGTGTTCTCTCTTTTTCATTCATTCTGACCTTTTTTGTCATTTGTTAACATAGGATCATTTTCTAGCTTAACCATTACTATAATCATTATAATTCTTACTTAACAATCATTTCCTAATTATTTATTGTATTCCAAGATGAATTTGAGGGGTTTTCTCACACTTGATTATATATAATTTTCACAAGAACCCAGTGGGATAGGTATCCTTGCTCACATTTTGTGAATGATTGATGCCCAGAATTGAATCATTAAGCAGAGTGTTAATGGCTCCAAATCTTGATTACTTTACACTAAAACAATTGAACAATTCATATTGTGATTTCTTTTTGGTCTCTGACTAAATCATGGTGACTGAATTAGCCACCTTACATTAATTAAAATAAAAAGTTCAAGAGGTAAAGGAGTGGTGATAGGATGATAGCTCTAGAAGGGAGATGGGTTGAGGGAAGATTTATTTTCTTGAAAGAAGTAGAGATACAAATACGTTATGGTCTTGGGTGAAGAAGGTATATTGTGCTGTAGGCATCAAGATCATTTAAACGGTATGGTATGGGATGGAATTAAGTGCTAAAGGGGAACAGTTAATTAGTCTTAGGAAGAGGAATACTTATTTTTTTCAGTAAAGGAGCGAAGTGGAGAAAATAATGCTCTAAAATTTCAAGTAGGGGAGGAAAGGGGGTCGGTTATATGGAATAATATCAGTAAGTTTAGACACTCTATTAAAGACTCTAGCTAAAGTGACTACAAATTGGTTGGACACAGAAAACTGGGGTCAATTGGCTAAAATATTAGTCTTAGAAATGCAAAAGAGCCTGGTTAAACTTCATTACTTGGTTAAGAGCATGGATCATGAAGTCAAACGGTCTGAGTTTTAATCATAGCTCCTCCATTTGCCAACTGCGGGTTCTTGGCAAATTACTTAACCTCTTTGTGCATTAGTCCTCATCTGTAAGATTGGATAATATAGTACCATCCTCATGGGTGTGCTGTGTGAATTACCTGAGTTAGTTGTGTATCCAAAGCCGTAGGCACTGTACTCTGTATACAGCAAGCATTAAAATAAGTGTGAGTTGCTGCTGCTATGTGTTCTAGTTTCCTAGCACGTTAAGTATCTTGAATATTTTTCACTCTTTATATGAAAATAATATATTTTCATTGGAATTTGTGGCTTAGCTGCAAACCGGAAGTGAAACATGCTATTCTTTCCTCCATTTTTACAACCCTACCCGCGTACGCGGAATGATACACAGGTGATTACACTGGCCTTAATCCAGCTGACAGTTTGTGATTGAGTGGTATCTTTGTTATTTGAATTATCTTTTTAATTAAATAATTACACAGGAGTATTCAACCAAGGGAGATCTAGATGTGGGGACTTCTTTAAAACTTTAATTTGAAACTCTAGAATAAAATGACAAAGACAATTTATTATACTTCATGTATGCTAAAATCACCTACTGAGTTCTGGATTATTTTTGAATAAAGAAACTTTGGATCCTGAATTACCATAGGAAACTATAACCAATCAACTCCTTATTCATAAATTAGTCAGTTGCTGGAGTTTGGCCATAGCATACACAGTAAATTCTAAATTTCAAGGCCAACTGGAGAAAGAATTTAAGCTTTGCATTAATTACAGTTTCATTGCTTAAAAACTGCTAACTTCTTTTAATACAACACATAGACAATGTATGAATTTGGGCTATTTTTGTATAGAATTGTAATTAGTGATAACAGTATCAAATTTCAGCAGCCATCTTAAAGACTTTTAGCAAAGGGAAAAATAATCTTATATTTGCCTATCTTCTATATTGCTAACTTCATTCCCTGAAAGTATATTTTAATGAAATCTTTTTTGGTATGCCAAAGAAAACCACAGAATTGGCTATGCCTGTGACAAATGGTTAAGAAAAGTATTCATTGCAAAATTTTGAGTTGGGTCAACTAATGCTTCCCCCCGCTCTCCCCCCCAAATACTTTGAAATACTATAACAACCTTCTTTTTAGTGAATTCACTTTTTAATCTATGCACCAAAATAGCCTTGAAGATACTTTAAAGCTATTTTAATGATGTAGAAACATTGCTTGGCCAAGAATAAAGTGAATATATTATGCAAAAGACCAAATATTCCCAGAAACTTAAATTATTATTCTGAACCACAAGAATCCTTCAGAAATTATTGTGGAACAATATTGGATCATGAATTAGTCTATTTTCTTAAGGAAGGGTTAGTTTAAAAGCAATAGTAGAAATTAAACAGTAGGAAGGAAGGGTAAATCATTAAGGTTAATTTTTAAAAATCACAGATTATAATAAGCAGAAAGAACTTGAAATTATTTCAATTTATTACATGTATGAGTAACTATATAGAGTTTTATAGACACTAAAAATCTTGAAATATATTCACTAAAAGTCATTTTCTGTTTAATAAATGTTTATATAATACACATCAATAATTCTCCTTTGTCTCATTTTAAATTATTTTTCTTTCAGGAAAAGTACATGCAAAATAAACTTCCATTTATACAGAGTTGTTCTTCCACTAATGCTTCAGTACTTGCTGCCAAATATTTTTGAAATAGTTTAAAATATGCTTCACCATTCAACATCTGTTTCTTCTCCAGTTTTTTAAAACATGGAAATAGTTGTAGATAAGGGAAATGTCTTAGAAATGTCAGACTTTGTTGTACAAACATAATTTATGACATACACAGTTATATCTTGAGGATGAAAACTACTAATTTGTGACATTGATAAAAGCACATGCTATTAGGATAGAAACTGACATTTGTAGATTGAATATATATATTCTTTTTTCTAATATTTGGAGCTAATAGAACTAAGTAAAACTAACGTTTTTTTAAAGTCCATCTTAGGTAGTCTGGGGGAGTACAATATTTCCAAGTGAATTGTAACAATCAATTTTACTCCTAGAAAAATTAGAATATGTTTTGATTTTAAAGGTTTTGAATATTCATTGAATATGTCTTGAGGACATGCCATTGTTCAATGCATTGGGTTACTTACTATGTTGTGTTAGCTTAAAAACTGAAAATTTTAGAATTAGGCTTCCTAAGCTGGTATGTCATGTAATCCTCATGGTTTGTGAACACTAAATAAGACTGTTAGAAAAAGAGTCCTGAGCTATCCAATGGTTCTTTCTTTCATTTTGATTTCCCAAAATAAGTTTCCTTTTTTATCTCTTTTTTAATTCACTCCATACCCCTGCACCTTTACTTTTATACCTGCCATCTCTCTGGACCGTCATGCATCATTCTGCTCTTCACTTTGATGCTTCTTGCACCATCTGTGGTGTTGTCAGCATGCTCTTGGCCCATCTGCACAAAAGCCACAACTTTTCCAGGTCCCTCGTTAGGGAGCGAAGACAAGCAGCTTCTCTGCTACTTGTGCTTAGACCTTCTCATGCTTCTACCTGTTTTGGATCGAGGATGATCTCTTTGATCTGATCTGAGAAACATTTCCTCCATCTCAGTCTTACTTTTTTTGTTTTGTTTGGAAGTGGAGGAGCAATTGTTCCTTCTCAAAGAATTGATTTGATGAAATGCTTCGGGCAGGATACAATCGAGTTGTTTCAGGTTTGCCTCACAGTCTTCTCTTTCTCAGGGACCACAGGCAGCCTTCCCAGTCCAGAAGGCTTCAAACATCTTATCAGGCTTTATCTTCACTGACCAGTCTCTCTCACTAAGGAGATGTTTTGCTAAATCTGGCCCGTTGTACCAAAATTATTCCTCATTTATGCTGATATTTGTCTTAGGGAAGACTTGCTTTCTATCATCCTGTTATTTAGCTTTGGTTGCATTTTACCACTTCCCCACACTGCAGTCTATCACATGTCTGTATATAATGAAAGCCCAAATGCAGACAGGTTCTATTTCCTTTCTGTGTGGTTCCCCAGCTTCATGCAGCCAAGGCATGTAGTTAAGTGCTTATTGGGGATATCACCTACTTCCGTTTTCTACAATTCCCAGCCCCAGCTCTGACATAGCTGGGACAGTTCTTTCAATTAATTATTCTGTGAAACAAAGGTACCAGACTGGAACTAATGAGAAAAAACTAATGTGTGGCTTGTCATGATTTGGATTATATTTCTGAGTTAGAACTGGATTTTTCTGGTATTTGTGAATGATTGGACAATTTCATATGATGTACTATTTTTTCTAGAAAGATTGAATTTTTTTTCAGAAATAAAATGGCATATTTCTGTTTAAAATAACCAATATATTATCATAAGTATTTGCAATGATACATGAGTAAAATTGACAATATTAATGAACCTCTGTTTATCAAAGTCTAATTTTTTTTATCATTAAGCTAAATGATTTTGTGGATTCCACAATAT